>NW_026639532.1:0-487922 GCF_028554395.1 Pezoporus wallicus | reverse complement strand
AGCCTTGGGGGGGGGGGGGGGACGAACACGGACCTCGATTGTTGTCAGCTCGACACCACTCACTGGGAGTGAGTGAACAAGTTACCTGACTGGGTTTAAACCAGGACACATTCTAAGGAAAAAAATTGTAAACCTCATTCTGATAAGAAGTTGGAAGCCAAAGAGCATGAGAAATTACAGTTACTGTCAAAGACAAATGCTTGCACTGAAAATCTAGCATGTCCCTCTGCCAAGTTTTGTGCTACCACAGTGATGCCTATGCCAAAAAGAACCTGTCCATAATGTTGCTTTTAGCTTACATGTGCCAAAGAAGCAAGCTGTAGCTCAACCTAGTTTCATAAGTTTGTTTGTTCTATATTTTGTATTTTAATATGACCATAGTTGGCATTGCAGATTGTTCTTTTTCTGTAGATTGCTTAAATTATTGTTTTAATGGAACATTTTTCGACTGTACCGGTATGTCTTTGAAACTGAGGTAGACTTCAAACTGTAACAAAATGGCATGTATGGAGAGGTAGAGAATAAGCAAGAGAAGAAAAAGGAAAAATTTAGTGCACAATTATGCAGGATGTGACAGAGATTTTGTATTTTCTTTACTTACCACAAGATGGCACCAATTAGTTTTTACTGGCTAGAGACGAAGAATTACTTCTGTAGTCCACGGATTTGGGGAATGTGTTAAAAATGGAAGTTACGTGTATTTTCCTAATAAAATACAAAAGCTCTCAAAATAAATTCTATATTTAACAATGTAATATGAATAAAATTATTAGTTAAACAAACTGTTTGGAGAGATCTGCATGTAAACTTTTTCTGAAAACATGAAAGCAAGAACCTGGATGTTAAAAGTTATCAGATTAATATTACTTCAGTTATCGCTACTGCCCTAAGGGATATTTTACTGGATACAGCTAAAAATTCAAGTGAAACTCAGGAGCAAAAAGTATTGTTATATCATGCTGCTTCACAGTTCACCAAAATTTTCATAAAGTGGCTTCAACTGAAGAGTGAATTCAGCTCCAAATTTCCTGAAGCTGCACAGATACTTGGACTCTGAATTTTATATTTAAGCCAGATTTTTTCTCTGTCTATCTTCATTGTAGCTCTCCTTTAAAAGTGTAGATTTCTTTCAATGGGCCTTTCTTGGTCTAGAGGCACACATCTGTAACCTACTGCACTCCTACAGACCAGGAGCAATAGACATAGAGGAAGGCTTTCGAGAGTAACATCTGTCACAAAGGTCATTTCTTTGAGTGGTGTGTTAGGAAAGCAGAAATCTTGATGTAAGCTTGAAAGGAAGAAATAGCAAAGAAGCTGTTAGAAGTCAAGGAGAAGGAAGGAAATGAAAACAAAGAAAGGAGAAGTAAGAAGAGTCTCCGAGCAACAGAAACTTTCAGTTGGTTTCAATAACTATTGATTTTTCACAACATAACCAAACCTCAAGACTTGGGATTGCCCCATATAACATTCAAGTTGTGTTGTCCAAACTGTTGCAAAATGTTAGCGGGAACTGACCATACATGATAGGATTGGTTTTTACTCAGCTCACAAAGATATAGCAGAGATTGAGAAACTCTAACCTGTGACACAGAAGTAGTATTTTGGATCACTATTGCTGTTAGAGAATAGTAAGGGAACTCCTCTAGGAATATCTTTACAAACTTAATGTTTTTTTTTTTTTTTTGAAGGGGAAGAGTTGTTGCTGTTAATAAACTAGGCATCTGAAAGCAGATGTCTGGACATTATACCCTGTGTTAGCTGGTTTTGGAATAGATTACGTCATATAATTAATGTCCTTTGCAAATGCTAGTGCTATTACAATTATACAATATTGGGAACCTGTGATTCTGGGTTCTTTGTCCAGTCAGCTGCATTAATGAAAAATTCTAATGTCTCACTTGAAGTTAATATTGTTGTAGTGATATGGAAGTGAAAGGAGACTTGGACTGTTACAGCCATTATCTTAGAGCTTCTCAGGGACTTTCATCTTCTTAGACAAAACCACAGATTACAAAGAATTGCCCACAGTCCTTTTAGATGCTTTCACTGTTTACAGCTATTGTTGTTGTTGGTATTATTATTGAAATAAGAGAGCTTTGTTTAATCTCAGGTTAAACCTTTGGACAGTACTAGTTGCTGCAAGCTAGCGCCAGTTTGAGAAACCTGCAGTTCTGAAATCCAGCACCACACCTTATATTAAATATTATTGATACAGCACAGGAGAGGCTTCAAATAATCTGCTGCCCGGATTCTCAAATCAAGCCCTCAAACCTAGTGTCCTGAATAAGAGGATGAAATGTCACATGCTGCAAAAAGAGAGTATTTGTTACTGATTCTTCAGGAATCTTCTGAGGAACAAAAGGTTCAGCATGAGAAGTAGGAGAAAAGAATAAAAGCCAGGAGATCGACAGAAGATTCAGGTGTCTGATGCCTGTGACTAACAAAACTGTGTTGTTTTCAGTTGAACTAATGCACTTATCTTCTATATTTAGCCTTATACACTAAATGACAACACAGAATTACACTTTTTTACTGACTTAGTGCACTTATAAGTATCTTGTCATGAGTAAGCAAATTTATTTCTCAAAATTGCTTGTTTCTTTGGAGAGATGTAACTACAGCATTTCACCACTGAAGTTTACATTTCTTTCAGGAAGGAACAGGATTCTGAGTGGGAAACAGAGACAGAAGAGAGAGAAATTAATGTCTGACATTTATACCTAATGTTTAACTGGAAAAACACTTCTGCAGCTGTGGGTCTATTCTGAAGTTAAACAGTCTTAAATATTCTGTAAATGTTTTTTCTGTTTGAAGCTATTTTCCCTGATTTTGGATGGTAACACCTTATATAACATTTGATTTTTGAATTGGTAGGAAAATCTGTATTACAAATAAAGACCATTTTTAACTAATGGGTCAAAGCCAATGATGCAGTTACTCAGATGATGCGATCTCCCACATTGCTGAATCTGTAATAAATACTGTGTTATCTGGTTTAAGATGACAAGAACATGTCAGTTGAAGTCCCAGTGGAAACAGAAAAGCTAATTATAATCCTTTTAATCAAATAGTTGGCAGAAGGCAATGCTTTTGTTCTGTCTAGATGAGTGAGATCAACAGATGGATATTCTGGCAAAATAGTCTAGTATAAAAAGCAATATAAAAAAAAAGATGCAAAACATAATCACTCTAATTGAGCACAGTATTCAGTTCCTGTATGTTGGATTTGGCACTTTTTTCTTGTAAAGTTGGTAGAAGTATTTCCATTGCTGTGGTAGTAAATGACAACATGTCAAGAGAGGAGCAGATAGCAGTTTTGACATGCAGAGGTTACTGCTTTGAATTACAGGGTCATTCATGCAGTTCAGCTTGAAAATAAACCAGACACAATATTTACCATTACAGTCCATGCAGTTTTTTCAATTAAGGGATAATGTAATTTGCATACAATTCTGTCTCCTGTTGCTGGTTGGAAGCCAGGAAACCAAGACAGTTCCTGAACATAAACACTAAGATGCAAATGCTTCTGAAGGGTAGACGTTTATCTGTGGGATGTTATTTCATTTCAACTGTTTCTGTTGGAGCAGGTGGTTAAAAGATTACATACATCAGTGAACATGCACACATCATAGCGACAATTGTTTACTGCTAACCAGACTATACCCACAGGAAAGAAATTCCACCGTATTATTTGTTGCAGAGAGAGGCTTTTATTCTCCAAAAAAGAAGTAATAGTTCTGACCCTGATGTCCTGAAGGCTCCCTTACTTTGAAAGCTTTTGCCATTTTTCCTAGGGTTATCTGCAGCTCTGATCTACAGCCTCACAAAATAGCTGCACACAGCGTCTCCCCATCTGCTTTAACTATTTAAAATGACACCACATGGGTCTGCTTTTATTATTTATATAAGTCTGATGCTTAAGAGGATCTACAGTAAACAAGGACTCAGTTGTGTTACAAATACATCATGTCAGTTTCCAGAGTTTGTTCTCTGTGTAATTTGTTTGCTATATTTAACTGTCATTGAACTGTTTGCTAGATGTCTGTATGTTTCCATGACTCACGACTGATTGTATGGCTATGTCTCTACTGAAACAAAGATCTCAATTTTACCCATAGATAAGCCTGCTGTTCAAGAATCTGGGCATTAGTTATGAATTATATTACTAAATCTTCTTGCTTAAATAATAGATTTTGACAAGTGCCATGAAAGCAAACAATAGAACAGAAGACAAATACCTCTTCATAGGCATAAACAGAACTGGAACAAGAAGCCTGAAGTAGTTTGGCCCACTGATCGATCCCTACCACTAAAATATTTGTTTCAAGGCATATTAATAACAAGTGGTTGTCTAGCTCTTTTAGGCTTTCTTCAAAAAATTCTGAGGCTTCATATTTTCTGTAAATGCCAGTGACAATAGCCTGGCATTAAACAATCCCTTAAAAGGACTGAAAGTTAAATATTTTAGTGTAACTGTAAGGAAAACGTAGGCTATCTCACTGGGAAAAGTTTCCTGGCCTGAAGATTTGCAAGACTGCGGAACAGTCTGCATATGAAAGTGATGTAGCATTATTTTTACCTTAGATGTTTCCAGTTAAACTGAACAAATCTCTGATAAATGTAAGTGTGAGAAACAAGCTCTGTCTGGGAGAAATGCTTGTAATCTGATTGTAAATTCAGTGGGAGTTTGCAGAGTCTTCAGTGGGCCTAAGATCGCATCTTTAAAGTAGTAGATTTACCAATCACAGTTGTAAGGATAACAGGCTATTTTTATGAACTAAAAGCAGGGCTTCTCTTTTTCTACCCATTTTCAAAGCATAAACTGTTCCTGAAGCTAGAAAATCATGTGTAACATGTAAAGTGCTCCATTTTGAAATTTTTACTTCAAATAAACTCAGATTCTTTTTAAAGGAATCCAGTTTGAAAACATTGAAAGTGTTTTTAATATCTTTTAATATTTAAACTTCTAGAAGTCTTACAAGAAAGATTCAATATTTGGAAAGAAAAAAACAAATTACTGGTGAAAGCATTTTTCCCTTCTTATTTATGATTGCATCGAAAGACACAAACAAGATATCTGGAAACCCCACTGGCCCTGATTTTTCGCTTGCAATATGACCTTTTCCATCATACTGACAGCACACAAGCCCTTTAAAATGGAAATAAGTTAACAGAGTGGCTCAGAAGGTTCTTGATGTAAATGAAAATCGGGTTCACTGAGTTCAAAGAAAGCTGAGGAAAATTAACCCCTAGCATCAAAAGAAGTTAAATGCATTCTCCTGAAATAAATGCTAATTACAGAGGGGAGAAAAAGTTCAAGTGAAACCCTGAATCTCAATGCACAGTAAGCCAAACATGAGCACAGGCAGGTATTACTGCAACACACAGGTTACTGTAAAAGAGACAAGCAGTCCCCAGTCCCCTTACATGTATCTATTAATTTTACTGCTACAGGTTTCTTTTGCTGCTGTTGTTCTATATTTCATACGGTGCTGCTTTTTTTTTTTTTTTTTTTTTAATTTTCATGGAAATTACCAAAATCTGAACCACATCTGAGAGAACTTGCGCTACTATCCAAGAAATATTCTACTCATTGAGGCAGTAAGTGCATTCCTGACTGCACTGTTCACAAAATTGCAACCATACCAGGCAACCTAGCAGGGGAAACTCATACTAAATTCAAGATGACACTTCCTTTTTCTTTCCATGAAAAGTCAAAATGCAGAGTAAGTGTCAAGTATTACTAGTTCTCTGGCTGTTCACCTGACCTTAGGAAAAAATTCAGGATTAAGGAGATTTCATTATGAACTTTTCCAACAGCCCAAATAATGATCAGCAAGTGTCCAAGAAAGATCAGTGCAAAACCAGACTCAGTACTCAAGAATTTTTTTAGGAAATATTACAGAGGCTGACAGGCAAACTACCTCATTTTTTGCATATAAATTGGCTGTGTTACCCCTGAATTTGGTCTGCCCTTTTCACTCTAGTTAATATGCTTCAATATCAGAAGGAAGCAATATTAGATATTAATTAAAACTAAAACATTAGCAGTGACTGTGAGAGAAATTACAAATATTTAAAAACTCAGTAATCTTGACCTAAATAAACCCATCAAGATTTCTTAGCATGCTTTTTTTTTTTTTTTTTTTCTTTTTAAGAGCATAAAGACATAAACTACAAAGCCCTTGGAAACAGACAAAAACCCCTCACTGAACACCTCACCCTCACTTTGTCAAACATCAGCTTTCCAAATAAGTGAAAATTAGAGTATTATCATTGAAAGTTTGATTTCTGCTACATGATTTAGCTGCATACATTCATATATATGTGTGGTTGGGGAAAGGTTTACCCAAAGTGATAGCAAAGACATTCAGAATGTTTTATTTAAGATAATTTTGCTAACCATTTCAAAAATAAACTTACTATATATTCCAAGCCACAACATGTTATATTTCTGGAAAAGTCTTGTTCTCTGCTCCCCACTTATGAAAAGAAATCATAGCAAGAGTCCTTTTGGAGGCATATGTTATGCATTCCCAAACAAGCGACAGATTTTATTACTAATTTGTTTTTACCATCTCCTTGGTGAAGCTAAGCTATGTAATAAGTTACTGACTATTTACCAGGAGTTAGATAAATTATTCATGTTCTTACAAATGATCTTTGGTGGTATGAAAATAATAATTTTGGAAAATCAGAGCTGAAATGAAAGGCATGTTTCAGTATTACAATCTGCCTATCTTAAAGAAACACCAGCTATTTATTTACTTCTAGCAGGGGAATAGAATTTAAGATTAGTAAACAGTTTAAAGGGAAATCTCAGCATAATCAGCTGAAAGATATCTGATCAGAGAGATGTTTTAAAAAGTAATACTGTTCAAGTAAAAGATACCAGTTTATTTGGCATTTTGAAGGAGCCTGTCAATGCCTACTGCAAGACCTGGCTAATATTAAAGAACTGATCTCTCATCAAGGAAAAGAAGGATCCAACAAACTGAGTTCATCAAGTGAGCAATCAGCTGTCTGCAGACAACTTGAAAATAAACTTCTGTGTTATGGAAGGCATTTATTGATGTGATACTTAAATCCATATTTGTGTAAGAAAGCACCCTTATGACTCTACATCTTCACTGTGATCTCTGTGATACTTACTGCTCACTGAACTGAGAAGAAAAACCCTCCCAGTAATTCAGGAGTGAGAGGATTCTATTCCACTTCTGGTTTGAATCAAGCAGTCTACAAAATTAAGTAATTTATAAGACTGTAATTGTTCCATCAGTGACAGATAAGAATAGCTATCTGAGCTTTTCTCCTTTGAAGCTTGTTACAGAAGATTTAACATAATGAGTGACAGCACACTCATTAAGAAAAAGAGGTGTTTGGAAGATACAATCCAAATGAGGAAATTTGCAGCCATTAACATTTTTGTAGAAAACATTGCAACACAAATCCCCACAGGAAACTTAGATTCAGATTTGTTGTCTCTGCTGGGTTATTAATGAAAGTGTGCTGCTGGTGCAAATGAGTCATGCAGAGCTGCAGCAGATTTCTGTTTTCTTAAATGTCTCATTATAGTATGTGTCAATATGGCAAGGTTACAACTGCTAGGCTCATAGAGACACCAACAGACATTCACATCTGAATTTCAGCAGTAATTTTTAAAGCCTTGAATATTAATCAGTGTTTTCCACACAGAAATGAAATAAAATATGAACAACATGAGTTATTGCAGTGGAGAGTGTTTCATTGCATAAGACCCAGTATCTAGAAGATGATTGTTCAAACTGCACCAGGGTTTTATTTTTTTTTAAGATTTCCGTAATAAATAATAAAAAATCAGGCTGTTATTGCCTAGAAAAACACTCATTTCTAAATGTGTAAATATTTTTTTTAGATGCTTGCATTTTCAGAAAGGATCACATTTTGTTCACATGCTTTATAAAATAAACAATCTTTTCAACATAAAACTGAAACCTAGTTCTTTCAAAGAACTATTTCAGCATTAGTCCTTTGAGAAGAGCACTGTACTGTAGAAACCATGGGGAATGAAATGTGTGAGACCTACCTGTCTCAGGAAGGTTAAACCACAAAATCTTTTTTAAATGTCAGCAATGTTATGCAAAACAGAGTCATTGACGATCTCCTGCATTGAGGAACCCTACATGATGCTGTACATCATAAGCTGTTATTTTTAGTTAGACATGTAAGAGGATAGATTAGGCTGTGAGTGACTGACTTTACAAATATCAAGAGAAAAACAATTGTTATGCCTGCTGGAGCAATCTCTCTCTTCAGCATGTGCATATCATCTCTCTTCTTAATCCTCTTTGGAACTGTGAGAATCTTAAGCGATCTCACACGTGACACACTCTTTCCTTTAAATATATACATAGTTGTGTTTTATAGGTTCTTTTCATAAAGGATAATAGGATAAAATTAGACATAAGACATAAGTTAGAAGTTTTAACAGAAGCATAATGAAACTGCAAAAGAACTAGGAAATTTAAGGAAATCATGAATCCTGTAATTTCACTTGGTCAGTCTAACATGCAGATTTGAAATCAGTGAAACTGTAAATTCAAAGCGCAAGAATTCAAAATAAAGACTGGCTAAAATGTATCAGTTATATTGTTTGAAAAGTGCAGTTCCGCAAGAAATGGAGGAACAATTTTCTATACATACATTATTTATTACGTTCAATTTACAGAATTCCACAAGTAAAACTAATAATTAGCTGAGAATTTATGTATTTTAAATGCTATTTCAAGTATAGCTATTTTTTACTTCAATAAATTTAAGGAAAAGCAAGATTTTTTAAGAGAATAAAGCATTTCAAGATGCTATGGCTTTAAATTAATTTATGTTTAACACAGTGGGTACCAGAGTCAATTTCAGTTGCCATGACAACAGACACTGAAAATTTAAACATCCAGTGACGGGCTGAATTCCCGGCAAAGAACCTATTCTGCATTAAAATGATATACAAGTGAAACATTATATAGATCTACATGCGAACTACTTAAGCTGACAATCTGATTACAGCTTATAAAGAATATAACTTTAAATAAGTTTATTTTTTCAGTTTACATTTCTCTAAGATTTAAATACTGACCTGAAGATTAATAAGTAAAAAGATAAAGTAGCTAATTAAAAAAGATTCTTGAAGGAAAATATACTTTTTTAAGAGTGCAATTGCTTTATCTGTCTCGTATACATTTGATTAAATCGTCTCTGCAATATGTATCATTCTATACACAAAATGAAGCTATATATACAGCAGGCTGTGCTTTGCATATTCATTATATGCAAAGCATTTGGAAGCCTGATAATGCATAACTATTTCTCAGAAGGTTCTTTAACAAGTAATAAAATTACTTGAGAATGAATATGCTCTGCTTGCACCCAGTAGAGTATTTATATTAACCAGGGTTGTGTATTCTAAATGCAAAACAAAATTTTTGTACCTGAGCAGAAAGTTTCAAGCCATAGGTATAGATTAAATGGAGGGGAAAGCATTTTAGCATCTACCAGTCAAACTTTCCAATACAGGGTACAGGAAAGGTAGGCAGAAAATAAAACCACTACCAAAATTTGTATTCTGAAAATCACCAATTGACAGTATAGAATCAAAATCATAGAATGGTTTAGATTGGAAGAGATCTTAAAGATCACCTAATTCCAAACCCCACTTCCATGGATAGGGAGCAGAAGAGAAGTTTTTAAATAGCATCAGAAGAGGCTGCTTTTGAACTGATGGACAGAACCCCTCCCACAATATGACACCTTTTTTAAGAGGCTGTTGTTTAAAAGAATATTAGTGCAGGTCACTCTGACAAAGCTGCACCTGTTTTTTTGTAAAAGAACAAACTGGAGATAGCTCAAACCTAAGAGGATTTAATTAACTGTTCCCGCTTCATGGTGTATTTAGTTCATACATAATGCTATGAAAATGTTGCCATGGTGTATGTCTCACTTTTAATTTCCTTCTTAGTGTTCCTCAAATAATCCTTTTCAGTTCCTGACACTGCCACTCTTCTGTCACCACTGGGCAGGATGTTCAGACCTTTGTTAAAGCCATCGTGGAGAATTCCAAACATTTGTGATAGTAATAACTTAATTCTCCTCAATATCAGCTTGTTAATATATTCCTAAATGAACTCCTTGCATACTACCTTAGTCATTGTTGAAGCACCATGTTTGGAGAAATACTAGCACTCACTGTTGGCCTCCAGTGCACCAACAGTCTCTGCAGCCTCCTTCTATCCATCTATCTCCTCCCCCCTGAATTTGCCACCTCTGCTTATGCAAGCTCTGACATGGTGAGGAGTTCCCTGGATCAGTCCTCTGGGAGCAGAGCTGCACGAGCAACAGCTGGGAGAAGCCTTGTGGGGACTGCCCCTGCTTCCCCTGGGAACTGTACCAAGCTCTGGCTCAAGCTCATACCCCTCTCCTGACCCCTGCTGCAGATATCCTGTGCTCCTGTGCCCAGCCATGCACGTCCCTGTATCCATTCCTGACCTAACAACTTGACTTCCTGGCTTTGCCCAGACCTGCCTCATCACCAGAAAGTGCCTGCCTGGTGATATCAGTCCTACTGGCTGTCCTCAGCTAATGTCACTGGTCCCTGCTCTCTCTCTCCCTGAGCACTGTGGGCTGCATTCTGTCCCCCTGCTCCACTGCTATCTTCAGTGCCTGGATCCCCAGCCCTTGCACAGCAGCCCCTTCCTGCTCCCTCAGGACCTCAGGAAGAAGGAGGATGCTCCCTCAGACCCTCCTTACTCCACTGCTGATCTGAGCTTTTCCTGTGTAAGTTTCTTAATTGGAAAAAACTATTATTTATTTACATGGATTCTGTAGCAGCACAAGGAAGAAATGAAGCATGAACTAAAACATTGCACAGTTACTAGATTCAGTTACCCAGCTGAATCATGCACATGCCAGCACGTGCTTAGCCCGGGTGTCTTCCTAATGCCCATGAAGGACTTCAAGTGCTGTGCCTAGTAACAGCACAGTAACAATACATCACTGAAATGAATAATGTGCCTTTCCAACTGTGACAGAGATGTGGGGTTCACAGCTTCTTCCATGAGTCAGGCAAAATTCTATTTGACTTGTGAACTTCTTCCACAAGACAAACACCTTGCAGTGCAAGCAAGGTGTTTGAGGAAAGATCTTTGTTATCTTGTCATACTACAGTATGGTGGGGCTGGGTTTTTTTCAATAACTCATCCCTAGTTACACCTCAAGGAAGAGCCAGTAGCCAACTACATCTTTTCAGGGCTTTCAGCAAATAGAACTTGAAGAGACCTGCCCACCCAGGGAAACATGATGTGTTTGTGGTGACCTTTCTGCAACACATTGAAAAGATGGGAAAATTGAGATATTTTATCAGCAAAACGGGGCAGCTCTGGGCAGAAGCAAAGTAAGGCAGCAGATTGCCTTGAGCAGGAAAGCATCTGATGTCCTTCAGTGCTCTTGCCGAAGGAGAGGTTAAGACTGGGAGGGGTTATGAGAGAGGAAGCAGAACATCCCTTCTCAGAAACAGATACTCTGATTGTGATCTAGAAAATACTTCAGGAGCAGCAGTGAAAATAAGCTCCATTTTCCACTGTTCTGCTTGCCTGTTCCTCCTCTTTTGACTAGTTTTCTTTCCATGGAAGCCGTAGACAAGCTCTGTCCCTTCTACCTTATTTCCAGGACAGAAATGGTGTCTTATTGCATTGTTGCGCATTCTTCAGAAGGCAGAGACTACAGAACGCAAGGACCCTTCTTCACCACCAGTGATCTGCTGCAGAGAGGAATCACACAATCCCAGAGTGGTCTGGGTTGGAAGGGACCTTAAAGCTCATCCAGTTCCAACCACCCCTGCCATGGGCAGAGACACCTCCCACTAGACCAGGTTGCTCCAAGCCCTGTCCAACCTGGCCTTGAACACTGCCAGGGAAGGGGCAGCCACAGCTTCTCTGGGCACCCTGTGCCAGCGTCTCAGCACCCTCACAGGGAAGAACTTCTGCCTAAGAGCTCATCTCAATCTCCCCTCTGTCAGGCTGAAACCATTGCCCCTTGTCCTGGTCCCTCTCAAAAGCCCCTCTCCATGTTTCCTGTAGCCCCTTTAGGCACTGGCAGCTGCTCTAAGGTCTCCCCTTAAGGAGCCTTCTCTTCCCCAGGCTGAACCAGCCCAGCTCTCTCAGCCTGTCTCCAGAGCAGAGCTGCTCCAGCCCTTGCAGCATCTCCATGGCCTCCTCTGGACTCTCTTCAACAGCTCCATGTCCCTCTTGTGTTGCTGACCCAGAGCTGGATGCAGGACTGCAGGGGTGGTTCTCCCCAGAGCGCAGCAGAGTGGGGGAATCCCCTCCCTTGACCTGCTGCTCACTCTGTTGGGGATGCAGCCCAGCATATAGTTGGCTTTAGTGACTATCATAGCCTGCCATTCCTGAGCAAAATCTATAGTAGCTAAACATCACAATTTTCCAGAATTGCTGAGTAAACCAGCAAATTGTATATTGTTAAAATGCTTTTTTTTTCTAACTTTTAATATCCATCAGCATAAAGCAGCCCAAATTCCTGAAGTCAGTCATTGTAAAGTTAGCCCAATTATTTTTAAATAGAATGCATTTTTTTTCTTCTTATTTCCTTGAAAATGTCTTCCACACAACAATGAAAAGAATCCATCAGATGACTTAAAACAGCAGCTTCAGTGATTCATTCTGGCTCAAGAACAATCATGTACAAAACAAAAGAAAACCAGGACAGATTTCTGGAGATTTATTTTAGAACAACAAAAGCAAATCACTTATTATAGGCCTGCATCAAAGCACAAATAATAATATCATTGCCTAGTTTTAATCTTTTCTGTGACTGAAAGTAATATGCATTATTTTGATTGCTCTCTACTGCGGCTACTTGAGGGACATAGCATATTATTACAATGTCCTTTGGTTCAACAAAAAGTTTTCAAAAGTAAAAGTTCTTTCAATGAAATAAAAACAAATAGTGAAAAATATTACAATGCAGATAGAAAATAAGAACTTATTATCTTTTCAGTTGTTTTTGAACATGAAGATTGTTTTACTGAAAGTAAAGTGAGATATTTTCTCAAAATCAAACATAAGCAATCCATTTTTGCATAAAACCAAACATCGTTATTTCTCTCTATTTCTGTTTTTCCAGATGCCATCATGCCAGTACTGCAGACAACTATAGAGATATCTGAGACAGGTGGCCTTCAGAAATTTTCTTAAGACATGAAAGATGGCATCAACAATCCAGTGTCAAATTTTGTGATCCTTATATTGAAATAACTCACAAAGACTTCCTTTGTAGTCATGCCTTTCCGCATGCAGCAATGCACTTAGATGCATTACTGAGGCAAATGTCTCATATAATAATGTTTCTCATAATTTCAACCAGAAAGCCTTCGATTAACCCAAGAATGATACTCTCTCCCCTGTTTTTCCTGAGGCTGTATGCCCTGCAACTGATGCACTTCCAAACTCTGCAGCTGACATGCTTATTTTTCTTGCATATTGTTAAAAAAAGCTAGCAGCATTGATTGTTGTCATAGGATAACTCAAAGTATTTCTGAGCAATGCTTTTAGGAAATCAAGTCAAGATGTTGCTGTCTAACCTGCAGAGACTGATGGTATGACATTGTTCAATTGCATTTTTGGATCAATGAGGTGTCATGTACATTCTTCATATTTCATAAAATGAACATTTAGTGCATAAAACCATGTAGAATTTAATACTCATACTCTTGATCTAAACCTTTATAAAAAATGTAGAAACTAAGTATGTTCTTGTCATTCCGTAAACTTTGCTTATTGTGAAGCATTTTGGGGCACTCTGCTTTTCTTTTTTAATGTATATTTCTCTTCTTGTAAACATAAATTATGATAGGGTGATAAACCTGAAATAAATGGTGTGAACAGATCATCAGACTGTTTAATTAAATGAGTAAGTAGTGCTAGCCAATCTCATAAAATTCCTGGCTTATTCAATACACACATGACAATACACGTTCATCCACTGTTTTCCTCTACTTAGGCATGCATGCAGGTACAGCATAGCAGACAGAAAAACAATGCCAAAGTAAGCTAAACCAACATCCATTATTTTCTCACAGAGAGGCAGCATTTCATGTATAGATCTTATAGTTACTTAGCATTACAAATCTCACTGGCATAACAAGTTTGGAAATTTTAATTAGTTTATATAAAGGCACTGTGTTCCAAAGAGAGTATTTGGGCTGATGTGCCAGAGAAGAAGGTACTTATCACAGAATCATAGAATAGTTAGTGTTGGAAGAGACCTTCAGAGGTCATCTAGTCCAGCCCCTCTGGAATGAGCAGGGACATCTTCAACTAGATCTGGTTGCCCAGAGTCACATCCAGCCTGGCCTTGAATGTCTCCAGGGATGGTGCATCCACCACCTCTCTGGGCAACCCATGCCAGTACTTTACCAGCCTCTCTGTGAAGATGTTTTTCCTCATATCCAGCCTGAATCTCTCCTCTTAGTTTAAAACCATCACCCATCGTCCTATCACAACAGACCTGCTAAAAAGTCTCTCCCCATCTTTCTTACAGGCCCCTTTTAAGAACTGAAAGGCCACAAAAAGGTCTCCCAGGAGTCTTCTCTTCTCCAGGCTAAAGAAGCCCAATTCTCTCAGCCTTTCCTTATAGCAGAGGTGTTACATCCCTCTGGTCATCTTTCTGTTTCTCCTCTGGATCCTCTCAACCTTTGAGTTGCACGATTCTGACTTACTGGCTGGGCTTAAACCACGAAATATTAAAGAGTACTGGTCCCAGTACAGATCCCCAAGGGACACCACCTGTCACTGGTGTCCATCCAGATAATGAGCTGTCATGGTTTAAGCCCAGCCGGTAACTCAGAACCACGCAGCTGCTCACTCACTCCACCCCAGCTTCCTCCCCCCCATTCCCAGAGGGATGGGGAGGAGAATCAAAAGAATGTAATTCCCACGGCTTGAGATAAGAACAGTCCAGTAACTAAGGTATAACACAAACCACTGCTGCTACCACCAATAATCATTATCATCATCATCATGGCTTGACTTTGCGAACGAAGATTTGAGAAGGGCTTTACCCACACTTACTACAAGCGCGCTGATGACTAAAAAGGCCAATGTGAGATAGGCAAATCCGGTTGCAAAAAGCATAGCAAAAGGTCTCCTTGGGTGGTATAGGCGGGGCACGATTCTTTCTATGTTGTCTTTTCTCCTCGAGACTAGTTCTGCATGTGTTCTCAAAGGAGTCAACGGCGTTAGGTATGGTGTGTCTCCAAGTCTCCTGTTTGGAGGCCAAGGTGGACCACTGATGATAGTTAATATGGCCAAGGCTAAGGTATTGTTTCCTTATACCTCTTCTTTGGGGCACTTCTCTTGCGGCAACTGGTGGCAAGTTCACCGTAAAACACGATCTTAGGGAGGCAGTGATCCCTCATCCTAGAGACGTGCCCTGCCCAGCGCAGCCTCAATTTCAGCAATATGGCCTCGATACTGGTGACCCCTGCCTGTTCAAGGACAGTAACATTTGACACATAGTCAGTTCAATGAATGTTTAGAATTGTGTGGAGGCAGCACTGATGAAAGCGTTCGAGGAGTTGCAGGTGATGGCAGTAGATAACCCATGATTCAGGCCCATATAAAAGAGTAGATAGTACAATGGCTCTATAGAAACTAATCTTTGTACTTTTCTTCAGGTGTTTATTGCACCAGACTCTTTTATGGAGTTTTCCGAAGGCTCTAGATGCCTTTGCTATTCTGTTGTCTATCTCCTTGTCGACCATGGCATCCAAGGAAATAACGCTTCCCAGATAGCTGAACTGCTGAACTGACTTAAGCTCTGACTCGCCAATGGTAATGTGGGGATGATGGTAATCTTCCTGTGGTGCAGGTTGGTAGAGAACTACTGTCTTCTTCAAGCTGACTTCCAGCCCAAAAAGCTCAGCCACCCCCGCAAAGCAAGATGTTAAACGCTGCAGTGCTGCTTCTGTGTGGGCAACAAGGGCAGCATCATCAGCAAAAAGCAGTTCACAGACAAGATGATTTAACGTCTTAGTGTGGGACTTCAGTTGCCTTAGATTGAATAGGCTCCCATCAGTATGATATTGAATATAAATGCCATTTTGATCTTCGAGGTCTACCATAGGCTTTTGGAGCATCATGCTGAAGAAGATTGGGAATAAAGTTGGTGTGAGAACGCAACCTTGTTTCACATCACTGGTTTTTGGGAAGGGCTCAGAGAGTGCATTGCTATATCTGACTTGGCCTTGCTGATCCTCATGTAACAGAATAATAATTTTGAGGAACTGGTGGGGACAACCTAATCGTTCCAAGATCAGCCACAGGCCTTTTCTCCTCACAGTGTCAAAAGCTTTGGTGAGGTCAACAAAAGTTACATACAGCCCCTTATTCTGTTCTCTACACTTTTCTTGCAGTTGTCTGAGAACAAATACCATGTTTTTGGTACTTCTATTAGCTCTGAAACCACACTGACTTTCAGGTAGAAGTTCTTCTGCAATAGCGAGCACTAATCTATTCAGTAGTATTCTTACAAGAATTTTTCCAGCAATGGAGAGCAGAGCTATACCTCGGTAGCTTGAGCAGTCTGACTTTACACCTTTTTTCTTATACAGTGATGATGATTCCATCACAAAGATCTGATGGTAATTTACCTTGCTCCCAACAGTGCACAACTAGCTCATGAAATTTAGCATGAAGTGCTTGGCCTCTGTGCTTCCAGATTTCGTGTGGGATTTCATCAACCCCAGCTGCCTTGCCAGTTTTCACCTGCTGTAGAGCCTTAAGAGTCTCTCCCATAGTAGGAGCTATATCCAATTCATTTTTCACTGGATGTTGTAAAATGTGCTGGATTCCTTCACGTTGGACTACACGGTTAGCACTAAAGAGTGTTTGAAAATGTTCAGACCAATGATTCAGGATGCAGATTTTATCTGTAAGAAGCTTTTGGCCATCTGCTCTAAGTAAGGGCTTTGGACCTGAAATGTGGGTCCATACACTGCTTTCAGAGCCTCATAGAATCCTCTGTGGCCACCCAAATCTGCACATAATTGAGTCTTTTCTGCTAGACTGAGCCACCACTTGTTCTGGATGTCTTGAAGTTTCTGTTGGAGTTTACTACACACAAGATGAAAGGCTACTTTTCTTAAATGGCAAAGTGGCTGAGCGCGGTGTGCTTGATGGGCATATCTTTTCTTTGTCAGCAGTTCCTGGACCTCCTGATTGTTATCATCAAACCAGTCTTTGTTTTTCTTTAAGGAGAACCCAAAGGATTCTACAGAGGACTGCAGGATGCTATTTTTAATATGTTGCCAAAGCGCTTCAGGAAAAGAATCTACAAGCTGGTCTTCAAGCCTAGTTTGAAGGTTAGCCTGAAAACTGTTCCTCACTGCAGCTATTTGGAGATAATTAACATTGAGCCTCCTCCTCAGAATGCTGCCCCTCTTAGGTTTGGGCTTGAAGTGGAAGTTAAGTTTGCAACGCACAAGGCAATGGTCTGTTTGACATTCTGCACTAGGCATCACTCGGTTGTGACAGACATCACGACTATTTCTCTGGCGCACTAAGATATAACCAATAAGGTGCCAATGTTTAGATCAAGAATGCATCCAGGTTGTCTTCCAGCTGTCTTTCTGATGGAAAACAGTGTTGGTGATGGTAAACTGCTGCTCTGCACAAAACTGTAGCGAGAGACAACCGTTATTGCAGCTAGCAACACTGTGCTTGCCTAGTACTCCTTTCCAGGCTACAAAGTTCTTACCTACTCCAGCGTTGAAGTCACCAAGGATTACTATCTTATCATCTATAGGAACCTTTTGAGTGAGGCAACGCAGGTCAGAGTAGAATTTGTCTTTTTCTTCAGGGTCAGCTTGCAGAGTTGGAGCATACAGGCTGAAAAGAACAACATGTTGCTTATTGTGTAGTGGAAAATGTAGGGAGACAATACAATCGGAATGACCTATCGGCAAATTTTCAAGTTTAGAGACAATGGAGTTTTTAAACATGAAGCCAACTCCAGAAAGATGACTTTCAGGTTTGGATTTGCCTGACCAGCAGAGTATACTCAGCACCATGTTGTTTAAGGGTACCTTCCTCATGAAGACGAACTTCACTGAGAGCAGCAATATCAATGTTGAGTCATGACAGTTGGTGGGCAATTAACACAGGACGGCGCTCAGGATGCCCACTGTTCACCGTATCAAGCATGGTTCTGACGTTCCAACATGTGAATGTCAATCTGGACACACCTTGGGAGGCAGGTGTATGACTTTGTCTCTTTGTCTTTAATCTACCGCAACAGAAGATGCCTGTTGGCTGTGGCTAGCCAACCAGGTGGAAGGGGAGACGAGCTTTGGTTAGGCCATCTTTTCTAGGCCTCTCTCCATATAGAGCAAGCAGTGCTCTCCTTGAAAAAAGCCTGCTTGGTCATTCAGGATGTTGCCGAACAAGACTGTCATCTCCTGGGTCAGTCTCAAGCGACCAATGTCCTGAACCGCCTGCATGCAGGGTTGGGTCTGTGACTTCCAGTGCACCTTATCACCTGCCGTTTCGTCCCTTGCCTGTCACTACAGGCACTAAGTGTGGGTAAACCCTTCAGGCCTGCGCAGTGGATTTTTTAGGTGAGGCACAGCGTGCACAGAACTGACCCCACCCTTTACACCTGAGGTTTATCTGCCAGGGCCTAGCGAGCTTGGCCAGTGACAGCAAACTCCTCGGGTCGTAGGTTTGGTTAGAGTACCCTTCTCTTAGATGGATGGCCTTACAGGGCTATACGAGCTCCATCTGCCCAGGTTTGAAGTTAGAGTTGTCCTTCTAGGATGGTTGCCCGAAGGTTAGTGAGCCTATCCTGCCCATGGACACACTTTGTCTGACCCTTCAGTTGAGACCTGTCTGGAATGGGAGACCCTACCAGAGGCATGTGCCACCACCAGCATAGCCCCCTAACCTCACAAGGGCAGGCAAGCTCTTTCACCATGACAAGGGGGTGTCCGTGAAAAAGTGTAATAATAATAAGGGAAATACCAATGGGAGAGAATAAGAGAATACAACTGCTCACCACCTGCCGACCGATACCCAGCCCGACCCAAGCAATGATCTAGCCCTTCCAGGTAACTGCCCCCAGTTTATATATTGGGCATGACATGCTGTGGTATGGAATACCTCTTTGGTCAGTCTGGGTCAGGTGTCCTGTCTCTGCTTCCTCCCGGCTTCCCCTCCTCCCTGGCAGAGCATGAGACTCAGAAAGTCCTTGGTCAAACTAAACATTATTGAGCAGCAACTAAAAATACCGTTCTTATCAGCACTGTTCCCAGGCTGAAAGTCAAAACACAGCGCTGCACCAGCTACTAAGAAGGAGAAAAATGACTGCTACTGCTGAACCCAGGACAGTATCCACCCCTTATTCCATACTATTTATGTCATGCTCAGATCCCACATTTTCAATATACCATCACTATTATCTCATATATATATACAGAGAGAGAGAGAGAGAGATATTATTCCTTAGTGCATGGCCCAATCCCTATAAAGCTGCTGAGTCCATCCAGTCCATGATGTCAGGCTCCATCTCTCGTAACGGTCTTTCAGAGCAGGAGAGGCTGTGTGCAGTGTTAGATCATTGCCTACTGATGATACTGCAGAACTCATCTGGTTTCATCACAGTTCATTCTTTGTTGGGATGATGGTCAGAGGGAAGTCAGGGCCACTCGCTGGTGGGCTATAAAAGTGCTACATAGCAGGCAACAGCATACAATTGAGTTCACTGGCTGTTTTCCTCTAAAATGAAATCCCCTTGATGTATACATCAGACTTCCCCATCTTCCTGGATTACCCACCAAGTATATCTGGGTCTCTGGGCAAAAGCAATCCCACGAGTGGGTTTGCCTTTACCTGAAGCAGGAATAACCCAGACTGTCTTCCCCAGCAAATTCTTCATATGCACCACGGGAACTTTGTCCCCCTCTACAATATGTAAAAGTTCTGACTGGGCTGGGCCAGCCCTGTTGGCAGATCCTCTGGTGTTGACCAACCAGGTGGCCTTTGGTAAATGTGTATCCCAATGCTTGAAAGTTCCCCCACCCATCGCTCTCAGTGTAGTTTTTAACAGCCCATTGTACCGTTCGATTTTCCCAGAGGTTGGTGCATGGTAGGGGATGTGATATACCCACTCAATGCCATGCTCTTTGGCCCAAGTGTCTATAAGGCTGTTCTGGATATGAGTCCCATTGTCTGACTCAATTCTCTCTGGGGTGCCGTGTCACCACAAAATCTGTTTCTCAAGGCCCAGGATAGTGTTCCGGGCAGTGGCATGGGGCACAGCGTATGTTTCCAGCCATGCAATGGTTGCTTCCACCATGGTAAGCACATGGCACTTGCCTTGGCGGGTTGGTGGCAGTGTGATATAGTCAGTCTGCCAGGCCTCCCCATATTTATACTTCAGCCATTGTCCTCCACACCAAAAAGGATTTAACCATTTAGCTTAGAATCATAGAATCATAGAATAGTTAGGGTTGGAAAGGACCTTAAGATCATCTGGTTCCAACCCCTCTGCACTGGGCAGGCACACCTCACACTAAACCATCTCACCCAAGGCTTTGTCCAACCTGGTCTTGAACACTGCCAGGGATGGAGGATTCACAATCTCCCTGGGCAACCCATTCCAGTACATCACCACCCTAACAGGAAAGAATTTCCTCCTTATATCCAATCAAAACTTCCCCTGTTTAACATGTTACCCCTTGTCCTGTCACTACAATCCCTAATGAAGAGTCCCTCCCCAGCATCCCTATAGGCCCCCTTCAGAATAACCTGGGCAAGTGTCCATTGTTAAACCCACCCCTCCATCATGAGCCCATCTGTAGGCTGCATCTCTGCCCCGATGGCCTGAAGTGTCATGGGCCTACCGGGCCAAAAATAATTCACCTTTATGTTGCTACTCTAAGTCCATCTGAGCCACTTCAATCTTAGCCGCTTTATCCACTTGTTGGTTGTTCTGCTGTTCCTCAGTGGCCCGACTCTTGGGTACATGGGCATCTACATGACGTACCTTCACCACCAGGTTCTGCATCCGGGCAGCAATATCTTGCCACAGAGCAGCAGCCCAGATGGGTTTACCTCTGCGTTGCCAGTTGCTCTGCTTCCATTGCTTCAACCACCCCCACAGGGCATTTGCCACCATCCATGAGTCAGTATAGAGGTAAAGTACTGGCCACTTTTCCCGTTCAGCAATGCCCAAGGCCAGCTGGATGGCTTTCACCTCGGCAAACTGACAATCTCCTTCAGCAGTTTCTGCAGCTTGTCGTCAGGGACTCCATGCAGCATCTTTGATGCTTTCACAAAATATGTGAGGAACCATCAGTAAACAAGGCATACTGCTTTTCACTTTCTGACAGTTTATTATATGGTGGGGACTCTTCAGCACACATCACCTCTTCCTCTGGGGGCATTCCAAAATCTTTGCCCTCTGGCCAGTCCATGATGACTTCTAGAATTCCTGGATGACTCGGATTTGCTATTCGAGTTCGTTGTGTAATTAGTGCAGCCCATTTACTCCATGTAGCATCAGTTGCATGATGTGTAGAGGAGACCCTGCATTTGAACATCCAGACCGGATGCCAGGAGGAGCTGCACTTCAATGCCAATCACTTCTTCAGAAGCAGCTCGAACCCCTTCATAGGCTGCCAGTATCTCTTTCTCAGTTGGGGTATAGCTGGCCTCAGATCCTTTATATCCCCGACTCCAAAATCCAAGGGGTCAACCTCGAGTCTCCCCTGGAACTTTCTGCCAGAGTCTCCCCTGGAGCTTTCTGCCAGAGGCTCCAGGTAGGACCGTTCTCCCCAGCTGCAGTGTAGAGCACATTTTTTACATCTGGCCGGGTCCGGACAGGTCCAAGGGCTACTGCATGAACTATCTCGCGTTTAATTTGCTCAAAGGCTTGTTGCTGCTCAGGGCCCCATTTAAAATCATTCTTCTTCCGGGTCACATGATAGAGAGGGCTTACAATCGAACTGTAACTTGGGATGTGCATTCTTCAGAACCCCACAGCACCCAAGAAAGCTTGCATTTCTTTCTTACTAGTTGGTGGAGACATTGCTGTTATCTTGTTGATCACATCTGCAGGGATCTGGCGATGTCCATCTTGCCATTTTATTCCCCAGAATTGAATCTCTTGTGCAGGTCCCTTGACCTTACTCTGTTTTATGGCATAACCAGCTTTCAGCAGGATTTGGATTATTTTCCTCCCTTTCTCAAAGACTTCTTCCGCTGTATCGCCCCACACAATAATGTCATCAATGCATTGCGGGTGTTCTGGAGCCTGCCCCTGTTCCAGTGCAGTCTGGATCAGCCCATGGCAGATGGTAGGGCTGTGTTTCCACCCCTGGGACAATCAGTTCCAAGTGAACTGGACACCCCTCCAAGTAAAAGCAAACTGTGGCCTGCACTCTGCTGCCAAAGGAATTGAGAAAAATGCATTAACAATATCAGTCATGGCATACCACTTGGCTGCCTTTGACTCTAGTTCATACTGAAATTCTACCATGTCTGGTACGGCAGCACGCAATGGTGGTGTGACTTCATTCAGGCCACAATAGTCCCTCATTAGTCTCCATTCTCCGTTAGACTTTCGCACTGGCCATACGGGGCTATTGAAGGGCGAGCGGGTCCTGCTGATCACCCCCTGACTCTCCAGTCTACGGATCAGCTGATGGATGGGAATCAGGGAATCTCGGCTGGTGCGATATTGCTGCCGTTGCACTGTTGTGGTCACAATCGGCACTTGTTGTTTTTCGACTTTCAGCAACCCCACAACAGAAGGATCCTCTGAGAGACCAGGCAAGGTGGACAGCTGCTCAATTTCCTCGGTCTCCAAAGCAGCAACACCAAAAGCCCACCGGTACCCTTTTGGGTCTTTGAAGTACCCTCTCCTGAGGTAGTCTATGCCGAGGATGCACGGAGCCTCTGGACCAGTCACAATAGGGTGCTTTTGCCACTCCCTCCCAGTCAGGCTGATTTCAGCCTCCAGCACAGTCAACTCTTGGGATCCTCCTGTCACTCCAGAAATAGAAACGGGTCCTCCCCCTTGACAGCTTGATGGCATCAGGGTACACTGTGCACCGGTATCTACTAGAGCCTTATACTTCTGTGGGACTGATGTGCCAGGCCATCTGATCCACACAGTCCAGTAAATCCGATTGTCCCCTACCTCCACCTGGCTGGAGGCAGGGACCCTCTGATAGTGATCACAATATTGGTCACTTACGTCTGGTAGACAGGGATTAGTCTTTTTTACCACAGGAGCTGGAGTAAAATCAGCTCTTCCATTCCATCTGGGAAACTGCTCACCAGAGACTGAAGCTGCAGCTTTCATGGGGTGATCAACCTTGACCTTTGCTCTCCAATTCACTCACGCGTTCCTCCAAAGCTGAAGCAGGTTTTCCATCCCACTTCATCATGTCTTCTCCATGATCCCACAGGTAAAACCATAGGGTGGCCCCTGGCATATACCTTCTATATCTTCTCTCTCGAGTGGTAGGACATCTTTTGTTAACAGCTGTGCTGGTACACGTGGGGAGCTGGATAGACTTGATAGACCATCTCTCAATTGTTTGAGGTCCTGGGACAGTTCTTCCACAGTTGAAATGATGGAAGGGGTGAGATTGTCTTCAGACTCTCAAAGTTGACGAATCACTTCATCCACTGTTGGTGGTGCTACGTCATTTCAGGTTAGTGCTGCCAATGAATGGGCATATGATGATGGTGCCTTCTGTGTAAACTTCCATCACATGGGTCGTGTACATTCAACTTCATCTGGATCTATGGGTCCCTTCCCAGCATCCTGCTTGCAGTAGATCATCTCTAGTTTGGCTGATTCCCTCAGAGACTGGATGCCTTTCTCTATAGTAGTCCACTTGGCCGAACGACTCATAACATCGTCCTTGTATGGAAATCTTTCTTTCACAGCTGCCAAGAGCTGCCTCCAAAGACTGAGGGACTGTTCTCTTTTGCAATTGCTTTGTCAATTCCCCCTTCTCTAGTAAGTAATCCCAGCTGCTTGGCTTCTTTACCTTCTAGTTCGTGACCATCAGCCCCATTGTCCCAGCATCAGAGCAACGAGGTGATGATGTGCTCCCCTGGTTGACGGGTAAAATCTTTTCGCGTATTCTGTAGCTCGTTTGAGGTCTGGGGTCGAGAAGTCACATTTTCTTCCTCTTCTGCCTCTGATTCATGTGATAATGACTCGTGATCAGATGCTGTCCCAGGCAGTAAGTGCATTGCCATTGCTTGTTCATTTTGCTTCTTCACCTGTCTTGTCTTTTTTGCTTTTCCCCTTGCATACAGGTGCAACTGATATTGGCACGAATTGGTCCTCTGGTTTATCTGCAGTGATTATCACTGTGGTTTGAGTGGCTGCAGTATCTCTTGTTGGGGTTTGCGTAGCTGCTGTATTCGTCGCTGGGGTTGGTGTAGCTGCTGTGCTTGGAGCTGGAGTAGCTGCGCTGCCTGTTGCAATTGGAGTTTGAGTAGCTGCTGTACTTGTCGCTGGTGTTGGTGCAGTTGCTGTACTTGGAGTTGGAGTAGCTGCATTATATGGAGTTAGAGTAGCCGCGTTGTCGGTTGCTTTGCCATCAGATCCAGAGACATTTTTTTCCCTTTGAAGGTGCTGGATGGTGTTGAACAGGGCTCTATAATCATAGGCCAAGCCCCAGCATGTCACCATGATTTGTCTCTCTCTGGTATGACCAGGATGACAGCACACCTCATTTAAGAGTTTTACTAATTTTTCTGGATTTTGCACTTGTTCAGTGGTGAAGTTCCAAAGCAGTGGAGGGGCCCACTGGCCTAGATACTTGCCCATACTATCCCACAAACCCTGCTACTCATGACTGTTCAGCCTTGGGGAAAATCTCTTGGTCCTCCTATATCATCGTCTAACCCTAGACAAGACCCAAACCCGACTGCTTAACTTTTGAGATTAGACAAAATGGTCGTGGGTAAAACACACTCTGTATGTGTGCCAACATGCTGATCCCCATCATAATCAGCAGGCAAGTCTCAAAGGTACGCAAAGGCCATTCAAAATCTTCAGAACTCTCAAATGATGCTGTAAACGGTCTGGGGGGGGGGGTGTACCTCCTGGGCATGAGGTGCTGTGGTATGGAATACCTCTTTGGTCAGTCTGGGTCAGGTGTCCTGTCTATGCTTCCTCCTGGCTTCCCCTCCTCCCTGGCAGAGCATGAGGCTCAGAAAGTCCTTGGTCAGAGTAAACATTACGAGCAACAACTAAAAACATCGGTGTTATCAGCGTTGTTCTCAGGCTGAGAGTCAAAACACAGCGCTGCACCAGCTACTAAGAACGAGAAAAATGCTACTGCTGAACCCAGGACAGTACTGGTAAACAGTACTGGTCCCAGTACAGATCCCTGAGGGACACCACCTGTCACTGGTGTCCATCCAGACAATGAACCATTATGCTCTTCCCTCTGGATGTGACCATCCAGCCAATTCCTGATCCACTGAACAGTTCACCCATCAAATCCTTATCTCACCAGATCAGAAAGAAGGATGTTGTGGGGGACTGTGTCAAAGCTTTACAGAAGTCCAGATAGACCGTATCCATAGCCCTTCATTTGTCCACTGACATAGTAACTCCATCATAGAAGGACATTAGGTTGGTCAGGAAGGACTCCCACTGGTGAAGCCTCATTGGCTGTCTTGAATCACCTTCCTGTCCTCCATGTGCCTCAGCATGGCTTCTAGAAGGATCTGTTCCATGATCTTCCCAGTTACAGAGGTGAGTTGACCGGTTGATAGTTCCCAGGGTCCTCCTTTCTAACATTTTTTAAAATGAGTGTGATATTGCCATTTTTCCAGTCACCAGGGACCTCTCCTAACTCCCATGAATTCTCAAATACCATGCAGAATGGCTTGGCAACTGTATCAGCCAGTTTCCTCAGGACCCTGGAATGGATCTCATCGGGTCCCATAGATCTGTGTATGTTCAGGTTCCTCAAATGATCACAAACCTGATCTTCAGTTACAGACACTCATTTAATATAGTCAGAAAGTGTCTCTTGGCACAGCAGGCATCACAAGAGCATTTAACATGAATCAAGGCTTCCACACTTGAGCCAATATGAGATAGCACAATAAAAGGCTTAAGATCCTTCTCATGGAACGGGTAGGATCTGTCTTTTAAAGACAAAGGCAAGAATTTCATCCATGAGCTACAAATACTATATGCAAATTTTGAATGTGCAACAGCAAGTGAATGAAAGAGCCATATGTCTTCTTTTGGAAACAGAACTGAAAACAGAAGTCTTCTTATATCACTCTATAATCACTGTCAATTCATTGTGACTGTGTTAAATACCAATTTTATCATTTGGCCTTTTTGGATTTTTACTTGTCAGAATAGAAGAAGACATTAGCTGAAGTTATCCTCACGTGTCACAAGTAATGGGAATGCAGCTATTTGGAACTATCCACGTTAACTTGTCAAGAGACGAATAAAGTAGAAGTTAGGGGCTGGAATGCAAATTTTTCAGTTATTCTTCTGCAGGAATTAAAAAAAAACAAAAACAAACGTGAAGACAATTCTCCTAAGGGAAAAATAATTAAAATAACCTACCTGAAAAGAAGGCTTGAGATGATTAATTTGAAAACAAACTGCAAATACTGCACTAGCCTTTAGCAAGTTACATACATTAGTACTAATTTTAATAGATTTCTAGAAACTTCAGCTACAGCTAAACACTAAAATCAGAATTCTAGTGGTAGTTTTAAATCTTTTCAAGATACATGTCATAATAAAAATGTTGAGCCTTAAAACAGAAATGCTATAAAAGAAATGTAGTGGTAGGGGCAGATGCAGTCATGGAAATCCCAAGGATCAATTCCTCTTTTCTCCATATCAGTGATACTTCACAATGCACGTCATCTTTGTATTGATGAACCACCTTTCCCAGCTACAAGATAATTCACTTTCCATACCGTATTATCAACAAGGAGCTGACGAGGTGTTCAGTGTCAGATCTGAATCAGGCTTTAAGCTGAAGCTGAGTGTCTGGGCTCAAAGCCAGATCATGCTAGGGTTACTATTCAGAGACATAAATCTGATGAGGTCTTCTCACAAGGTATCAACTAAAAATGATGCCCATTTGAAATAATGGAAACATCTTAATATCTGCCAGTTCTGCTGCATGTGGGTTGTACTTCTATCCTCAGAACTGGACAGAGGTTAGAGCTCATGGACAGAACTTTGGCCCTAGCTCAGCAAAACACATTAAGTACATGTTTAACTTGATCCCTAATAAAAAAAAAAGCACAAACAGAAGCTCATGTTTGTACTTAGTCATTTGTTAAAGTGCTTTCCTGAATCAGGGCCTGATTCTGGGAAATGAGGTTCTGCCAAAACCACCTCTTTACTTTCTATATTCCAGTCATTCAAAATATTGCCTTGTTTAACAGAATTTTTGGATTATGAATAACAAAAAATTATCATGATAATTTATGCAAGGAAATTGAGTGCATATATAGCAGGTTTATTTTAAGAATACCTAGTAACAAAGCAAACTAAAAGAACTGTATACAGTGTAAAGCTTGTATTTTATCTTCTAGTCTAATACTGATGTCATTTCCAAAATGCCCTGATTTATTCCAGACTACCTTTACAGCATATAATGGGTATTTACATTTTCTCTGCAGTTGCTGCTACCATTTCAAAAGAATGAATGACACTCATGCTGCCAGATTTAAAGACTCAGCTGAAGGAGGGAAAATAATACTCCATTACTCCATTTCACAATATTTGTGTATTAATGAGTTGCTAATTTAAGATCTGGAACTCATCTTTCAGTTCCAAACTTATTCAAAACCAAGGAGTGTTTAAAATTAGTATTTCATATTAGTTCATTTTCCCTTTGTGTCTTTTGAAGATCTCCCCTTGATTGAATGTTAGTTCTATATCTAGTTTTAAATTTTCTTGTCTTGATTTACTCTGAAAGTAGTGTCCAGTATACTTGATATGTTTATCCCACAAAAGAGATGAAGTAATACAGTGTTTCATAGATGCAGCAACAGCATGGACAGTAAAAAAGAAGAAATAAAGAAAGCAGAGGCCAAGAGTAAATTATATTTTCAACAGCAAAAAAGAAAAAGTAATGGTCATAGTTGTGTGGTCATTTCCTCAAAGGGATGTAAAAAAGGACACTCTTACAGAATAATTGAAAACAAAACTATT
The DNA here is from genome assembly GCF_028554395.1 of Pezoporus wallicus. NCBI lineage: Eukaryota > Metazoa > Chordata > Aves > Psittaciformes > Psittacidae > Pezoporus > Pezoporus wallicus. Next base: position 459,641 of record NW_026639532.1, on the reverse strand, counting down.
AAAAATACAGTAAAAACATAAATTAGGGAACTTGTGCACAGAACAAATTATGCTAAATATGGGAGAGGAAATATGAAGAAAAGAATTGAGATGGCAGGGAGCTGTACTGATTAGGAAGTGGGCAATTTAATTTCTTCAGGAGCTTGAAACTCCAGCATGAATTAATTTGCTCCATGCAGAGTCCTGCTGTTTTCTCTTCTTTCCTCAATCACTGTTTACTACATAAAGTCACACCTCACCTATCTTCTTTGATTGTTTAATTTTATCAGGATTTTCTTTTCATGGCACTATTAGTAGAGCTAAGCTGTACTCTGCATGTAATACATAAACACATTATTTTGGGCCATAGGACCACTGAGTCTATTTCAAGTTTAAAACAATATTGTTCCAACATTTTGCTTTCAGCAAATCATTTAACTGAATTTTAACAAGGTATCCAAGCCATAATCCAAAGTTACTTTTGCAACAACACTCACCGTATTCAGTGGATGTCCTAGATTTCTAATGCATAAATTGTCTCCCAAAGAAAAGCAGTCAAATGAGCTCATTTCAGTAAGTAAGATTAACCACCACTAAGCTAGTATAGCTACTTTTAGGATGCGACTGAAGAAATCTGATAGGACCAGATCGTGTTTATAGTACAGAACAATAGGGAGAACGCTAGAAGGCTTTAGAAATGTTTGCAGAACACAAATTGAAAGGGAAAAGTGATCAGCTTTAAAATGGCAGGCACCCAGATGCTCAGAAGTTTGGGACTGTGTATTCAAAAGCTAATAATGTCACTGGTTTGGACCACTTATGGAAAGATCTGTAAGAAATAGACCAACTAGACTGCCAGTAAAGAGTGACCTTTCCTACTAAACCCAAGTAGCTCAAACATGTTAACATATTTCATTTGTTTGCTGAGTTGAATATGTAAGCAAATGTATAAACCACAATAAATTCTTGACAAATCAAATGAGAAATGATTTATGGTCCATCATATAATTAAACTAATTAGCAGGATTATTATACTATTATACTAGATTTCATAACCCAACACTTCCTTTAAAAGGCTGTTGTAATGTCAGCAGTTTACATCATGCTCACAGCAGTTTACGTGGATATTGGTCCACTCACTACCACAGAATTATGTTCTGGAAATATTAGATAAAAGTTGGCCATATAGGTACAGGATTTGGCCTTATATTTCTGAAAGATGCTTGTAAATTCCTCTCTTTGTCACTTTTTCAGAATAGCCCAAACTGCAGAAAGGCTAGTTTTCAAAATGGTCAAGTAGGAATTCCTCCTGAAAATGTGAGGATCATTTTTTATACCAAGTCCTGTCTCACAGGTGTGTATCATTGCCAGGAGACCTTAACTGTTTCTCCGACACCACTAGATGGAAAATTCTGGCTATCTTTACATAGCTTTAACTTAGCATATGAAAATATTTTCTTTGCATGCCTACTTAAAGTAGGTCTCAGTCACTCCTGCAATTAGTAGTGTCACAGAAAAATACTGTGCTTGAGCTCTGAAGAAAATGAAGTTACTTCTTACATTCACCTTTCTCAACCCTCACCCACCAGTAATGGAAAATGATCAGATATAAGCATCCATTTGCCTGCCTTGCAATCTGGCATCAACATTCTGGAGGTGGGAGATGCTGTTAATGGGTGGAGGTGAATGGGAAACTACATTGATGAGCAGCTAGGAAAACTGTGGAACAAACTCCTGAGAACACAATCTGATTTCTAGCTCCAAAATTTTGAAGTCCTTCCTCTGAATTCCTCCCAGGAGAGAGAGGGAAAACAGTGGGAAGCTTTTATGATAGGTTTATCTGATAGTCCGGGAGCTGTCTGCAAATTTAATATCATGTTCAACTAAGTCACCTGGGCTAGGTAACAAGGTAACTTTGCCAAATCCTGCATTTTGCTGCCTTTCAGATGACAAATGGTCCTGTGGGAGCAACCTAATGCTTATGCATTCTCTGGAATCCTGCAAAGGCTGGATTTATTCTGAAGGATGACACTGATAAAAAATCACTGAAGCAGGTTCCTGGCAGCTTTACCACTGGACACTACAAAAAAATGTGGCCTGATTTGTAAATGAATAATAGATACTTTCAGACTAACCTTATGTGAGCTTATATGAAGGGCAATGCCTGCAAGAATAGAAGTTGAGCACAACCATTGTTGTGTCTTCTGATGTGGTGTCTCATCAGAAGTTTGATTTATTCCCCAAAGAGAATAAGCAATTCTTGAGGTGATTGGAGACAAGTGTTAGAAACCATATTTCTGCAGAAGGGCGAAGTGTACCCTGGGGAGCATTAAGCACAGTATAGCTAACCAGTCAAAAGTGATTGTGCCACTATACCCACTGTTGATGTGGCTTCACCTCAGTATGGTGTCCAGTTTTGGTCTCTACAACATAAGAAGGATATAAAAATATTAGAATATGTCCAAAGGAGGGTAACAAAGATAGTGAAAGGTCTACAGGGCATGACTTAAGAGAAGCATACTAGGTTTGTTCAGCTCAGGGAAGAGGAGACTGAGGGGTGGCCTCATTGCTTTCCATTGTGGAAAAGGAGGAGTTGATCTCTTCTCTCTGGTGTCTGGTGAGAGGGCACAGGGGAATGATTTAAAGCTGCAACAGGGGAAGTTCAGATTGGATATTAGGAAGAAGTTCTTTACTGAGAGGGTGCTCAAGCACTCAAACTAGTTCCCCAGGGAAGTGCTCTTGGCCCCAAGTGTGTTGGTGTTCCAGAAGTGTTTGGACAGCACTTGGTTTAAGTTTTAGGTTGCCATGTATAGAGCCAGGAGTTAGACTCAGTGACCCTCATGGGTCCCTTCCAACTCAGGATATTCTATGATTTGATGATTCTAAGAGCTCTCCTACTCTTCAAAGAAAAGAAAGATCCATTTAAGGAAGTGCCAAATAGCTGAGTTCCTACCACTCTAAATAAGAATAACTCTGTTTTCCACCATTTTCCATGTGCATAAGTAAATCTGGTCATGTTAGTAAAGACAGCACAACAGGAAATATACCAAAGATAATCTAATTCTGATATTCCCTATGTTTTCAGTGATTGAAGTGAAAACTCATGGCTCTTAAATGAATAACCCATTTCTACACTTTTGGTTTGTTTGTTTATTTTCAAGAATTATTTAGTGTTATAGACATTAGAATTTTAAATATTTGTATGTTTGAAGGAAAAGAATTATTCATTATCTGCTAGGGACAAATTTTGATTCTCTGCAAGGAAGCTTATTCCGAACTTCAAAATGCTTTCCCAGCAAACAACTGTAGCAATTATGATGGATGCCTTTGCTTAACATATAAAATGAGGTTTATGAATCAAACTCCCACTCTGAAGCAATGACATGAGCCCAGAAGTACTCCTGTTATTTTATTGCCTTGCTTGTTGCAATCTCAACATAAAAAGGGAAGGAAATCTTTTGTATGGCAATAATTTGCAGCCACTAAAACCTGTAAAGCAGACCATTGAAAACGGTAGATAAATGACTATAAATTATTTCCATCTGTTTGAAAGGGAGTCCTCATAGAAGCAACATATAATGTTTCTAACTGATTCTACAGAGCAGGTGGGCATCTTCTTGCCACCTGCTGTATTTCTAAGTCAAGAGCCCTTGAGTGAGCCACTAGTGTAACAGCAGGCTAATGAACAATTACGGACATTAATCAAGAACTGAATAAGAAGAAATGAATTCTTTCTCATGGGTTTTTGGTGTGCAAGCCATTCTGTGGCTTCAGAGTACCAGGCCTCACCTCACAACAGCTTCAGCATTTTTCCAGAAAGCTTCTAGTGGAGTAAGGCTTTTTCTGTTTACTTTGCAAAAGAGGAATTTAGTAGTTATGTCTTCATTTCAACAGATGCTTAAAGTTCAGATCAAGGGAAAAGACGAAAGAGTACATTAGAAGATACTTCCTCTTTATACCAGAATTGACTGAAAAAGGTCAGGAAGGATGTTTCAGATTAACTGAAACATGCAACTTCTTAACCATTTAGCCAGAAACTTTTTACCCATTCCTTTATGTGGTAACCAGACTTCCAAATATACCTGTCTTGGGTAAAACAGAATCCAAGTTGCATGGTTATTCAAGAATGAACCTTGTCTATCCTTCATGAAGAATGTGCTTCATCTGAATCACTGCAGGGTGATTTGCAAAGGAGGGAAGGGACGTACAGAAGGTACTAGTGATTGGCTTATTATCTCCTTATGCTTCATTGCTCCTACAATGACTTTAGGCAGGATACTGTCTCAAATAGCTGTGTTCCCAGATCATTTTTGCCTCCTAATTTGCTCCTGAAGTGCATCTGATTTCCAGAGGACTCTGAAATGCACTGAATATGTATCAGGATCATTATTCTTACATACCAGATGTATGGCTTACAGCTGCAGTAGCTGGCATGGTAATAGACTCCTGACACGAATTGCCTTCAATAAAAAAATAGGAGATTCAACAAAGAAACTTATCAAATTTTCAACAATACCCAGGAGAGAAAATATCTTAGTTATAACCAGAACTTTGTGAGATAGAATATACAGACAGCTAGTATGGCAGCCTTAGAGAGAAGGGATTAAAACAAAAATACTTTCATCCCACATGTCCTGGGACAAGCAGTTTAATGACCTTCATTTGCCTTGTCAGTGAAATGGAGATAAATAATATTTACTTTACAAAGCCATTGAGGTATATGAAAATACCTCTACAGAAAATCCTTTATAAAACATTATACTTTACTAGCATTTGCCTATTAGCATGAAATTGGTTCTCAAGCTGTTCTTGGCTCTTACATGAATTTGGCTTCAAGCCAAAGAAACAGGGTTTTTTTCTTCTGTTTAATTTGTCTTTGCCCATTTACTTTAAGTCTTCCTCTTCTCGATGAAGTTTCAGCCAGGAACTCCATGAAAATGCATATGTTTCTTATTTGCTGTCTGTGATATAGTTAATTGCGTAAACGTACAGTGGGCTCTTCGCCACCTCAGTGTGAATGAATGGTATGTATTTGGCTTCTCCTGTTTAGTGTGAAAATTGTCCTTCTCTTATGACACTATTGCATTAAAGCGTAAACATCATGGATAGAAATAGAGCATTTCAAAGAAATTCTTGGTCAACATTTTAGATTTTAGTCTGTGTAAGGTAGCATGTGCTATCATACCTCTATTCACCCTTTTATCAACCTTCAGGCACATGATACATTGAGGAAATAAGTAAGTTCCCCAAGCTGACCTGACTCTCTTGAGCAGGGCATAGGGACAAATATATTCCGAATAATGGCCTTATGCATAGGTCTGCCTTATTTTAATTTAGACAATCAAAAGAAAATGTTACCCAGGGCAAGACCCAGAGCAACCAGAGCTGAAAAAGCATTTACATTTCTAATAGCTTTGGTGTGCTCCTGGCATATATTTGTGATGGAAGCTAGGACAGTGTAGAAGAGACCCATTTATGTATTCTGCCTAGCATTACAAAACTCCAGAGTTGTTTCCAATGAATATACTATACTTTTGGACCCATCTATTCCACTGAAATTCATTAAATCGAGTCCATGACTAATGTTTGAAAATCTTGCTTAGCCATTTTTTCCATTCTTAATTATTTGGTCTTTCACTATCTCTATGTGTGTTTTTATACATAGACTAGCCACGTTACTGTATTTGTGGAGACATCAGCTGTGCTTAGAAAAAGATTTTGAAAGCAACATTTAAATACTATCAAAGTAAACAAAAACACTTTAGATTTACACAGTTGTGAGTAAGGACAGGATTGTTCTTATCTAAGAATTGTTAAAGTCTTATCAGATTAGGCATTTACTACAACATATACAATTAATGAAATAGAGCTGCTGTGATGCTAAAAAAGAGACAGATGTCAAAAGAATATATTCAATGTACTATATAGTCATAGCACTCAAATACAAATGTATTTGAAATTATTAGCTTGGAGATTTAATTAAAATTATAAATTCTAAGTATGCACCCCTGCAAAATACTTAGGCATTGAATTTGCCTTTAAATTTCATGTAACAATCAATTTGCTGAGTAGGGGCCTAAAAATACCTGCACTGAGTTCTAAATATATGTAGAATTTTTTTTAAGTTTTTAATTCATAAAAATAACAATCCTGAAATCAATGTATTTTTCATTTCTAATTTAGATTTGAAGAAGTTATTTTATTCTAAATTTAATATTAGTCTTTTTCTTTTGCTGCTTATCCAGGGGAGGAAGCAATGAGGTTACATGAAGCTGATATTAGATGTGATTTTGCAGTTACCTCAGAAATATATGCCAAAGTGTTTTAGGGGTAATTAATGCTCACTGCTGGCCTAGGCTTGCGAAAGGACTAGCAGTCATGCTAGCCTGCATAGTGCTTTTCTTTTACTGACAAGTCTCCATTAGGTATTACATTTAAATGCTTATTTTTCTCACTTGCTGGCCTGAGAAAGTATTGTATTATGGTTACTGTTACCCCTGTGACAGAGGGCAGTCGTCTTATCACAGTTTTCCTTATGCCTCACTCAGTAACATAGCCAGTCCTTTTCATCAGGTGTGGATATAACATCATATTATTTCATCAACAACACAGAACTGTTGCAAAGTGCAATAACTTATAATTTAGAAGACACCTCATTAACCATAGCATGTAAACTAGAGTTTCTCAGAATACAGAAACATTTGCAATATTCTGATTGTGCTTTGAAATCTGGAGGGAGGTGGGTGTGGAGGTAAGATGTCTCTATTCACCCTGTATTGTAGACCGCTTCCGCTGCCGTCACAAGATTTTTATTGGACAACTGCATGGTCCATGTGTTATTACCCCAGATAATTACCATGAAAATATGCATCACTTCTGAAAAGAAACCCTAATAATAGGAGAAAAAGGGGTTTGTTTAAATGACTTCACAGACTACTTCCTTGTAAAATTTCATCTTCTGGTAAAAAATAATCATTTCATTCAGATTGACCTAAATTGTCATGAGCATGTAGTCTCAACTCAGCTAGAATTCTTGCATCAGTGTCTGTGACTTAGTACATAAAACACTCTCCACTAAACTTCCCTACACTTAGCCCATTTTTCCTCTTTTGGCAGGTAGAAAAATGGAGAGCAGACAACAGGTGAGATAAGCATCATATTTCTCCTAGGGTGGCAAAAAGAGCTGTCTGTTGCTAGACAACACAATTCAGCTTAAGGCAGGAGAACTAAGCTGCCCAACCACAGCATCAGGACTCCAAAGTGTTCGATGAAGCTGACTGCAAAGGCTATAAACCTGTCACTACAAATCACCATGCAGAGGAATTATTTGTTATGAAGGAGAAAATAACCCCAAAGAAACCCAAAACACCTCAAACTTGCCTTACCCAGGATTCTGTTAAGATGTTTTAACAAGGCTTACACACCAGAGATTTGGCCACGATTAGGAGAACAGAGATATAAACATAAATTAACTTGCCTGTGTCCCCCAGACTCATCTCATCCTTCCTTGAGATTGAATACTCAAGCACAAGCACATGTGCAATGACAGTGTACTGATTCACCTACTTTGAAAATCCCTGTTTATGTCCCAGGCTGGCAGGCTATTTGATTGTTTACCTTCAGATAAGCTTTTGAAAATGTTGCTCTTAATCTCTGTCAAATAATTCCATATTTCAGACAGAGGAAATTGCTGTCAAAGTGCTTGCTACTATTAATACTGCTTAGAATTTCAACCAAGGTTGATTGCTTGGGGGTTTTTTGAACCACAGGTTGGCAAAGGTTACTGATGCTTAGCATTTTAGCACTTCTGACTAAAAAAATACTTTCCTGAACTGGAAGTATCTAAAGCAAATCTCTGCCTGAAAATGCTGACCGCTGAAAAATGTGGTGGTAATGGAAATTTTAGTATATCACCCTAAGCAGAGATCTGCTACAGGGTATAATACCGTGTTATGTGAAATTATCAAACTAATGCCACAAAAGCTCTCCTCATTTGCACAGTAGTTTTCCTGCTTCATCAGTTCCCGATCCCTCCATTAGCAGAGTACTTTTCTGTTTCAAGCATTAACTGCTCATGTTTTTACTGTTGGTTTTTGTAAATGCCAGGAAGGAGAAACAAAAGCACAGTCCTCCTTTATTTGCAGATTTACCTCAAGAAATCCACTGTGGTTTGTGCTGCAGAGCCTGGGACTGCTGTGATTTTATCCTTGCAGCTTATACATGCAGCTTTGCAGTAGCTGTAGGTGATATAGTATATATTTAAAGGGCAGGGGGGAAGAATTCTGTGGATAAGGAGCCAATTTACACTCCTGAAGGACATAGTTGGATGTCAGACTTTCATTTCTCTAATCTTCTTACACAGCCTATTCCCTGCAACTCTTCTGTTTCTGCTTCCTTTATGTGACATGACAGCCATGATGGGTTTGGAGCAGTAAATACATGCTATCAATGCTTAAAGAATTTTTTCCCTATTATCATCATATTTATCAGTCTAAATGTGATGCTGGATGTATTCCTTTTACTAGGCAGATAACACTAGCACAGCAGCACAAATATCACCCTCGCTGTCTCCAGGGATGATCCTGCAGTACAGATTTGGCATATTAAAAATTTGCTTCATATGGCTCAATGAGTTCAAGTGCATTCTATAATGTGAAGCAGTAGCTTGGGTAACAATGGCAGTATATTGGTTACACACAGCAGCAGCCTTCTCTGATATTTTTCACATTGACATGAAAAGAAAAAACAGCTCTTTCTCTCTATTACTAAGTAGGTTCATTGTAGGAACTAAACTAGGCAGGTTTGTTGAGTGCTGACCATGTGAGAAAGCAGCTTTTCTTGCCCTGAATCAAAAAAGGGCAAATGCAGGAGAAAGGAGAAATTCCATGAATTTAGAAAGCAGTTCCTGTCAAAACTTTTCTGATTTCAAACAAGAAAAACAGCAACTGTTTCTCCCCTTTTTCATAAGAAATAACCCACCTAATATTCTGGATTAGCATAAATGGCTGACCACTGCATTTACACTGTCTTTCATGAAGCTCTGTTTCTGGTATTGGAGATTGAAGGAATACCTGTGGAAGATGTAGGACAAGTCATACTGGAGGAGGAAAATTCCTGTTCTAGATCACACATGAAGTCTTTAGTAGAGCTAGAAATGGAAAGTTAGCCCCATGCCTTTACCACAAAACATTTCCTTCCTTAAACATATTGGCTAACTGCACCACATTACAAAGTGCTGCTTTGGTCACCAAGATAAAAGTATTTCAGGAATTGTGAAAGTTTCGTGTCTACAGAGGTGACAACATCATCAGATTTCACACGTTCTTATTAATTCTGCCTTCCAAAAAGGCACAAATTGACTTGCACCACTGTCTGAGCAAGCGTGGGGCTCTTTGAGGTTGCTAGGGTGTTCTGGTGGAGTGATGTGCCTGCTTGTGAGCCTGGGGCTCTGCCATCTCCTGGAGCACTGGAGTGCAGCTGGTTTTGGAACCGGTGAAGCCTAGTATGGCCTTTCAGCAACAACTGTTCCAAACCACACAGAGCTAGAAAAACACATTCATTCTATAAGTTTCCACCCTTCTCCTTTATTTCCACTTCAGTGTATAACAGTATTTTTATATTTTTTTCGTACTTTGACGTGTTTAAAGGATGGAATTTCAGTTTTGTATTACAGAAATATTGACACCTCATAACCCCTTGTCCTGAGCAGAAAGTGGAGATAAGCCACTGATGAGATCTTAACTTCCATCTAATGACTTCCATTTCAACCTATAAGCCTTTATTAGTGGAATGTGTACTGGAAAACAGGGTTCTGTGCAGGGCAGCCAGAACTCCACATTTTCTGCACTGACCTGCTAGGGTCTGCCAGAAAAAGCAAACAAAAGAGTTGATTCCAGGGTGGATGAGATACTGAAGGTTGTTTTCAATTATTTGGTTTAAAATACATATTTCATTCAAATAGGAATGTGACTGTGGTGTCTGCTGCACTGCTATTATTTCAGTTTTAATTATTTCTTTGACAGTACTTGGCAGTATACTTAAATTTGCACTGTCCTGCTGATACCTTCATCTGCAACACTCATGTCTTTTCTTCCTTTCTCCTCTGTCTCAACTCTTTAAATTCAATCCTCTGTTTCCTCTGGTACCATGATTGACTTTTTCTACACTGGTGAGAGTGAGCCAGATGATGTTTTGGGCTTGCTCCTAGAACACAGATCTCATTAAGACAGGAGTCAGTGGCTTAACAGATCGCTATCCATGTAACCTCATGATAAAGACAGCAAAGCCGGATCAAACTTTTTAACTCAGTTAGATGCTGCTCTTCAAGGCAGCTTTGCAATTTTGTCTTTTTCCTTTAGATAATAATGTAATGTCTCATACGTGTGTGTCTCTTGGTGTGTACATGCGTGCACATGCCTACTCCCATGCCTTTTCCCTTCTGAATACAATTTTAGCTTTTCATTTATTCTGAGGCACAAACTGCTTTAGACAGCTGTCAAATTACTTGCTCAGATGGAAAATGCAGCTGAGTGAATTCTATAACAGTACATATGATATTTTTGTTTTTCTGAATATTATTGTATAAATTACAGGCTGTAGGTATCAACACCACCCCTTCCAACTTTTGTCCAGTATACACAAAATAACTTTAAGAAGGTATGAAATAAATTAAAAATCTTATTACATTTAGTGTTAACTAAACTGGGTCTAGTTATTTTTACTGCTTTAAAAACCTGAACAATTAGAAAGTAGGTCTTTTTTCTTTAGTGTTTTCTACTTGAGTTGTAGGGTTTAATATAATTGCAGATTTCATGTTTAAAATCACAGATTTCAAACACTGTTGAAAATCTGCCAACAGGATTTTTATTAACTCTGCCTCTGTGGGTTATTTCTCTAGTCTGTAAGATCTGGTGACACTCAAAGCTCTACCTCCACTGATGTAGCTTTTGGCTACAGCAAACTCTTGTATATTTGATAATGAGTTGCAAAAATGTAGAGACAATGGATGAAAATGTTCCCCATATTAGTAATAACATCATAAAACACATGATAAATAATTAACATCTCTTCCCCCCCCAAAAAAAGGAAACAAAAAACCCTATAAAAAGGGGTTTACCCTTTTATGTTTACCCTTTATACCATGGCATAACTTGTCTTAAATAAAACATGGCTGTGTGGACAGCAGCTTTTGCAAGATGAGGGAGTATGGTATTGCATTCATACCAGTATATTATTCAGTTTCCATGTATACAACAAACATCATCTGGTGGAGGAAGCTGGATCAACAGGAGTTAAGTTTTCGGATTTGCCTTGCATGTTAGGAATGCCAGTTGCAGAGGAAAGCTTAAAGGGTTGTGAACATACATGCCTATTTCAATCCATCATACTGAAGTGAGTTTGTTATGATGAGATTGCAGAAGAGGATGGAAAGCAATGCAAAGAAAGGAAGAAAATAAGAAATGAAACAGGATACATCAGAGTATATTAATTTACTACCTTCTTAGGAAACTTATTAAGCATCCTGAATAATGTAATTAATACACAATTATGCAACAGTTTTGGTAACCTGAACATTCTTCTCCTATATTCAAAGTGGCAGGACAGAGTTCCAGATCTATGTGAGACCTCCAGCATGAATCTCATGAGCTACCAAATGATACAATTCAAGACAGCCACAGTGGCAAGAGCCAACATGGAAATTGTGAACTCATTCTGCTTGTGACCCACACTGCACATGGGAGAGGGAGTAGACTGTGGAAGGATGAACAGACAGAAAGGGTGTGAGAGAAGCAAGCAAGGCAGAAGGCTAACCAAAAAGAGTAGTCTTCTTAGTTTTGGCCCAGTGTGTTGGTTTATCCATATGCATCTGTGAGGTCCCTCTATACAGAATGGATCTCATCACAGAACACATTCCATCACAGGACTGTGATGGAAATATAAAATAGGTTCCTGTCCTATCATCCATCAAGAGTGATGTTTTGCATTGTTAGCCTTTGTGACTAGAGTAAGTAGATGACCTACTGATCCAATCAAATATATCATCTTTCATCAAGCCAGAGATACAGCCTTTAGATATTTCCCTCCATTGTCTAAAACAAAGAAATTCTGGAGGTGGGTTCCATTAACTATGGTATGTTCATGACTATTACTGAGTTCTTCATATTCTTGTATAATCATGTCATCTTAAATAGAATCTATTAGCTCTCTTTTATGCAGAACAGTTTACAGCTCTTTTATAACTGCTCCTGGTATTGTCACAGCTTCAGAAAAAAAAATGTGCTGTGCAAATTGCAAGTTCTGAAAAATTATTAATTGGAGCATTGCTTTTTCCCCTGCCATTCTGAAACTAAACAGAACAACTTGGAAGTGAATCAAGTACTGGGTAGAAACAGACCAACTCATATTTTCGTAGCACTCCTGAGTCATTTCCTCCTCAATTTCAGCAAAGGCATCACAACAAAGTACTGACAATGCAATTGTAACAATAAAATAAAAATGAGGACATAATAAGAGCGGGTATGAATGCACACATGCAAAATCTGGACATTTAGTGAGAAATATGCTTTCCCCATGACTCATTCACCTGTATCTCTAAATGCCTTTAAAATAGATGGGCTGGTTATCTCTCTGCTTTGAATCATGCCTCCAGTAGGACTGTCAGGCCAACTGCAAACCTGTTGTGATTGCGGGGAGATGAGGCCTAAGGCTGCACCATCCCTCTTCACCCACTCTGATGCAAAGGAGTTCCGCTCTAAGATTCTTACTTCTGCATTCTAATCAATTTTTCAAAATGTGAAAGCTGATTATCCTGCCTGCCAGAGATTTCCTCCCCCTCACTACCAGTATAATGTCATGAGAGAGTTGGGCAGGGAGTAACTTGATGAAATATAACAAGGGAAAGTGTAGAGTCCTGCATCTGGGCAGGAACAACCCCAGGTTCCAATATAGGTTGGGAAACGACCTGTTAGCAGTGTAGGGGAGAGGGACCTGGGGGTCCTAGTGGACGACAGGATGACCATGAGCCAACACTGTGCCCTTGTGGCTAAGAAGGCCAATGGCATCCTGGGGTGTATTAGAAGAGGGGTGGTTAGTAGGTCGAGAGAGGTCCTCCTTCCCCTCTACTCTGCCCTGGTGAGACCGCATCTGGAATACTGTGTCCAGTTCTGGGCCCCTCAGTTCAAGAAGGACAGGGAGCTGCTGGAGAGAGTCCAGCGCAGGGCAACTAAGATGATTAAGGGAGTGGAGCATCTCCCTTATGAGGAAAGACTGAGGGAGCTGGGTCTCTATAGTTTGGAGAAGAGGAGACTGAGGGGTGACCTTATCAGTGTCTATAAATATATAAAGGGGGAGTGTCACGAGGATGGAGCCAGGCTCTACTCAGTGGCAAACAATGACAGGACAAGGGGTAATGGGTACAAACTGGAACACAAGAGGTTCCACTTAAACTTGAGAAGAAACTTCTTCTCAGTGAGGGTGACGGAAGACTGGAACAGGCTGCCCAGGGAGGTTGTGGAGTCTCCTTCCCTGGAGACATTCAAAACCCGCCTGGACACATTCCTGTGTAACATTATCTAGGTGTTCCTGCTCCGGCAGGGGGATTGGACTAGATGATCTTTTGAGGTCCCTTCCAATCTCTAGCATACTGTGATACTGTGATACTGTGAATGCTTGATCTTATAGAACGGGTACCAGGATGACGTCTCAAAAAAAAACAGTACCAAGCATATTAGGTAATAGGCTCACACTGATGCCATACAGAGGGTGGACATGTACTTACACAAAATAGGAAATCAGAATAGTCAGATTTGCTTTTAATTGTCTGCTAACATGCTCATTGATGTTCAAATACTTGGCATCCAGCTCTGGAGTCCATAACACAAAACGGACATGGAGCTGTTGGAGCAAGTCCAGAGGAGGCCATGGAGATGCTGCAAGGGCTGGAGCAGCTCTGCTCTGGAGACAGGCTGAGAGAGCTGGGCTGGTTCAGCCTGGGCAAGAGAAGGATCCTTAAGGGGAGACCTTAGAGCAGCACCAGTGCCTGAAGGGGCTACAAGAAAGCTGGAGAGGGGCTTTGGACAAGTGCCTGTAGGGACAGGAAAAGGGGGAATGGCTTTAACCTGACAGAGGGGAGATTGAGATGAGCTCTTAGGCAGAAGTTCTTCCCTGTGAGGGCAGCAAGACACTGGCCCTTCTGCCCAGAGAAGCTGTGGCTGCCCCATCCCTGACGTTGCTCAGAGCCAGGTTGGATGGGGCTTGGAGCAACCTGGTCTAGTGGGAGGTGTCCCTGTCTGTGGCAGGGGTGGTGGAACTGGATGAGCTTTAAGGTCTCTTCCAACCCAGACCAGACTGTGGTTCTATGATTTTTTCACATTCAAAGCAGTGTAGTATTTTTTTAAGTTCTCACTGTGATTTTTAACTTCTCTCTGATTTTTGATAATTGTTTGCTTTTCTCACCTCCCTGCTTTTCTTTATATTCCTTAAGGAACTACCCATAACCCCTTTCAAAGTGAAACAAATCAATCTTAATTCTTATTGTTATGTTTGATATCTGTTTCTCCGCTTTCCAATACCCTAAAATAAATCCCAAACCAAGAGAAAAATTCAGGTACTGCTTTATTTATTCCTTTGCTTGTAACCTCTAAGAGTTACAGATTCATAACATTGCAGCGTTCTTTGTCTGCATTAAGTGGACTTAAGCTTTTAAGCAGCAATTTTCTAATCTCTACATGATCTAGTTCATTCACTGACATTACTTGTAAACTGATCTCTGGCTTGAACTGATCTCCTCCTGTGTTTCTCTGTAAAGAGAGCTGCAAAGTGTTTAAAAATGCTGCCACCGTTACAGTATCTCCTGCTTATAAACTGTCTGGTATCAATTTGAAGTGGCCCTGTGGTTTCTTTAATCCTTAGATTAAATCTTTCGAGGATACCATTTCTAAAGGTATCACAGGTTGTGTCACTAGTAGAGACGTACATGTGCTCTACACTGTTTTTTCTCTAATCAGACCAACACAAAAAGCAGGAAGCTTCATGTACAAGTGGATACATGCAAAATATTTTGCTCCACAGAAGGAATTGATTGCTCTTCTCCTGCACATTGATTTTACTATGTAAGCTTCAGACCTCCATTTTGAAATATTTTGTGAATATGAGAGCTGCAATAAGCAACACCCAAAAACCTTTATTCTTAAACATTATTGCTCTAGCTGTATGTATCTATCAAGGAATTTTTTGAAAACAAATATGAGATTCAAAGCTAAAATTAAAGAACTCTATGACAACTCATTATGTACTTGTCATACAGGGTTGTCTCACTCTGTATGGGATGAGAAAGGCTGCAAGTAATCTGCTGTGCTTGACACACAATCAGGTACATGTATTGTACCAGGAGGCAGGGCACACAAAACAATAGCATCATTAATACCTTGGATAAATCCAGTCCTGCTTGTTCTTCATGACCTTTTGATTATACATGGGATAGAGAGAAAAGATTCAAACTGATGTTTGCACTTTTAAGAGGAATCTGTATTGCTGTGCTTGACCTGCAGATGTCTTGGTTGTCCTGCAAAGAAAATCACAGTGCTTGTAACCAGAGCTGTGAAAGAATGAAGGAAATATCAGAACTTACAATTTCTTTCTAGATAAGAATTGACACATCTTAAGAGATAATAATAATAATTAAAAAAATAATCTTTTTAATGTTTTTATTAGCTAAATAACAACTTTTTTTTTCTGAGTTTAAATGACACAAAATCTGAAAAAGTTAATATATAGATGGCGTGTACTGGAGGACACATACCGAGAGAACAAAAGGATCAAGCTGCTTTAGACATTGCATTTTCACTGACTTACATGCTTCTGAAAAAGGCTCATTTTCTTCATTCACTACCTTTAAAATGGAATGAACTGGATCAAATGTTTCAATTCCCTGTTTAGGAGCTTCTTGTTTAAGAGCCTCTTTGGGACTAAAATGAGTATGTATGAGTTTTCAATAGAAAACAGTCTGCTGGAAGTACCTAAGTGTTCTCACTGAGCACAGATTCAGCTTCAAAATTTGCTTGTGTTTAATTCCAGTTGGTATTTAATACGCTTTTCTGATTTCATAAGTCTTTTGCTCATGTTCTTAAAAAGGGCATGCTTTCATTTCTCCTTCAGTAGCCATTTTATTCCTACTGGGTGCTTGCTTGGTATCTTACAAGTTTGGGGGATTGCTCTCCCACTGAGAAGGAAAACTGTAATATTCATGCTACAATCATTTTTGTCTAAAGCAGAGTGACACTGTTGGAGATACCCTGTTAAATCCCTTACTGGTCACCAGCTTTGGGGCTTGAAATTATCGCAGAATAGAATCATAGAATAGTTAGGGTTGGAAAGGACCTCAAGATCATCTGGTTCCAACGCCCCTGCCATGGGCAGGGACACCTCGCACTAAACCATCTCACCCAAGGCTCTGTCCAACCTGGCCTTGAACACCGCCAAGGATGGAGCATTCACAACTTCCTTGGGCAACCCATTCCAGTACCTCACCACCCTTACAATAAAGAACTTCCTCCTTATATCTAACCTGAACTTCCCCTGTTTAAGTTTTAACCCATTACCCCTTGTCCTGTCTCTACAGTCTCTAATGAAGAGTCCCTCCCCAGCATCCTTATAGGCCCCCTTCATATACTGGAAGGCTGCTATGAGGTCTCCATGCAGCCTTCTCTTCTCCAGGCTGAACAGCCCCAACTTTCTCAGCCTGTCTTCATACGGGAGGTGCTCCAGTCCCCTGATCATCCTCGTGGCCCTCCTCTGGACTTGTTCCAACAGTTCCATGTCCTTTTTATGTTGAGGACACCAGAACAGCACATAGTGCTGCAAGTGGGTTCTCACAAGAGCAGAGTAGGGGGGCAGCATCACCTCCTTCAATCTGCTGAAGTGTGGAGTGGTTTTATCAATACGTTATCTTCTCGTATCATAAACAACTAATGTAATGTGTAAGTTCTGCATTTCTGCTGTTCTAGTTATGTTTTGGTATGTTGTTTCTAACCTACGCCAGATTTGGTTTCTGTGTATTATAAACCTGAGATCAAATAGTTTCTTCTGTGACGTACAGCATGTTCCCCTGTAAACTATGTGTTAAATAAGGGAAATATGTGATTGCATTACAGCTTATTACAGTGGGCAATATTTAATAAAGTCTTATAACCCACTGTGTCTTATAACCCACTGAAACAGCTCTTACTAGCACCAACAAATAAGATTCCTACATTCCTCAAGTTTGCATGAGGTTTCTACAATGTATCCTGTCTCCTCCAGGTTCTGTGCTGGTTGCAATGTCCTACATAAAATACAGCAACAGTGAGAGTAGTGTGAGAAAACCACCTTTCAAGGATTCAGATTCTCTTCATGAAGTCACCAGACTTCTTCAAATCAAATGTCTATCCTTGTAAAGAAGTTCAAAAGGCATGTGTTTAGGATGGATGTTTAAATATTTGGGAAAAGGAGAAGAAAAACAAAATTCTTTATATCTGCCCACAAATGAAGACCTACATCCAACATAATACTCAGGCTGAGTGAACCCTGAACCTGCATAGAAGTGTCCTGGAAGTGAATTACGAAGAAAATTGTTCAACTTATATGGCAAAGTGTATGAAAGGTTAAGGTGATGTGGTTGCTTTTGATAGCAGTTTTAATATATTTTTAAATGAAGCATTTTGCATCTTTTAATGAACTGTTCAAAGACAACCTGTGGAATGAACTACTAATCTTCTCAGCAGAAAGGGAGACTGATAGAAACTAACTGTGATTATGGGGAAAGAGGCTAGAACAGATGAGCTCAGTTTCTTTCATAGCCTGCAGAAACTCTTATAAACCGCTCAGACAGAGGTTAGAGGTACAATTCTGCTGAATAAAAATAAAAAATAAAAAATGCAGCAGCAGAAATACTGAAAGTACAGTAAGTTTAATAAACAACAGGGTTATGATGGAGGTGCTTGTAGATTCTTGTTTCAAAGTGTTAAAACTACAGCTTTGTCCTCTGGAGTTCTAACACAGAGTAATGAAGTAATGAAAACTGGAGAGAGGTTTGTAGAAAGAATTTCACAAGACTGAAACTCTGCCTCTGACAACTTGGGTAATATCTCCCTCATTTCCACACACAGCAGTGCAATGAGTTGGTTCCAGTAAATTACTGCGCATTTTACACCTGAAGAAAAAGCTGCTCATCTTGATGTGTCGTAACTGTCTGCAATCCCCCTCTTTTTTTAACTGCTCTTCTCCTTTAATCCACACCAATGCAATCAGAGTGTCAGGGCACAAATTAATCCTGACTCCAGGCAGGCTACAGATGTCAAGCTTGATGGCATCTTTGCCATATGGGGTCTCAGCTCACTCTTCAGCCTTGCCATAGGCTGTTTTGACACAGCTAATATATGCTGTACAGGCATTTAAGAAGAAATTATTGTTCCAGTCTCATCTTTATTCTCTCTCCTCTCTCATTCTCTCTTCCTCCTCAATAGCAACAATTCAGACTGCAAATAAGACCAAATAAGGGATGAATGCGGAACACTAGCAGGAAACGGTGCAATGCATTTAATATATCTCCATGAGGAACTAATGCACATGCTTACTGATAATTATTTAAACATCAACACTATTAGCTTTTGCAGTGTGGATTTTTTCTTGGTGATTGATACCTCACTCTGAAGCAAGAAGCAGCTGGTTTTGGGGGGAATGCCATGATGTTTCCTCTCCCTACCCAAAAAAAGGAGCACTTTGCAACACTGGACATAGGAATGGTAGTAACTAGAAGGAATAGCAAGTTGCTATAGTATATGAAGTCCACAGTACGCAAACAGTTATAGCTCTACTGTATCCTCCAAGTTTGATCATTTCTTATTTCAGGAAAATTGTTCAGAGAGATTACTGTGCAGAATTTATTAAAGAGTTCTACAGTTGCCCCACCAGTCTTGCTCAAATCTGTCTCTCTTTCTTCTGTAGAAGCACGGTTTGGGAAACACTGGGGAGTTTTTTGCTAACTAAAGGAAAAGTCTATACCCTTCCTCTTCAGGGGACTTCTTTAAGGTCTTACAAGCTCTTTTTATCAGAAGTAAATACTCATGCACAAATAGCATTGAGAGAAAAGTTGTGAGTACTGCAGAAACTTTAGAAGCTCTTACTTCTTTCTTAACTCTTCATTAGTTACTTGTGTTGATAAGAACCCATCAGAGACAACACCTTAGTAAAAGTGAGGATGCTACTGCAACCTAACTATGCACCCCTGCTATTCCCTAACAGAGGATGACTAGCCTTTGTACACTGTACAAGAAATAAATATGGCAACTCATGTTGCAGAAAATGCTACCACCACACATACAGCTCCTGACACTTACTGATGAGCATTATAGAATGCAAATTAGTGGGAAGAGGCTACACTATTAGAAACAACCCAATTAACATTAATTTGCATACACACACTTCTATCGTTAGCGCTGTAGCAGTAAATAAATCAGAAAGAATTGACTAGCACCAAAATCCAAATGATAATAGTTTACTATGAAATAATTTTGACCTTTGACAGACTGGTACACAGTGTCATCTTTCTGTGTTCTTTTCAGTAAATGAAACAATCCTAGGAATCAAAATAGAAGAAAAACTCTCTGGCCAGAAAAACCTACCCTGTGCTATAATAAACCCCAATGATCCTTCGGAATGCTTTTGGTATGTTTCAAGTTACTCCCTTCACTAGCTGTGCAAAGATGAGAAAAATACTGAACTCTTATCTGGATCCTAGAAAAATATTGTGGATTTCTGGAAATAGGAGACAGATTTACGGAATAAAGTGGTATTTCCTTAATTAAACAGAAAAAAAAAAAAAAAGAAGGTACATTATAAAGCGGAAGTCAGAGAAGATGGAAATATGAGCTTGAAAACAGGTTCAGAAAACTAAACTCACAACGGTTTCTTCAATTTAGTTTGAAATGTTGTTAAACTGCAAGGGGAATAATAGAACTGTGATTCTATGCAGTAATATGTAATTTTTAGGTCACTCAAGCTGTGAATAAAGCAAGAACCCCTGGGGATATCCTTCTTTTGTAGGCCTGGCCTCCCACTAAAATATTTTTGTTCAGCTGTGGTGGCATGGGCTTTCTACAGGCTTCTGTAGTTCCACTTAACCTCTCAGAAAATAATTAATTTTAATTATGGATATGGGAATAGACGCAGTGCTTACAGCATCTCAGGGAAAAAGAAAGAAAGTAGTGGAAGCCTGAGCCCTGTAAGTGGCAAATAAAGAATATCCTGGTTCTGCCATCCTGGTTCTGAAAAATCAGTCTTATCTCTGAGACTGACTTTAATTTTGATGAACTATCATACACACTGCATTTGTAACTAGCGTAATGTCAAGCTATATTCACCTTGAATCTTTTGCTCTGTGGTAGCTGGTGATCTAATTTGTACCTAGCTTTAGAATTTTCTGTTGACTTCCAATTTTGCAAATAAAGCAAGATTTTCCTGCTATTATTATTAAAATGAAAGGTGTGACTGTAAGGTTAATTTATCAGCTTCATGCACAGCAAAAGACTCCATTTTGAGCCAATTAAATGCACTATTGCCACTTCATTGGCCAGCTAACTAATTTTAGAGTTAGGGCTTCATCTACACACACAAATATAAAATCATTCTCTGAATGTATAATTTGGTTGCTGTACCTGGCTGCATACACAGGTTGTTAGGAGAAGCCTTCAACCCTGGAATGGCTGACATAACCAAATAAATGCTTTTAAATTTATATCTTTTGTCGTGGTTTAAAACCAGTCAGACAACTCGTTCACTCACTCCTCTCCTTTTTGCCCTCCCCCTACTCCCAGAGGGACAAAGATGAGAATCGAAAAGAATGCAACTCCCACGGGTTGAGATAAGAACAGTTTAGTAACTAAGGTATAACACAAACCACTACTGCTACCACCAATAATAATGATAAGGGAAATAACAAGGGAAGAGAATACAACACCTCAGCACCCGCTGACCAGTAACTCGCCCCACCCCAGCCCAACCAAGCACCGACCCATACCTTGTCCATCCCCTCAGTCCTAGCCCTTCCAGGTAACTCTCAGTTACCTCCTGGCCATGATGTGCTCTGGTATGGAATACCTCTTTGGTCAGTTTGGGTCAGGTATCCTGTCTCCGCCTCCTCCCGGCTTCCTCTCCTCCCTGGCAGAGCGTGAGGCTCACAAAGTCCTCGGTCAGGGTAAACATTACTTAGCAACAACTAAAAATCTTGGTGTTAGCAGCACTGTTCCCAGGCTGAAAGTCAAAACACAACGCTGCACCAGCTACCAAGAAGGAGAAAAATTGACTGCTACTGCTAAACCCAGGTACAGTTTATCTATGTACACACACACGAGTACACACCATGAAATGCAAAGCATCAGAAGTATTTCCACAGAAAATCTCATCTACCTGATTTTCTATGTCCATCACAGCAAATAACCTTTATCCTGGAGTATCCTCAGAATCTGAACATTATTCCATCCAGGATCTCAAATATGAACAAATCAGCTTGCGTAAATCCCTTGTGCTTTAAAGAATGTCAGTGAGGATGCTTTCTTGTAATAGGATGAGGGAAAGAGGAAAAGAAAAATAAAAATATGAACATAGTCTCCCTAGAGCATTGCTCTCCCCTCCTGGAAGTGGTGCTGCAAGTCAGAATCCCCAGGGTATGGTCCAGGCAGCAGTGCCCTGCTGAGGTCACGGAGGGCCCTTACCCCTGTCCCAAATGACTGGGACGGCTCACCATCCTGGACACATCTCCCAAGGCAGGGGCACCCCTTGGACACCACTGCTACAACCATTTCTTCAGGCTCCTCTTGGGGTGACACAGCTCTGCGCTGCAGGCTAGTCACACATGAGACACTGCATTACAGCTTTACACATTTATGTGCAGGGAGCGGAGAAAAACAAACCAGCACCAGCTCCGCAACCTTGAGAATAAACTCATGACTGCCAGCTGACACTGAATTCTCCATTTCATACCTATCTTGTAAGCACTCGTACCTATTTCTCATTCCTTTTATCAAAACTTCCCTTCTGTGTTACTATTCTTCATGCTTTGTGTCCTTTAGTTCCCCTCCTTTCTTCCCTTTTGAATGATCTGTGCTTTGTTCATAACAGCATGTGGTTAAGCCTGATCCCTGGAAGCAATGTACCAGTATGAGTCTCACTGACAGCTTCCAAAAGGAAGAAAGATGCCTGATTGCTCAGTGGAGAGATATTTGCAATGCTCTTGAGGGCACTCTTTCTCCTTTTGGCCACAGGCTCTGGCTTGGTTGCCATCAGGGGTTCTGCCCCTCCAAGAGAAAATCTATTTGACTGATGAAGCGAGCAATTAATGTGATCTTCAGCATCAGCCTATGCACGGTAGTTTAAATGACAAAGTTGAATTTAGCTCTGAATCATAGAGACTGAGAGGATATCAGAGATTTTTATGATGTGCAGTTGCTTTTCATGAGTAAGCATGCCAGCAATATATAACAGACAAATAATTACTTAAACTTTGTTACACAAGGAACTTTTATAAATTATTAAAGTTATGTTCCAGCTACAAAAGCCTCTTAAACAAATAAGAAATAAAAACAATTACATTTTTATATAACTAGAAGCCTCATGCAGTAAATTATGTAATATAATTACTGAACTACTGCCTTATCTGTTAAATGAACCACGATCCTAAATGAGTAAATCTGTCGGGAATTTCTATATTCCAAGGCAAATAACCTTGTGATTACATCACTAAATTTGAAAACACATTGTGCTTTAAATTTGTGTTAACAGAATGTTTGTTAAGTTGCACTACAAATTTCCAAATTACAAGAATTACACTGCTATGCCAGTATCAGTTTTAAATGTGCCTCATGTTCTTTTCTGCCTTACAACAGCAGGAATCACACAGCATGCACATCTCCAGCAACAGAAATTGTTTTTTCTGACCTGCTATATTCTCCTCAGCTGGTGAACATGTGCTATTGTAACATCCAAGCTCTAAAATACATCACCAGTACAAACAGCTATGTTAAAATTCTGTTGATTTGAGGCAGTATGCTTAACCACTTCCTGAAACAAGCTACAAGCACTCAGAGAGGTACCCACAGCATATAGCTTTCCCATGAGCTTTCACTGGAAAATCTGGCACCTTTGTAAGTCAGGTAACATAGTTCTAAGCTTAACCATGGAAGAAATACCAGGATTCACACAAGCACTATGCTAACACCAGTACTCACACAGGCTATTTTGGAGGATACTAAAATCTCCTGAATTTTCCTAATATGTCTGATTAGCCTCCAAAATTAGTGATGCATTTTAGCATGAAATCTGATGTAGAGTCAGTTATGAAGAAAGATCTTGTCTTAGGTTGCATTTTCTTTTTCTTAGCCTGTAGTCACAGATCAGACCACTACAAAACACTGGTTATGATTGTGTTTATGAAGTTCACAGAGATGTGATATATTTCAAGTACAGTAGGTAGACAGCTGTGTCATCAAGTTATTTTAGAGATTTTCAAACATGCCCCATTGTTCTGCACAGAGTCACAGACTGGTTTGTGTGGGAAGGGGCCTTAAACCTCATCCAGTTCCACCCCCTGCCACAGGCAGGGACACCTCCCACTAGACTAAGCCTAGTCCAACCTGGACTTGAACTCTGCCAGGGACAGAGTTATCCCTGGCAGTGGATGACTCTATGATTCCATCTCTAGAGTTACGAAGAGATTCATCAGGTAGGTTATGAAGGAAGAACACCATTCTGTGTTCTGTCCATGTAAGTAGGTATCTCTGAGTATTACACTTCCAGTAGGACTATTATTTTCAATGAAGATTTTTCATTAAGGAAATGTAACTATTAGTGGTTCCACAGTTAAGAAGCTTTCATTTCAGCTATATGCCCTTTGCTGAAAGGAAGGCCACATGTTGTAACTGGCACCCTTGCACTTGGGTTACGACCAGGAATACACTGATTGAGGCCTCAGATATAAACACAGGATCCTTAGTAAAGAATCATTAATAGAGAAATTCAGAATCATTAGTAAAGAGATTCAGATAACCTCCTCTCAGGAACATGGTATGTGGTTTTCAGTATGTCCTAGCTGAGGTCAAAAATGTGCAAAGGGCTGATTTAGTGCCTGATTTGTTACTGCCTATGACTAAAAACAGAAAAGGAAAGTATATGTGTAGTAGTGTATAATGTTCAGGCTCCAACACTGCAGGTCTACACCAGCATAGAATACAGTACGGTACACTTCTAGCCTCTGAGATGTAAAAAAGAAAAAAAAAAAGAAGAAATAAATGGAACATGATTTATACATTACCTCTTGGTATACTGTCAACCAAAAATGTTAATGGAATCACTAATAAATCTGTATTACAGTCATAGCAATTTACCTAAAGGGCTTTTTACCTTTTGAAGGAAGCTGATAATGGTTATTTTCATATTCTGGTAGTTACTATGCGTAGGTTACAGAAGATAAATATACACTTTTCAAAACAAAATGTTCAAGATCCCCAGGAGATATCTACCGTCAAGAACAATTGCAGTGAGTTGAAAATCAGTAAAAACTACAAAGTATTTTCGCACAGATATTCATCCAGTCAGGCACTGCATAGCCGGAGTTACTTCTTGGCTAACAGAACTGTCTGTGCATGAAACTGGCAGAGCCCCAATAGCAGAAATGTTCTCAGTTTTTAAGTCACATAGTTCATATTCCTAAATAGTTTGAATTTTGTACTTGCACACAGAATATATTGCCTTAATCAAGAAACAATCATTTTCTTAGAAGCTGCAGTGAATCTAACCAGTCAAAGAAACTTTCAGGCATGCTCGCTTTTTGGAGTCTTCTTTTCTAGCAAATTCAGCCTCCCAAATACATATATATATATGTATATATATGTGTGTATGTTTGTGTGTTTATAGACCAGTAGATAATAGATAATAATTTCTAGCCACGCAAACAGAATTGGAAATGGTGGTCTTTGTAGAGTGGTCTTTATCGCTAAAGTTGATTTCATACTATAGCCATCAGGGTTAAAATTCAGGGCCTTCGGAACAAGCACCAGTCAAAGACAGAAGGGAGGTACAGGTTTGCTATAGCTCATTTCTTTCCCCTGAGAAAAGTAACTGTCCATTTCTGTCCCTGTCACCTAGTGCAACACAGCTACTGTTTAAATTTTAACTCTTTCCAGGCAGTCAAGTCTCTGACTTCCTATACTTGCATATTAGATATTGTATGAGTGTTGCAGCCTGTCAATATGACAAGGATGACAAAAACTGTTTCACTCAGTGTTCCCTCTTATAAATTAATTAATTAATTAAATAAATAACTACCTATATGAAAGATAAAATTTTAACTAGCAGAGGAAAGTGCCTGAAATTCTTTTATAATGTCTCTTATACTGTCTCAGAGTGGGAATTCAGTCCAAGGCTGAGCATAAGAGTAGAAAAAAAAAAAAAAAAAAATTAAAATAGCTTGGAAAATAAGAAGCAGTTACAAAATAACTCCAAAGAGTTAATTTTTCTCTGCTGATACAGATTATGGCAGAACTGGTTTTCCTCTTCAAAAATCAGGTGACTTTGAGACTTTATCACTTCTAATGACATTCTGCTAGGGATCTCATCACACAATTAAACTTCTTAAAATAATTCTAACTTTTCATTGCTGTATGTTTCTACAGCAATCCACACATGAAGCAATCTGAATGTGCCCCCTGATTTTTGATCTAAGAGCTCAACTTTGTGCACAACTTCCCAAATGTTATTCTTGGTTTGATGTAAGACCTGCCACTGGGAAACGTGGTACTGCACACAGGTCTCCATTCTCTGGGAGCACGGAGGAACCTTGGGATGAACCACAAGGCTTCCCAGCAGGTAATCTGGATGCTGCTGTTCTGCATCATTTTGGGGGTGAATATTTATTCAAGAAATAGCTAGTTCTTTCATTTTTCTCCTTCAGTGAAGAGAAACCAATAAAATGAACTGAAAAGTTTAATTTTTATTTGTCTGGGCCTTTGCCAGCTACTGCTTATAAGCATTCAATTTTCATGTTTGTTTGTCTTTCTTTGTAGGTCAAAGCATCATCTGGTAGATTGTGATGTACATCTGCCAAGATCAGCAGACTTAAGCCAGTTTATATTTGATATTTTAGGATTATCCTAACTCACTCAAGTTTCCTTTTTGAGCTGTAAATTTTTGTGAAATTCGGTGTATTAAAGCATGATGTTTGAACATTGTTTACTTATGAAACTATACTGGTTATAATCTTCAGACATACATAAATGAAAAAAATGTTCATGTTAGGCACAGTGACCCTGCTCTGAGATAATGTAATGAAATTGGTGTTTTTTCTGGGCTCTATTTCACTTGGTAATTCTACACGAATAAAGGTTTCACAACCAAGACATTAAGATTTTACTGAGGAATTACTGTTCCTGATCATAATTTTGTTATCTTTATACTACTTTGTTTTGAATAGGCTGTACTGACAGATATTTCCATAGGATATACATAACATCAGGACTCTCTGCTTAATACTTCAGTTACAAAGAACCATGGTGAGAACATGGTTTAAAAATGCATTTGGAACCTGATGTGTTTTTTTTGTTGTTGACTGTCTTCATCCTATGGCATCAGAGGGATGCTTGAGGGAATCTGCCTAGCTGATTTACAGAGAAAGTAAAAATTACAGTTTAAATTCAATACAGCACAGTAGTATTATCACACAGATTCACACAGAATTTTGTACTAGGATTCTGGAATTAAATTCTCCAGTATAGGTTACAAAAACTGAGTGAGGTTGGGCATACATGTTTTAGATCTGTTAACATTACAAATTTGATCCAAAGCCTGTAATCGTGAATTCTCTTGTTCCAGTGATGCGTTCTTTCAAGGCAGTTTGTTTAAGCTGAGCATAGCTGATATTGTGGATAACTCATTAATGGAAGACTGAGCTGGCCTCAGCCACCCTTCAGTTTCTTCCAGGCTTTAGGAAAACCTGTCTCTTTATCCTGCACATTCAGTAGTCTATTAATGTAATTTAATTAAAAGAGTTTTCAGATTACTTTAATGAAGGGACCTGGCAATGTGACATGAACAAACATAAGACATTCCGCTTCTCACTAGCAACGTAATGCCTACTGTTCCAAGGAGCTCTCAAGCAACAGAAATGTCATTGAAATGAGACATATTTTAATGAACTTTTAATTTCATAAAAGCAATATGTTTGGGTTTTTGGTGTTTTGCTTTTTTTTTTCCAAAAATGAGTAGAGGTTAGCAC
Organism: Pezoporus wallicus; assembly: GCF_028554395.1. NCBI lineage: Eukaryota > Metazoa > Chordata > Aves > Psittaciformes > Psittacidae > Pezoporus > Pezoporus wallicus. The sequence continues at coordinate 432,364 of NW_026639532.1, read as the reverse complement.
TGACAGTACAGTCTAGGAGACAAAAGACATGGAGGTGACTGGATGGTAATCTGCAAAATCATGGCTTTTCATTTGCATTCATAGCATTGAAAGCAGCTATATTTTCATTAATTCTTTCTCTGTTTTAAAAGCCTTTATCACAGAAAACTTGTGGGCAGAAATAAGTCCTGATTCCTAAGATGCCAAGTGTAATACTTGTGTGTTTTCAGGGGGAGAGGCCAGGCTTACTTGAAATCTTTGCCATGTGCGAACAGAACTACTTACTTCACATTAAGAAAAATCCATTATAAAAAAAATAGGAAACACAGACACAATTTGTTCAGGAGTTTTTTCTCCCAGAAATCTACAGAAAATATAAGTGGCCACTCATTAGGGACTGTTTAGAAGTCTTCAAATATATTTTCAGAGTTTTCGACAAAATGTTACAGCATTTCTCAGTCCTTATAGTGCTTCATCTGATTTTGGCTTGTTTGGGTTGGGTTTTTTTGATAAATCAATTAACAATTTTATCAACATGATGATGCTTTGGAAAATCAGTATTTGCTTTCTTATTCAATGAAGCCTGCATATTGTATACCATGCTTGCAACACTTCTCTCTTATTTCTGACACAAAGGCCATACTAATAGCCACACTAATACACAGTTATGAACAGAACAACCTTCTACACTGTTATTTAGCAGTGCCCTCTCCCCTATGGTTAAATGAAGAGTTTAATGGTAGGTTGTCTGAATTATTCAACCCCACCCCTGCTGTTAATAGAGTTCAATGAAAATGTAGCTACTTCATTTTATGATCTACAGTATAAAGTTCACAAAGAGACTGACTGTGTTAGTGTTTTGTCACTGTGCCACCCCAAACAAGAGGTCCACTATTAGAAAATGTTTCATAGAACTAACATATCTTTCCTAAAACTGTGATTATATCTGCTGTATGAAGGAAAGTTCAAGTAAGGGAAGGCTGGCTGAAATTTACTTTTACAAGTGCAATATTTTACAGGTTTAGACCAAGACCTAGCAGCTAAGCCCAGCGTTCCTCTTATAATGGAATTAGAAACTCAGGGTTAGGGTTAGCTTCCTGGGCTCCACAAATAATTTGGGGAGTTAGGTGTCCTAAAAAAAATCTATCCTGAAATAGTATAACAGCAGCTTTCTTCCACGGGCATTCTCCCCCTCCATTGGCTTCCATAAGATCCAAAAGTTCTGCTTAAGTACACACAATTCTCCTACTGATCAACTTGCATGTTTCACTAACTTTTCACTCAGGGCTGTTGGTCTCTTGCTCTGTCTCCTCTACTGTTATCCTTTGGGGGATTGAACAAGTATCACTGTACTTTCTACATTCAGAGCAGTCCAGAAACATGGCAGACCCATCCTTCAGCACAGTTTTCAATACCTCAGTACAAACAGTAGGCAGTTGGCAAAAGAGGATTGACTTGGCCGGCTGTGAAGGAGGCATCTAGGTTCCCCCTGAAACAGTTCATGACATGGAAGAGATTTATTAAGACTGTGACGAATATTTCTCACCAATTTTTGGAGAGAAAAAAAAGAAAGAAACCACAAGGTCACAAGAATTGCTATTAGTTGAGTTATCATTGCTCAGGCAACTACAGCCTGTCATCAGCAGTGTACCTAATTTTCTACCTACACCTCTTTTGTATAATAGGGAACTGTGGCTCCTGCTAGAACTACCCATAATACGTAGCTGCCATGATGTAAGTCATTAAATCTCTGCTGCATTAGGTTGACTGAAGATGTGGTTGTGCTTGATACCATTTTGACACAGAGACTGAGGAATACAGTACAAGTATTTACACAAACATCGCTCTGAATGCACAGAATATTTACATGTAATAACACTTCTGAAACATTCCCACATTTGCATTGTTCATTCACTTTTAGGAATTTGTACAAAATGCCAAAGGAATTTAAAGTAATTGAAGCAATTACTGTGGTACTTCAAAAAGCAGTTATCTTTGGGGAGATGACAAATCTTCATTGCCATGTGAATATTCTCATCGAATATAGCAGATCTTTCACCAATCAGTGAACAAATTGGATATCGTTTCTTAATTTATAAACTATAAGGAATGTAGACTGACAGCCAATCTTACAAGAAAAGGAAACATTACTATTTCCAAGAGGATTAGAAAAAAACAGAAGGGGAAAAAATTGCAATCTACAAGGATAGGTATCTCACAAGGGATAGGTACTTTGATTTCATGTTATGTGTAACAAAACAAAAACAAAACCTCATTTTGATTGTGGTTGATTGTACATCTTTGACTAGGAAGGCACTAACAGCATTAACTAAATTTTTATTAGCATTTACTCCAGCATTTCCACATGCAAACAGGTAATTCGTAATCAGGTTTTATGTTTAGAGTTAAAACGGGTTGCGGAATGGAGTTAAACTTTTTTGTTTACCTTTTTATTTATATTTAGAGGACTCCAGATATAGAATATGAATGGCTCATCTGTTACAATGTTAGAAATTAAAATGAATTAAAACCAACCTAGCTCTAGTAGTCCAACGTTTAATTATTTCAGAAGAATCATATATAAAGGTAAAAATCTAGTCTCATATATTATTACTTGCTGTTGCATAACCAAGAGAAAGGATTCTGTTTCTGGAATCCTCATCTGCTGGCCACAGAAATAACGGCATCATATTTGAGGCAATCTCAGGTAGGTTCACACATTTTGCATAGCTATCTGCATGTAAGCCAGGAAAAAACTGGTTTCGGTGGCATGCTGCTGGAGTCACATCCCTGACATATTACAAATTCACTCAGTGGCTTGCTATCATTCTCCGTAAGATGATCACTGTTCACTGTGGGACAATGACCTCTCCAAAGAAATATCTAGCCATTAACCTAAAGGCCATCTGCCAGATCTCAGTATTTTCTCATGCTGTTTTCTTAATCTGGTTGGACATGCTACCAGGAAGAATCTTCAGGGAGGCAAATATCAATCAGATATAAAGAAAGTGAACCAGAAAATTAGTAAATAGGTTATAAGAAAGGGAAAGATGTATTCCAGTTTTAAGGATTAAATGCATTTGTAATACTCTGTTTAGAGAGGACGGAATAAATTTGACTGAAAAAATTTGGTCAGACCTCTGGTTTTAAAGACCACAAGTAATGGATGGGTTCCTTCATTAGATGACAGAGTGGATGTCCGAACTGTTTGCTCTCATTTCAAGAAACAGTAGTTTGCACACCATCCTCAAACATTTCACAGTGGTGGGATCCTGCTTCCTTTGCCTGGAAAATGGGAATAGTTTGAGACCTCTGCTTTCTGACATGCTTCCAAATGACTCTTTTGCTCACTAAGGGACAAATCAATTCTGGGTTAAAGAGGAATAAGGAAAATAAGTTAAGCAAGTCTTAAAATAACTGAATCATAGAATCACAGAATCATAAAATCACAGAATGGTTTGGGTAGGAAGGAACCTTCAAAGATCATGTAATTCTAACTTACCTCACACTCTGCCATGAGCAGGGACACCTTCCACTAGATCAGGTTGCTCAAAAGCCCCATCCAACTTGAACACTTCCAGGGATGGAGCATCCAGAACTTCTCTGTGCAACCTGTTCCCATGTCTCACCACCCTCACTGTAAAAAAATTTCCTCCTTATATCTATCTAAATCTCCCCTTTTTCAATTTAAAACAGTTGCCCCATCTCCCGTCACTACAGGCCTTGGTTAAAACACCTTTTTCTGTGTTTCCTATAAGCCCCTTTAAAGTACTGAAAAGCCACAATAACATCTCCCTGGAGCCTTCTCTTCTTCAGGCTGAACAACCCCAACTCTCTCAGCCTTTCTTTGTAAGTGTTCCAGTCTCTGACCAGTTTTTGAGGCCTTCCTCTGGACCCACTACAAGAGGTCCACATCTTTCTTGCACTGGGTACCCCAAAGCTGGGCTCAGTATTCCAAGTGGGACCTCAAGAGAGCAAAGCAGAGGGGCAGAATCACTTGCCTCAACCTCTGGTCATGCTTCTTTTTATGCAGCCCAGCACATGGTTGGTTTCTGGGCTGCAAGTTCTACTGATTCATGTCCAATTTTTCATTCACCAGTATTCCCAAGTCCTTCTCCTCAGGGCTGCTCTCAATCCATTCTCCATCCAGCCCGTATTTGTGTTTGGAATTGCCCTGACCCAGGTGCAGGACCTTACATTTGTTGAACTTCATGAGTTTTCAGGAGCCCACCTCCAGCCTGTCCAGGTCCTTCTGGATGGCATTCAGACTTTACCAGATTCTGTGAACATGGTAGAAATGGGGAAGCTCAGTTACTATTTAGATACTCAGTAATAAACCTGAAGTACTAAGTAAATATTAAATAGAACCATTTCATTTCTTTCGCTGTCTCTCTTACTGGTGTCATAACTTCATTCTTTCTCATTAATTTTGAACAGATGATTGATTTTACGGAGTGAAGCAAAGCAAGAGCTGGCATCCACTATTCCACTTCCCACCACAACTTGTTGTAACACACAATCCTTCTTGGTCATATTATGTATCTGTGGCTGAAAAATCCCCTCAATGTTCATTTTGAGACTACATTCTCATCTGGAATATTAAATTTTGTGATATTCTGCATTGCCTGAATGTAATGATTAGCTTGTAAGGAGCTCACCATGAGTTAGCCTATGACAAATCCAGCTATCTGGATTTTCAACAGGTGTGGATGCATGAGTCAGCCCGTAAAATAGTGCTTTATGCCTGGCACAACACTGGAAAGTTTACCCCTCGATAAATCATGGCTAAATGTGGCCACTTTTTCAATTGTTTATTTTCCAGTATTTGTTTCCCACATTTTAACACATGCATCGGCTTATTTACATTACAGGACGATCTGCTCTGGCTTCAAGAGTGTCCTTTCTGTTTGTGTTTTCCTGGATGCAGTTTTAAAGAAAGCAACCTTAGCACAGAATAAATAGCCTCTAAAAGTTTGTTAAATAATTGTTGTTTGTTTAGTAAACTTTGCTGGCAGATTTCATCTTATTCTAGGCAAATCATTCAGATGTATAGTCAATTACGAAAGTATATGCAAAGGACAATTTGTTATCATTACTTCCTTTATCTCCTTTCATCTCCTGTCTCTAGGTGCTCTTTTTTCAAGGTTTCATAACAAACAAAAAACCCCACATGATCTTCCTTATTTTCAGTGTGCTTGTGGTTAGTTTTCTGAAATCTGAGATTACTGTAGCTTTACCTTGAAATCGGGTAACAGAAGTACTTCTTAAATAATTAGAATGTAGCAACAGCTCTATCTTCCAACAAGCAGAAAGGACTACTGCTAGATTTCTCGAAACATTTTAAAGTTTACCGTTACTTCTCTTTCTGTAAACAAGTGTTCATGCACTAGGAAATACTGACTTTTAGAGTGATGTATCTCACTAGAAACCGTATCTGCAGCTTAGTCTTCAGGTCTCCCTTGCCGGAACAAGTCCAGAGGAGGGCCATGAAAATGATCAGGGGGCTGGAGCAGCTCTGCTCTGGAAACAGGTTGGGAGAGCTGGGCTTGTTCACCCTGGAGAAGGCTCTGGGGAGACCTCAGAGCAGCTGCCAGTCCCTAAAGGGGCTACAAGAAACATGGAGAGGGACTTTTCATAAAAGCAAGTAGTGATAGGACAAGGAATAATGGTAGATTTAGATTAGGTATTAGGAAGTTCTTCCCTGTGAGGGTGGTGAGGCCCTGACACAGGTTGCCCAGAGAAGCTGTGGCTGCCCCATCCCTGGCAGTGTCCAAGGCCAGGTTGGATGGGGCTTGGAGCAACCTGGTCTAGTGGAGGATGTCGCTACCAGTGGCAGGGGGATGGAACTGGTTGAGCTTTAAGAACCCTCCCAACACAGACCAGCCTGTGATTCTATGATTCTCTCAGTAGATATGGCAGAATTTAGTGGTGAGCTGCTATCTACCATCAGTCACTGTTTAACACAATTAAGTACAAATGATAAACATCAAGCCACTGTTTTCCTACACCAAATTCTTAGGAAACAATTTAAAGATGGAGTCAAAGGTCTAGTTCAAATACACTTAATATGTTTTGTGAGTTTCTTTTCATTATTACCATAAACATCTGACAATTTTTTTATTTTTTTTGTCTGAAAACAAGCAAAAAAATGGTAAGTACATGAAAAAAAACCACAATCTTTCAGTGAGACCTATGTAAAGATCCCAGAGACAAAGGGGTAAAAGTAAGATAATTTAATGACATACAAAAAGCATTAGGAGAAATGTAGATACTTTTTCCAAGGAAAGTTATTTGAGTTAGTGTATTCAGATTAATGATAACTAACTGAATTACCTGCATCGGAGCACCAGTAATCACTCGTACATATATTCAGCCATGTCAGATTTCTCTTATACTTTAAGATCCAAATGCTAGTGTGCATGTAGGATAACAATACACAGATACATGAGATAGAGGTATTTTATTTTCTGAAACTATATTACAAACCATTCTCAATGGTAAGTAAAACATGGCATCACTCTAGATAATGCGGTGTTATAAATAATTTGTCTCCAAACATTGATAAGAGCTACTGGTTTATTTTTTTAAGTACTGGCCTAGCAGAGCTAGAGATGTGCATCTTTCATTCATGGGAAAGACATTATATAAGTAGCAGTGCCCCCAAAAGCTCACCTCATCTGCAGTCTGCAGAGAACATTTACTGGACACTAGAGTTAAGGTTTTGCTAAGGGTGCTAGCTGAGGTTATTGGATTTGTGGCATATTTCCATTTGCCTGGATAAAATTAAGCCTCCAATGTAAAGGCATTTGTTTTGTTGTATTTTTGCATTATACTGAGGTACAAAAAGTGCAGTAGCTATAGCTGTGTTACATGTCTATATAATACATACTCAGCTCAGTGGGACTCTTTATGATTGGAATTTATCTTGGTGAGTGTTTGAGAAAAAAAAACCTTGGAAATAACGATGAATAAGAATGCAGCCTGAAGGAGATCGTGGGCTGATTTCTATCCTCAAAAGAGCTCTTCAAAGACTTTCATCCTTTATGCTGCCAGCATGCTGCTCCATTTGCAAAGTAAAATCTCCATGCAGCTCTCCAGTGTCTGATGTGGTCTGTGCTTTTATGCATGCTAAAGAATAAAAGGAAGGTGGTATTTTGTTTTGCCTAAAAAAAGAAAAAAAAAGAAAAAAAAAAGAAAAAAAAGGAAAAAAAATTGAAAAAAAGGAAAAAAGGAAGTATCTGTGGCAAAAATAGAGTAAATGGTGCTCAAAGAAAAGAGGTCAAAACCTGTAATCAATCAATCTATCTAAAATACTTCATCAAGATATATGCTACTGACCTTTATGATTTAATATTTATTATGGCTATTTGCCAGTAACAATATTATTGTGTTATGGAACTATAAGCAAGAGGACTGCATGACTCAAAAGCTTTTTGAGCATATTTAAAAAATGCATTCTCTCAAATCTATAAATGGCAGGTAGCCATTGCCTGCATGGCTCAGACATGGATAATGAAAACCTTAAAGATACATTTGCCACAATGCGAGAGCTCAGGTCATTAAAATAAGTTTATTCCTGCATACAAGGAAGTCCAAGTATATTATCATGAGATCATAACCATAACAAACAAATCACTTGATATTACTTTCATGTGAGAGGTCTGAATTTAGTTGCTTACCATGCACCTCATTTCCAAATGCTTAAAATCCTTGCTGAATTAGGACCTAATGCAGAAGTCTCTTGATTTAAATAAAGGATTTGGAAAGTAAACAAAACCCCACACTGTTTTATTTCCTACAGAAATGCTACAAGAAGTGATCTTTTATGGAAAAAGAAATAAAAAAAACCATTTAGAATACTTCAGTTTTAATCAGGAAGTCATTGAAATTAAAAAAGACACTAAGCATACAAGATGAGAAACACTTTTTCAATGCAGTTAAGCCAGTCTTACAGGAAGTTTTCTACTTATGGGACACAGCGTGAGGTTTATTTATTTTTCTGCACTTCACACTAGGAGGTTACAGAATAAGTCACAAAATAGAGTTTAAATGTGTTTTATTTTTCTGTGCTAGAAATATCATATTCTAAGAAAAAGGCACTGTAAGCCTAGTTTCAGATTTCAGAAAAGGAAGCAAAATTTAAACACTACATGTTCATGTATTATTTTTCATTGCCTTTGTGAAGCAGTACAAAATCACTTGGCATGGAGATCACCAGATGGGTAATATAAATGAAATTAAAGTCAAAAAGCATTCAAACAACACTCAAAGTAATGAAAGCAATATGAGCAAATGGAGGTAAATACAGTAGAATTATTTAGACAGCCATTAAATATGAAGTCTAAGGTAGATTGCCATATGTTTACCATAATGAAAAACAGGAGTTGGCAGTTTCTACTCAAATTAATGACTTCAATACAGAAGTATTAAAAAAACAAACAAACAAAACAACCAGAGGTTTTAATATCTTTTCTCTAATTTTGAAGAAAAAACTTTAAAAAATAAAAAATGAAACTTTAAAGAACAACCTTTTAGTAGGGCCCAAGTTTCCTCTACTCCCTCATTACTTTTCAAAGAGTAGATCGTATAAATTCTTCAATGTTTTCTTCTTTTTTTTTCAAATATTTTTAGTCCTTTTATGAATACTTGTAAGACAGATGTTCTGCACTTACAAAAAGGGCTGGGTTTGCAGGACTTGATATTCTCTTAAAACAGAACTTTCTAATTCAGGGAACATGCTAAGGCCTTCAAAATGCTCCATCCCTGGCAGTGTTCAAGGCCAGGTTGGACGGAGTCTTGGTCGACATGGTTTTATGTGTGGTGTCCCTGCCCGCCGCAGCGGGGTTGGAACCTGATTATCTTTAGGTCTTTTCCAACCCTAACTATTCTATGATTCTATGGTTCTGTGAAATTACTGTCCATATTTTCCTTAACATTGTTCTGAGAATATAAATTAATCTACACCAATTACAGAATTTGTGCAAGAGAAGCTAGCATGGGACACATTACTAGAAGAGGACAAGACCGCCTGGGAGTGAGAGACTGTGAAGCTTCACCTCTTTCTGTATGCCACACCATCCTAGCTAGAATGAAAGGGGCAGGGTGACAGACCTTTGGGATGCTCCTGCCTAGGCAACAAATGGGTCTCTCAGCTTGTCATTTCACAAAAGTAGCACTGAATCACTTTGCTCAAGGTGAGGTCTGAAATCCTTAGACCAGGCCTTTGTAATTACAGCATTCAGTTTCATGAGCCAGATCGATAACATAAGGGAAGTCTGGCACAAACGTACACAAGCGCCTGGTACAACAGACCTCTACAGAGAAACGGCGGTGTGACTCTGCACATCAGCTGGAGCCAGTAAGTCATCCCTTCTGTTCACAGAGTATAGGATTTCCTGCCCTCAAAGAACAAAAACATCTTTGGGACACATTAACCATTAATTGCTTGCTATGTTCTATCCCCTATAAAGGCAAGTTTTCAGGCATTTTAAATCAAACAAAAAAACTGAGGTGCTTTAATTTGGAAATATTTTAAAGACTACCAAATAATGAATTCATTAAGTCTGTGTATCTTGCATTTTATATGAATAAGGAAAATTGTTCATCATAATATATCTAGCCTGCGTAGAAGTACTGAAACACCCACCACAGGCCCAATTTCCCAAATTTGTTTTCATAAAGAAGGCAGTAGCTCTACTTGTAAAACAAGGTATTCCTTTAGCCTGAGGGTGGCAGAATCATGTTTTACCATATGTATTTTTGTATTCTGGAGCAGTGTTAAGAGTCTTGCTTAACAAAAGAATCTTCACTATAATGCCCCCAAAATAACAGCGCAGACACGCAGATGTGGCACATAGGGACGCAGTGTCATGGTGGCCTTGTCAGTGCTGGGTTTATGGTTGGACCTGATGATCTCAAACACCTTTTCCAACCTCAATGATTTTATGATTCTACAGCTCCCCCAGCTGACCCGTGCAGGTCTCCTGCACGAACCTGCTCAGCCGGACATGCTGAGCAACGCATCAGCATGGTAACATACAGCTCATTGTAAGACATGCCCAAGCTTCAGCATGAATTCCACTGCAATCTCACCCAAGTGCACCGCAGCTCGATCAGCTTCTAAAAGCGATCAGCATGCCCACCTTGCCTTCCCTTCACCGGTAACCGCTTGTGCTGTTTCGCACGCACCCCTCCGAGGTTACCTTACTCTGGCTTCCCACTATCTTCGGTCAGTACCTCCCGGGGTACCGCTCCACCGCCGAAACTCCCCCGGCTCTAGTCGGGACAAACTTTCCCATCCTAGCAAAAGCCTGTGCCCGCTGGGCTCCGTTACTGTTCCCCGAGGCAAAGGGTGTACAAAGCCTCAGGGCCTGGCGGATGGGCACTGAAATCCCCTCCCGCCAGAGCGCGCCGGTCTGCAAAGTGCTTCCCGCACCCCGCTCCCGCACCAAGTGGCTCCACCGCCGGAAGCCGGCTGCACAATGAGCTGCGCCTCGAGACGCCGGGACTCGGCCCCGGTACCCGAACCGACACCGAAACCGGTGACGAGGCCCACCCCCAAACCCGTTGCCAGCCCCGCCCGCAGACCAGCGCAAGCAGACGTGAGTGGCGCCTCGTCCCCGAGCGGGGTGGGGCGGGCGGTTCCTCGTCCCTGGGGCGGGGCAATGGGGGACTGGCGGTCCGGGGAGGCGGAGCCTCCGCGGCGGCAGGAAGGGGGCTTTGAGGCCACTGTTCAAGGTAGATGCTGGTGTTGCCACCGCCGTCGGCAGCAGGACGGAGGTAGCTCGATCGGGAGGCGGCAGCACGGCACGGCTGCGCTCCGGTCCCTTCCGTGAGTTTCACGTGCGGGGCTGTGGGAGGAGGGAGTTGGAGTTGCCTTCCGTGAGTTACACGTTCACGGCCCCACTGCGGGCCGCTGTCCGGGAGTGCTTGCGGCAGGACACCCGGGTCTGGCTCAGCCCCGCCGGTCTGCGGCGGCCCTGAGGGGAGCTCTTGTCCTGCCGCTGCTTGACGGCGTGGGCGCGTCGAGGTTATCTGCCGAGCCTTCCTTTCTCCCCGCCGGGAGAGGGCGGGAAGGAAGAGCTTCCCTCCCGGCAAAGTTTGCCGCGGAGGGAAGCGAGGCCGGCTCCGCTGTGGGCCGGCGGTGGGGGAGCTGGGCGGCCGTCCCGGGGCCCGCTGACTCCCGCTTGTCATAGAGTCCGGCTTAAAGGGACAGCGGCGGTTGGGGAGCGGCGCGCCCGGAATGGGGAATATGGCTGATGGCGGGGGGGACGGCACGGCGCCCCGCCGGACTCCGGTGCCGGCATGTCTTCACCTCTGGATGGCCAGCCAGGGAAAGCGGTCAAGCGTTGGTATTCTGTTAGTCTTGACTTCCAGCTGCTCGGAGCTGTGGTGGTACGTTTCCCATTAGTGCTTGGGAGTGGCTGTTGTCTTTTTTTTTTTTTTTTTCCCCTTTCTTTTTGAAGCCTTCACTGCTCATTCTGTTAATTTCTTAAAAAAAAAAACAACGTATTAGACCTTGTAGGTAGTTGCATTAGTTATGACGGATGTATTGCCTGTATCCCACATTTTTGATTTGCACGTGTTTTTGAGCACACCTATTTGAGTACAACTATTCACCTGCCAGCCTGGGGCTGTGCTGTGGTGACTGGTGGTGGACCGGCGGGTTTCAAGCCCTTCTGAAACAGTAAAACCGCTGTCAGTGTTTTGACTGCCTTGTGGTGGGACTCCAGGTGTGGTGTTGGTAAGTGGGGATGTTTTACCACAGATTGTGCTCAGGTGGCGTTCTGTAGGCTTGCAGGTGAGTGCTCTTACAGAATCCAATAAAAAAAAAAGAGAATTAACTGCTGCTAATTAGAAATCCTACGCTACTTATTAATATTTGGCATGGAAATGGGAGTCTTCTTACAAGAGGATGAGCCTTTTAGTAAGTCAGTTCTCTTTATGATATTTCATTTGATAGGAATAAGGCCTTTTGTTTCCTTTTTTGACTGGGGGCACTCCTTTGTATATACGGGTGTTCCAGCATTAAAACCACCAGTAGTGAATGTAGCTTTAAGGAAAGTACAATTCAATCCCAAAATCTTAATCAAACTTATTTTTTAGATGATTTGTATTTCAGACTGTTGTTTCTGTCTTTGTCTTGTTTTATAGATGTGAACTCAGGTGTCTGTCGTGTACTGTAGATCTCAAATCAGGAGATAGTTTTTAAAATAACTTTACTGGAAGATTGATGCATGTTTGCCAACAGAAAAAAAAAAAATGGAAAGCAGGTTGAATTTAATCCTCATGTACTCAGCTAGTTTCTTTGATGTAGGCATCCCATTACTGGTGCGGGCAAAAATGGAAGGTCTGGAGGTAAGGGGTAGCAAGCAGCCAAAAGCAGATATAGAACACACAAGGTCTTCCTTTGACAGATGGACGCAGAGGTCTGCGCAAGCATGTGCGCAGGCAGGCTCAAAGTAATCTCAGAGATACAGTCCAAAATAGAAACCCACCACTTCGTTGCTTTATCTGCTTCTTTGTCAAGTGAGAGAACCTCTGGGCTGCTGAGTGTCATATAAAAGAAGATATGATTGAGTCTGTTCTTCTGGAAATTATTTCTCTGTATATGGCTGATACCACAAAATCTTCAGTTTAAGAAGAGTATTCTTCTTGATTACTTACATATGAATTCTAAGGAACTGTGGTGTAAAATCCAAACATATTGAAGATAAACTTATTCTTAGTATATTGCTTCCATTTTCCACGTAGTCATGGCTTCAAGGTAGCTGGGAGGTTGGGATTTGTTCTGCAGTCCTCATTTTACAGATTGACAGAAGCATCCATGTTGCACACCTAAGAATGATGGCATGTACAATGAAATGGAGTCATTTTGTAACTTGCCAGGTTTCCATTTCACACTTAATTGGATGTGACCATTACTGGTGATATTTGAGAGGAGTAAATCTCCTGTGATGCTTATATATATAATAGTACTGTCCAAAGTCATAGCTATTAGTACAAACAAAAATTTGAAAATAATCACAAATCAAATTGAACAAGCTAGAAAAAGTATTTCTGCTCTATACCTGAAAACAACTTATAACAGGATTAAATGCCTTATGGAGTAGGTTATACCATATCGGCCATATTCCATATGGTAGGTTATACCACATTAGTCCTCTTGTGTCTAGAGAACAATATCTGGTGCTGGCTGCTCTGTGCAAATTGTTGCCAGAATGGTTTACCAGTCTGGTCTAGAATGACAGTTTGTATAGCCGAAGTATTAAGAATATTCTTTTAAAGAATCTTTACTTGAAGCATTGTAGTTCAGTCTAACATTAAAGTGGCTGAAGGAAACACTGGACATGCTCTTAACTAGTGAGCCTAGCTGAAGTTGGTTTCTTTTTTTTTTTTAATGCTGCAGACCTTGGATCAATCAAATAAATACAGGATATTTTCCTAGAGCACAACCAAGTATTTTCTGATTACATAAAACTGTAGCTTGAAAGGAGATGTAACCACTGAAACATTTCATATTTGTAGGATACTGCATGGAACCTTTCTTTGATCTCTGCTTGGCATTGCTGTCCCTTCCCTTCTCTCTTTCCCCTAGCCCCCCCTTCTTCTTTTTTAGCTTTTTGTAAGGCAGTAAGAACATGTAAAATTGAAGTGCTTTGGGATGCTGAAAGATAGGATTTACGACATGCTCCTTAATGAATAAGCCTTTCATTTCTCTGGGATAAGAGGAGGACTCTTATAATGTTCTGCCGGTCTTGCTTGTACTCAGATTCAGTTTCCTCCGGTTGGTCAAGGTAAGGAGGATAGACTGTTACACTCCTCAGGGATGTTGAATTAAACTAAAAGCCTTTTTAAAATAATTGCTCAACATGTTCCTAAAGAGACATCTAAAGTCTTACTTGAAAAATATTTTGATTTAGCATTTCTTCATTTTTATGATGGCTTTTTTTATTTGTGTTAAAACATACATTTCAATGCAATTTGGTAAATTTGCTGTTAAGAGTGTGTGGGACTGAAAGTGTGGAGTACTTTGTATGTTAAGATTATGATGAACTTCTGGAAGCATAAGGTGAAATCAAGAAAGATTATGAGATACAGCTCATGACCATGTGAGCAAAGAACAAGTACTGACAGAAGTAGCGTAGGTATAAATGGGAAGCAGACTTCGTGGTTAGTGCTGGCTTTTGAAACTTGGTGTTCTTCAGGTATACATCTTAAAATATTTGGGTTTATTATTACTGTTTTTGAGAAACACAAGTTGCACAGAGACACTCTTTTTCATCTCTATGTGTGAACGTGAATGAAATGTAAAATTAGCCTCTAAAAGAATGTGTGTAGATTATATGTGCAGAGATGCCAAAAGAAAGCAAGCTTTTCTGATTTCCTTAATAGAAACAAGCTGCCTGACCTTCATCTGAGACACTTAGCAGTCATTAATTGGAAAAGCGCTGTTGTAACAGCACTCCATGCACTGTGAGCACTTGCTGCCCATCTTAGAGAAAGGGGTTCCGTCACTTTCCCTTCACCCTTCAGTGTATTATCAATTACATAATTCAATTAGAGGAATCTGCCATTTAACACAAAGAAAAGAAGTGTGTTTTGCTGAAACTAAAACACAATAAACGATAACCTAGGCTGTTCCTGCTGTAGTGATGAACTTCCTATATTTTATGCAACAGATATCACTTGGCAAATAGTCTGTTTTAAGATACCGTGGTTCTGCGACGGCCAAACAGGATGTGCAACCAGATGAAGTGGAAGAGTTTAAAGTGCAGCAGCTACAGTGGATCACTGAATAGAAGGAAACATGGCTTTTATTTTGAACAAAGTCATTTTCATAAACTCATATTTATTACCTCATATTTCTTCCTTCCTTTTGTATTCATGCTTTTGCAGTCCTACATTTATGACGACCAGGACAGATGGGTACCCCATCAGTCCGTCCAGGATTACTGGCAGTGACAAGGGGAGCGAGGGATGCTGCTATCAAGTCCTTTGGGTTATTCTTGACTGTTAATGATATTGCATGATCTTTGCTGTTTCCTTTTGACAAAGAATGCCAAGGGTAATGTTGAGTCATAGTGCATATTTTCAGTTCCATGTACTTGATCTCTTTATTTGCAGCAGGCATGCCATTCTTATTACTCCATCTCTGCTGCTTTAATCTGTGCTGTTTACATTCATGGTCCTGGTGTCATAATACAATATTTACTATATGAATCTCTACAACAGGCAGGTATTTCAAATGATTGTAAAACAAGCTGCACACGTATCAAAGGTGTATAGTGTGTTTTAAAATAATCTG
This sequence comes from Pezoporus wallicus, assembly GCF_028554395.1. Taxonomy (NCBI): domain Eukaryota; kingdom Metazoa; phylum Chordata; class Aves; order Psittaciformes; family Psittacidae; genus Pezoporus; species Pezoporus wallicus. Next base: position 417,078 of record NW_026639532.1, on the reverse strand, counting down.
TCTCTCTGCCATGGTTCCTAGTGTGTAGGGTTAATCAGGGCTTAAATAAAACACCAGAAGTTTGCTTCTGACACTCCCACTGGATGTTGCAAGAGGCCTACTAATTTTCAGTCTTCTGTGTTTGCATATGCCTCAGGTCTTTTATACTTAGGAAGAAAATAGCATTATTAGTCTTTCATACTTAGAAACAAAAAGGGATTATGAAGAAATGTTTACACTAAAACTTTTTTTTTCTTTTTCCATTTTTTTTCTGTGTTAGGCACAGAGCTAGATTAACCCTATAGGACCCCTATAAAACTGTAGAAGATTTGTTTCACTTTTATCCCTTCCACCCAAGTATGTGAACGAGTATTTTAGTGGCTGTACATTTGCTTTCTGTTGCAGGCCTGCAAAGAATGTCTTTCAATCCATATAATAAAACAATTACTCATCTTAAAAATGATGATCCACAGCATATTCCTTCTGGCTTATTTAAAAAATGTCTAAATGTCTAATTTCCGGCCTAAATTATTCATGGCCTTTATACACTCATTCGTTCTTGTTTAGTATCATTCAGTAGCTTAATTCTGTGTTCTTTCCCTGTGATTGATGGATATACTTCAGTTTGTTTATAGACAGCAATAATGTTTGCTTTTAGACTTTATGTTGCTAGGCTGAACAATCCAGCCTGTCTTTGTCTCATTACGTACTTGGAAAATTAAGAGAAGGCTGAGGGATGACCTCATGGCAGCCTACAGCTTCCTCAAGAGGGGTCAGTGGGGTGGGAGGTGCTGATCTCCTTTCTCTGGTAACCAGTGACAGGACACGAGGAAATGGAATGAAGCTGCATCAGGGGTAGTTCAGACCTGAAATGAGGTTCTTCACTGACAGGGTGGTTGGTCACTGGAACAGGATCCCCAGAGAAGTGGTCCTGGCACCAAGCCTGTCAGAATTTAAGGTGCATCTGAACAACGTTCTTAGCCATATGGTTTAGTTTTAGGTAGCCCTGCAAGGAGCAGGGAGTTGGACTCGAGGACCCTTATGGGTCCCTTCCAACTTGAGATCTTTCTGTGACTCCAGTAGCCCCTTCTCCTACTGCTTACAGTTTGAACAAACCTTTCTTGTACATGTTGACTGGTACTGTACTTGCTGTTGTACATGGAGACAGTGACACTAATAAAAGCAGATCTGTAATAGAGGAAAGTTGAAATTACTAAGTACACCTTAAAATCACTTTTTTATTATTGTTGTTTGTTATTTTGAGCACATCACAGTAGCTGTGATCATGTAATTGCCTAATAGATCTGTTCTTTCCAGCTGATAAACTGGTAGCTAAGAGCAGGCAGTCCTGAAGTGCTCAACATAAAAACAGGAATAAAAACAGAAACAAACAAAAAGATACTTATGTTGATTTGATTGTCAAAATTACCCATTTCTTTCTTAAGGCACTGTGATCTTCCTGTGAATGAGTAGTACCTCTTCAGCCTTGCTTCAGCAGATTCTATAGGTTCTCTCCAATATTTTGTGTTAATTTCCTTTATGCAAATGCTAAGGCTACGTTTTTGAAACACTCCTAGTTAATGAAACTGTCGCTCCACTCATTTCAATGCTAGTCACATTTGTCTTTGTTTAATCACTCGTATAGATTTTTTTTTAACATCTTCTAATCCAGTTTCTTCATGTTTAGTAATTTTCCATGCTGTAGGATGGGTGAAAATATACCAAATTCTGCCACCCCGACAGGTCTGCTGCATTTTCTTTTGTCTGATGGAAGGATTTTCTATTTCATCAAAGAAAGATGGTGTAATCTGCCAAGATAGTGTAAGTAAATTCATATTTTGTTTCTTCTGTCACTCATTTTTTCATTTCCCTCTGTCTCTTAATTATTCTTTATTTCAGAATCTGTTCTGTTTCTCCTTCTCATTCTGTTTTATTAAAAGCGCGTTCAGTGAAACTAACATGAATTCATGTACAGGTATGTAGACGTTAGGCAGAAGTAACTCCAAGGTACATTTCTAAACTACAGGATGTTGATCATAGAGTCAGAGTGGTTAGAGTTGGAAAGGACCTTAAGATCATCTAGTTCCAACCCCCCTGCCGTAGGCAGGGACACCTCACACTAGACCATGCTGCCTAAGGCTGTGCAACCTGGCCTTGAACACTGTCGGGGATGGAGCATTTACCCCTTCTTTGGCCACCTTGTTTCACTCTCTCACCATCCTTACAGTAAAGAATTCCTTTGTTATATCTTAAAAAAGCTGTCTGATACTTCCCACAGTAAGTTTCTGAGGTCTGTAGCTTATAATGTTGACAAATTATTAAGTGTTGGTGGTAAAGTCTTCTATGTCAGGGTTGAGGTGTTGCCTTGCTGTAAAGACAATAAAGAATCAAGAAGCTGAGACTGAAAGAGAACTTGAGAAAAAGTAGGTGAACCAAGGAGAAGAGGAGAAAGTAAGTCCGCTGTAGAAAGCCAGTTGGCAGAGAAATGTGGCATATGTAGATACTGTTGGGACCATGAGCCAGTGGGGATGTACAGCTAGGAGAGAGAGAAATCCTGTGAAGTCTGGGGGTGATCTGATGTGGATCAGGTAAGGGGCTAGAAAACTTGGGATAGGAGGCGTGTGGCTTATGTGAACTATTGACCAAAAAATTTGAAAGGAAAAACTTGAAAATTGAAGATTGGGCTAATGTGAAGTGGGGTAGAAGAGAGGAGAAGACAGGAAAGACAGACTGGAATGGGTCATGTATCTGACCTGTGATGCAGCAAATGTATTACTTCTCATGTCTCTGTTAACAGGTACTTAAAGACTATATCAAGAATGACTGAGTATAGTTGCTTTGTTCTGTGAGGTCCATTAATACACATTCATAATCTAGCATCAGTGATACATGATTATACTTAAATTCCTCATCCATTTCTTTCCAGGAAGCCATAACCTTTTGTTTTAGATGAAAGATGGGAATCTGCTTCTATGATTCCTCCGTGTAGCCCTTCCCAGTTGAGTCAACTCTATGTAAAGCTACACCTTTACATCTGTGCAGGTACCAAAGTTGGTTGTAGTCCAGTGTTTTATCTACAAAACCGTGCTGTTGCTCTGGGACTTCTTTTGGTTCTGGAGTGCCAGTGATTAATTTGCTTTACAAGTTGGCTTCCCTTAATAAGAGTTCTTTTTTCCTTGAACCATGCTTGTGTGCCATAAAGCTAGGTATTTTCAGGAATAAAGAAAAAGAACTTGAAAACTGATTGGTCAGCTGTACAGGCTTACAGCAGTCCATTTCAAGAGGGAAAAAAAATTATGAAAGCTAGCATTTTTTTTAAATCAGAGGTGCTCTCTTGCAGACTTCTGTGTTATATTCTTTAGTTTTCCATGGATTATTTATATTCAGACTGGCTAAATTCAGTTGCATTTAATTCCTTTTGCAAGCATGGTGTATCCTCAACTCAAGTTGAGGAGCTGGATTGCATTGTACTAAGCATCTCGATCTCATTATAGAAGAGATTAAGGATTTCTGGTGGATTTTAATACATCTTTTATATCCTGACTTCAGATAGCTTTTTTTTTTTTTTTTCCCCTGCTTGGTTACTAACATTTGTATTGCAACAGTATTAATGTATTTTGATCACAAAATGATCAAGTATGTTAATTAATCACTTTCTGTGATACCTAATTTTAGAGAACCTAGCTATTTCTAGAAAAGTTATTCCTATATAATATAGCTTTTATTACATGTGGCAGTTACAAGAATGGTAATTAAACAATTTGACAGTAAAAGCAGGCTTACTAATTTTTTATTTTTTTTTTACTGTCTCACCCAGCTTTTTTCCTGTGAGATTAATATAGAATCACAGGATGGTTGAGATGGGAAGGAGCCTTTGGAGGTCATGTAGTATAACCCAACCCACTAGTTAAGCAGGGTCAGCTAGATCAGGGCGCCTGGCACAGCCTGATCAGTCAGGTTTTGAGTACCTCCATGGAGGTACTCCACAGTTGCTTGGGTGTGGTTTTTCCCATGTTTGACCACCCTCATGATCAAGCAAGTGTTCTCTTCAGATAGAATTTCTTGTGGTTCAGCTTATGCCCATTGCCACTTATCGTGTCAGTCGATACCACTGAGTATGGCACTCTTCTCTGCCTTCACCCCACAGAATCATAGAATAGTTAGGGTTGGAAAGGACCTCAGGATCCTCTAGTTCCAGCCCCACTGCCATAGGCAGGGAAACCTCACACTGAACCATCTCACCCAAGGCTTTGTCCAGCCTGGCCTTGAACACTGCCAGGGATGGAGCATTCACAGCCTCCCTGGGCAACCCATTCCAGTGTCTCACCACCCTAACAGGAAAGAATTTCCTCCTTGCATCCCATCTAAACTTCCCCTGTTTAAGTTTTAACCCGTTACCCCTCGTCTTGTTGCTACAATCCCCAGTGAAGAGTCCCTCCGCAGCATCCTTATAGGCCCCCTTCAGATACTGGAAGGCTGCTATGAGGTCTCCATGCAGCCTTCTCTTCTCCAGGCTGAACAGCCCCAACTTTTCTCAGCCTGTCTTCATATGGGAGGTGCTCCAGTCCCCTGATCATCCTCGTGGCCCTCTGGACTTGTTCCAACAGTTCCATGTCCTTTTTATGTTGAGGACACCAGAACTGCACACAATACTCCAGGTGAGGTCTCATGAAAAGCAGAGTAGAGGGGCAGGATCACCTCCTTCGACCTGCTGGTCACTCTCCTTTTGATGCAGCCCAGGATATGGTTGGGCTGCAAGCGCACACTGCCTGCTCATGTTCATTTTCTCATCAACAAACAACCAAAAGTCCTCTCCGCAGGGATGCTCTGAATCTCTTCTCTGCCCAGCCTGTAGCTGTGCCTGGGATTGCTCCGACCCAGGTTTAGGACCTTGCACTTGTCATGGTTAAACCTCATGAGGTTGGCATCAGCCCACCTCACAAGCATGTTGATGAATCTCATACATATTTATAATGTTCTACCTGTTCCCCAGCAAGCCTTCTCTTATTCAGTCTATAAGAAGTCCCACCTTTCCTTGTATGGTGCATGATCTAGCCCCTCAGTCATCTTTGTAGCCCTTTTCTGTACTTGCACCAGTGTGTCCATGTGTCTCTTGTACTGGGTTGCCCAGAACTGGACACAGCACTCCAGGTGTGGCCTTGTCAGTCCTAACTGGAAGCTGAGGGATTGTGTCTCTCAACCTGCTGGTGATGCTGTTCCTCAAGGATGCCCCTGGCTGCCTTTGCCATGAGTCCACACTGCTGGCTCCTGTTCACTTTTTCCACCAGGGCCTTTACTGCAAAACTACTTCCCAGTTGGCCAGCCCCTATCCTGTACTAGTGCATGGGGTTGTCCCTTCCCAGATGCAGAACATTGTGTTAAACTTGGCTCAACTGCATGAGGTCTGTGTCAGCCACTTTCTCCAGCCTGTCAAGCTCCTTCTAGATGGATGCATGACTCTCTGGTGTATTGGCCACTCCTCCCTCCTTCAGTGCTCTGGTTCATCAGTGAAGATGTTGAACAGGGCTGGAGACAGTATTCATTTCTGGGTTACACTGCTAGTGACTGGCCTACAGGAGGATTTTGTGTTACTGATCATTAAAGCCCTTTGAGCCTAGCAGGTTGGCTAGTCCATTTAACTGTCTGTTTTTCTGGACTATATTTCACCAGTTTCTCTGTGATGGTGTTATGAGAGACTGTAAAATACACATGCTTGGGTAACTAAGTCTGGTTAGTTAAAATAACAGTTTCTCCATACCAGTGTGTTAAATGGCTGTTCTGGAGGTTCACAGAGAAGGAGAAGGCTTATCTGGGTGTTCTACCTGCTGCCCCATGGTTAAGGGTACAGCTTTAGCAGTGGCTTGAGTTTGATTTTGCTGACAGTAGCACTGAAGGCGTGAAAATGTGTTTAAATTGTGATCTCAATATCTGAAGTGGGCTTGAATTGTTAGTTAATAAGATGTCCTGGGTTCAGCAGTAGCAGTCATGCTTTTTCCTTTGTGGTAGCTGGTGCAGTGCTGTGTTTTGACTTCCAGCCTGAGAACAGTGTTGGTGAAGCCGATGTTTTCGGTTGTTGCTAAGTGATGTTTACCCTGACCAAGGACTCTGTGAGGCTCATGCTCTGCCAGGGAGGAGGGGAAGCTGTGAGGAAGCAGGGACGGGGCGCCTGACCCGGGCTAGCTGGGGAGGTATTCCATACCACAGCACGTCATGCCTGGGGTGAGGGGTAACTGGGAGTTACCTGGAAGGACACGGGCTTCCGGGTGGGACTCGTTTTCTTGGCCGGTGGTATCGTATTCTCTTCCCTTGTTATTTTCCCTTACCATTGTTGTAGTTGATAGTAGCAGTGGTGATTTGTGTTGTACATTGGTTGCTGGACTGTTCTTGTCTCAACCCGTAGGAGTTGCACTCTCTCGATCCTCCTCCCTGTTCCTCCGGGAGCGGGGGAGAGCCCTGGTGCGGGGGGGGGGGGGACGGGGGACGGACACGGACCTCGATTGTTGTCAGCTCGGCCCCACTCACTGGGAGTGAGTGAACAAGTTACCTGACTGGGTTTAAACCACGACATAAGACAAAGTGATTTCTGTGAAAATGCCTTCTAATTCCCATGAGAAATTGCCCAAATAATTTACTCAAGAAGGACAATTATCTTTAATATTTTCCCTAAATTCACAAGCTGTGAAGGTAGTGGCAGTGAGTTGTTATGATATTGCTTTTGTGGAGTGGACCTTAATAACTCTTTTATGCCAAAGATGTTTTAACATTATAGTTTGTATGAAAGAGAGATAGTATCTCTTGCTAATAAGTATAAACTGTACTTCTGTCTTTAGAAGGTCAGTAGTATGTAGCAGCGGTTATAAAGCAATCTCTGCAAGGGTGGTTGTAGAATCACAGAATAGTTTAGGTTGGAAGGAACCTTCAAAGGTCACCTAGTCCAACTCCCTGTAATGAGCAGGGACATCTTCAACTAGATCAGGTTGCCAGAACCACATTCAGCCTGTCCTTGAGTGTCTCCAGGGAGGGTGCATCCACCAACTTTCTGGGCAACCTGTGCCAGTGTTTTGCCACCCTCACTATAAAAGATATTTTTCCTCACATTCAGCCTTAATCTCTCCTCTTTTAATTTAAAACCATCACCCTGCATCCTATTGCAAAAAATCCATGGCATGGGGGGATCTTCCCACACACCCGTTTCTCACACACTGGCATTTCCTAAATATTTGCCTTATAATTCCCACCAGAGCTTCTGTTGGCCCCCCAAAGCAGGCCAGGAAGGTGGGACTGTGCATTGCTGTGATGCGCAAGCTGCTGACCTGTCTCTGCAGACAGGTGCTGTGCTGACTCCCTGGGGAGGATGCCCCATCTGCCCTCAGCAGAACAAATGGAAACCACAGCTTTTTATGAAATGCATGTTGCAGAACATGTTAAGGAGTATCCTCTAAGTGTCCTGAAATTAAGAACATAGTCCCCAGAGCCTGGGATGGTATCTTGGCAGGATAACTGTAAGCAAGGTTGTCCGCCCACTGCTCAGATGCACCCCTCTTCAGTTTCAGACAGGAGCCTGGTATTGGTATTCCTGTCTGGTGATGTTCTTGTATGGTGGTGGGCTAACAATACTTTGTCAGTGGTGTAACCCTGGACTCCTCCCCTGCTATTTAGATTTATTAATGCTGATGCCAGCACTGTTGGCCTATTGCACCGCAGTGTGGGTAGAAGAATTCACAATTGTATTTTAGGTAAGGCACTAGAATGTTCTGCTAAACCACCTCCACAAGGTTGATGAGATGCATAATAAACCCATGCTACCTGGTTTTCACCAGCCTACTGCAGGACCATTTGTCCTGGAAATGACCGCCATCGTCTGATGAAATACAAATGGGGATACATAACCATTGGCTTAAAAAGTGAAGGTCTTTCCTACTGGCCTTCTGGTTGGCATGGGAAATAGGCAGTACAGCCAGATGGTTGTACATGTATCTGCCATCGCTGGTATTTACTGCAAACTGTGGCGTCTTTTAAGTGGCCCATTGTGGTGTCTGTGAGGTGTGGCCTGGGACCATCCAGTACTTTGTCTGTCTGCAGCGCTGTTGTAGCAGTTTTCTTGTTTCTATTAAGTTGGAGATCTGGTATTCCTAAAATGCATTTTGAATGGCCTTTTGGAGCAAGGAATGCATCTATTTTGTCCCCATTTGTAAGTAGGAACAATTCCTGAATAACCTGACTTCTTAGGAGCCCAATTCACTAACACTTCCTCATTGGAGGATGTTGGAGAAATAATGTGCTCCTACTCTGGCTCACGTGAGACATCTGAGTATTTCAACAGAGCACACTGGTTTTTGCACTTGCTCTCTGGTTTTTACCCAGTCTTGCTTCCAGAGAGGTTTACCGTGTATTGTCCAGTCATCTGCTTGTCATTTTACTAGTCTGCAGTGCGAGACGCTTAGATACCACCTGGGAGTCAGTTTAAAGATTTCTGAAGCTGATGGTTTCTCCAGCACCATAGCTGTAGCCACCAGTTTTACATACTGCTTGCTCCTCCCTTCCCGTGGTAGATTAGGAAGGTTTGCCCAGGTCTTTCACAGGCAGCTGCTTCCACTGCAGTTTTTCTTTCACATACCTTGTTGATCCATCGGTGAGCCACACATTCAGCTGCTGGGTTAATTTTTCATATGGTGAGGCCTGCTATGCCCAAGATGCTGGCAGATTCGGTGGTGGAGGCACACTGCATTAACCAGGCCAATTGCGCTGTTTTCTTTTGTAAGGCTCTTACTTTCTTTGTGCTGGCGGATGTAAGCATAGAAGTGCAGTATTTCAGTTTCACAGTGCTAGTCTGTTGCACCTTCCCAGTTTACTGACTGAAGTAATTTCATAGAACAATCACAGAATCAACTAGGCTGGAAAAGATTTTTAAGATCATCCAAGTCCAACCATTATTTGACAATACCTGTTGTAAAATTGGGAGCCTTGCTGTCAGTAACCTTGGTCTCATGGGTGATTCTTTGTTTCAGCCAGGGCTGAATAAGCAGTCCAGAGATGTTGTAGTTTTGTGTTGATGGAGGCAACCTCTAAGACCAGAAGCCTCACAGAATGTGCCACCTGTCCCCTTGCTGCCAGAACCTCCACAGAGCCATGTTCTCATCCAGTAGTAGGGCTTTGAGCTTAAAAGGATTATTGGCTAATTTTTAGCCTAAACTGCTGCATGGGGAGCTGCTTTCTGTGCTTATTCAAAGGCAGTACTTATATTTTCTTCTGGAAAGAACTGGTCTTTTTTGCTTTTCGTACTATGTTACATAATGATCTTAATATCTGGGTGAAGTATAAATTCCCTCAGGAACCTGCAAAGACTAGTAATCTTCATTGTTTCTGCTTTGCTCTGCATTTCTGCCATATAAAGGTTTGGTTAGCTTACTTTTGCATCACTCTGCAAACTCCCTGCCAGGTTTTCCTTCCAAATTTCACTTCTGTGGCAGCTCTGTGAACTTTCTTGGGGTTAATTTCCCAACCATGATTTTGCTTTGTCTCAGTAATGTTACTTAGTGTTTCTCTCACTTTCTGATTTAGTGGGACCACCACACATGACATCATCAGCATAACTGATCCATTTACAGCGTGGGGAAGTATTAAAATCTTCCAAACACTAGTCTGCCAGCGCAATGCAAATTGTGGGGGTGTGTGAATGCCTTTGGGGCAGTACTGTGAAGGTGTACTTCTGATCCCAGCATAATTGTGCAGGTTGCTCCTGTGCTTCATTAGCAGCTGGAATGATAAAGCCTTCACTGCATTCCATGCAGAATGCCATCGCTTCAGGTAGAGCTTGCTGGAGGAGAATGGTATAGCATGGGGACACTGCAGCTCTGAGTGTGGGGTGTGTCGTGATCATTAATTAGCTGTCATTTTCTGCGAACTCTTAGGCACTTTTACTGTGGCTGTTGAAGAGGGGGAATGGGCTCAGAATAACTCCTGCCTCTAATAGATGTTATCATCTGGGTGATCTCTATGTAGCCTCTGGGCAGCCCGTATTGTTTGGATGTAACCTGTTTTGAGGGAGGCTCCAAAAGCAGGAAATGTAACCACTTTTGCCACAGTGATGGTATGAACCTTAAAAGAATATTTGCCCCCTGTTATCAAAGTTTTGCCTGCCAAAAAGTCATGCCCAGTGATTTATTCGTGTACGTCAGCTACCTGTACATTTGCCATAGAAAGCACATAGGAGCCCAGCTGTAATAATAAAGATATTCACAAGCATGTTCTTGCCCCCCCCAGATTAATTTTAATCAATTTGGGGATTTTTTCATATATAGAAATGGGTCCTGTAGTCATTAGAAACATCTCCTGCTGACGGTCACGACTGCTCCAGTGTACTGTCAGTGGAATAGAAGGTTTGTTTCTTCCCTATGGGACTAGATCCAAATCTAGTCAATTGATAGTGGGGCTTTTATGTGAGCCACCAGACTGGGGTGGTTAATTGGTCCTGGTGTACTTTCTTCTCTGCTGAATGGGGAAGCAGAGGGTGTAATCAGTCCATCCACAGTCCTGATTTCTTTTTGTGGTCTATTTTTTTTCTTGTTTATGTTTTTTTTTTCCCCATAAATAGAAGGCAATTTCCTGTCAATTTTGTCTTTAGAGACTACAGGCTGGAGTAAAAGTAAAAGCGTCTCCTTTTGGTTAACTTTTTTTTCCTGTTGCAGACAATATATCAGCAGAGTGTATGCAGTGTGTCTTCCCCTGACAAGCAGGAGGGTTGTCTCTTTCATGATGCCCATCATCATGCAGCATAGTCTGGGAGGGGACACTCCAGCAGATTCTCTTGCAGCAGCTGCCCATACTGACACAGGGGCTTCCCAAGTCCTAAGTACAAGGCCTAATACAGCAGATATGACTTGCCCAAGATCACCAAGCCCTGAAATGCAGTGTCTTCCACAGGTCTACCAGTACACATTATGGTTTGTTGAATTTGAAATGACTGGGACAGAGTTTAAAGAGAAGATAAGTGAATAAAACATTTCTGAGCCGACTTCTTTTTTCGTATAAAGAAAGAGGTCGTTTTCAGGTTCATAGCCATACCACTTTTGAAAGCAGAAGTGCACATAATGGGTATTTGTGCAATGCTGTTGTATGGTGATAAAGCTGAGGCTGTATTTGACCCGAAGCAAAATAAGTAGTGATCAGGTGTCATGAAAAAGAGCATGTTGCAGTGAAACTTTCTCAACTTTCTTTCTGAAGAGAGTTAATCAAACAAAATGATGTTTTACTTGTCTCCCTCCATGTTCTGCTTCTATCCTGAAAAGTTTGATATCAGCTTTTTCCCCCCTCCGTGGGATATAGAATGTTCATTGCTTCTTTTTAACTTCTTTTATCTTATGTGGTCTGTTTCACCTTCTGAAGAAATAGAACAATGTGAATAGCTACCAAATCTTCTGTTTTGCTTGTGTCAAAGAGAAAGCTTTTCTAGAGAGTTGCATTTAGAGGCCTATTACTGTTTTTTGTGTGGTCTTCAAAAGACAATTCTGATGTAGAGTTTGGTCTTCTAACAGTAGTCCTAGTGTCTTGTGACACTTGGCCTTTTATTACTAAGGATGTGAGAGGATAATACAGATAATGCAGTAATACATTATCTATATTATTGATTCATGTATTGTTGTTGCAGTCATGATATGTATCAGTGGAAACAGTAGGCATGTGTTGTGAATTGGTGATCAATTCAGTTCTTCCACTTGCCTTAGTTGTTTTTTTAATCTAATCAGACTGGAAGCAAAATTGTATACTTGGTCATTCAAGCCAGCAATGTGTTAAGGAACTGGGACAGTTTTTGGCTGCTTGCAAAACTCTGATCAGCTTGTTGGATATACTTTGCCATTGTGATAACCTTGTGGGTCTCATTTATGAGTTACAGCAATGATTCTGACACTGTGCTTTATGGTCTTTCTGCCTGCTAGTGAGAGGTATTCCATAGTTAACTAATGTGGCAAGGAGCTGTCTGATCATTTGATCACTTGTGACTGTTTCTTGCAGTAACTGCTGCTTCAGAAATTAATCGCACACATGATTTGGATCGATCAGAAACCATCTATTTTGGAAAACGTGCTTTGAAGTCAGATAGCTTTCCTCAGATGTCTATGCTTATTCTCAGACCACTGCTTGATTATGGGAGAGGATCTTTGATCTGTGGAAATGTTTGGTTCTTTGGTCTCCCCAGAGCTATGCTCTGGCTTGTCCTGAGGTTTGTCTTCATCCTGTTTTGCTGCCTGGGAGTAAATAATCACTACATCAGTCCTCTCACTTGTTATATAATAAAGTAGAAAACTTGCTGATGTTCTCAGTGATTCATTATGTGAGTGTTTTACTCTTACCATATTGTGTTCTGCAGTCTTAAGCTTCAGTAAGATGTATGAAACATTAACTTGTATTTGTTGCTTTTCCACTTCACAGTTTATTTTTGAAATAGACCAGCTCTAGATCCAGAAACTGTGACTAGGTAGGAAACTGATCTAACAGACCCAGTGTAACTCTTTGTCTTTGGGCAAGTCAGTTTTCATTGCAAGTGCTTCCTTAATTGCCATTTCTGACACTTGAATCATGGAAAATTAAAATTTAAAAAATACTGGTGTAAGAACAGTGGCACTGATATTATAACTCAGAGTAAAATAAGGTGTCATCACAATGTAGCAATATTAAGCAAGTGCTCTCAAGCCAACATTGGTGCTTAGACATCTTGGAAAATATGCGCTGGGGCTTTAAATCTGCACTGTGGCTTTTACAGTTGCCATATCATACTCCCCATGGAGAGCCAGAGGTGGTGTTTTTGAATGAGGAAAGTGCCACTAGGTGAGGTTATCAGTGTTCTGTAGTATCTTGTGTTAGAGTCTAACAACATGAATTGAAAGCAGCTGGTGTTAGGTAAGCATAGACCATAATTTCCTCTAGATTCTTCCCATTAATTTCTTTCTCCCTCACCCTAGTCAGGCAGTCTCTGAGCTGAAATTTGGGCATTTCTTCTCTGTTACAATGGCAAGAAAGTTGGGGGAGGAGGGAAATAAAGGGAATGATAAATTTCCTACTTTTAGTTCAGATAACTGGTTCTGTAACCCCACCCTATTGTGTCAATATTTTTATGTCTGGGGAGGGTAGGAGTACTATTTTGACAACACTGCCCACAAGTACAAGAATATTAGAGCTGTTATGGTTGGTACTTGTGGTCTTCTCTGTGCCAGTTCCATTTAGAACAAGTATTTATCAACAAATACTATTACTGGAGGATAATCTTACATGTTTGGCACGGTTTTGGTTGCTTGTTTGTTTTTTTTGTTTGTTTGTTTGTTTTTTTTCCTCTTTCATGTTTTTTGAGAATTCTAGAATTAACTCTCAGCTTCATAGTTATTTCTTAAAAATACTAATTCAAAACAGATGTTTACCTTTACTTGACTTTTTTCTGTAGTTTTTGTTGTCTCATATTTCTGTTCTGTTTGTAAGTCATTAATTCTGTGCCCTCTTTTGGACTTAATTTACTTCTGTCATGCAGTGTTTTCATTTAATACTGGTTACTTTTTTTCCTGAAGGAGCTGAGCTTGGAAAATTAATATGGAGTTAGTGCTTTATTGAAATTTTGAAGGCCACTGTTGTAATCTTCTTTATTCAGACTGATCAGAATGTTTGAATTTGTGTTCTTATTGAGTGCTTCCAGGAGCAAGTATTTCCAAATAATGGAATATATTTTCTGGTGATAGGTGAGATTTATTCTGTTGGGTCAGTGCTGAGCAGCTGTACATTCATAATAGGGCTCTGTATCCCTGTAGTTATTGTGGTTTTCAAGTAAGCACTAAAGCTTTTTCTTGGATGATCTTCAAATCATGAAGATCACCATCTGTGTCTTGTCTTGACAGATAGGAAGCAAGATGAAATAACTTGACTAACATACAACCATGGTAGTTTTCTTAGAAAAAGTTTTTTGAGTTACTGTGTATGCGCATGTGTATGAATTAAATATATCATCTCTTTTCAATTATAATATATATTCAGTTACTAGTAATGAGTAAATGCTTAGACTTGCGTCCTTGAAATTAATCAGTGAGGCAAGATCTTTGTCAAGCTTTACAATATCTGGTTATTAGTTTTATTTGAAGTTGGGGGGTGTTGTGGGAATTTTTTGTTTAATGAAGGGATAGTAGTTACCAAGAGCAGAAATTATTACTTGCTGACCTTATTCTGTCATTTTGTCCAGCTGCCCTACTCAGCCACGACCACCTAGAGCAGCTTGCCAAGGACCATGCCTCTTCCTCACCACTCATGGGTGCATCCATCAGGGCCCATGGATTTATGTATGGCCAGTTGCTTTATACATTCCCTGATGTGATGATCAAGGGTATGTCTTCCTTGGTCTAGACTTGCCCCCTGTTGTGTTTACCTGGGATGTGATAATCTGGTGATCCTTAGTACATGTCCTCTCATTTTCTAACATAAAAAGAGGCCAAGAGCTTTGTTCAAGTAAGGTTCTTTATTTGCCTCTACGCCAACATAAAGCATTTTATTCAGTAATTCAATGGGTTTTGTTTATTTCGGTGGTGGTTGTGGCTGCTGTTGGCAGTATCACTTCCTGCTCTGCATTAGCTTTCATCTAGTATGTGGGAGAGTGTAGCTGCAACCAGCCATCTGCCTTGGAGCGGTCTGTTCTGTGTCTCAGTGCTGATCTACAAGCAAAGAGTATGCTTCTAATGAAAATGTGATGTTTAGGCGAAGGCACGTGCACTAGGATGGGCGGTTACTTCAACCCCTGCAGCTCCCTCAGCTATATTTTGACACCAATACCTGTGTAAACAGGCTCCTTGCCTGCTTTTTATTTTCAAATGAGCTTTGTTTGTGCCATACTTAAGGGTGTCCTCTGAGCCCAATTAGAACAAATGATATTGCAGTCAGGAATTCTGTCTTTGATTTAACATAGCTTCCTGAAAAGGGATGGCAGCACAGGCTTTGTAAAGAGAAGACTAGCTCTTATTTTAAAAGCAATTATCTTTCATATCTGAATTTTTGAAGGCCATTTCCGTTGCTATGCATGAGCGGTCAGCTGTTTTTTATTTTGTTTTCTTTGATGTTAATCTTTGAGGTGTCTGTAGTAGATCTTAAATACAGTTATAACTTTAGTTATTGCCTAGTTACTTCCTTCTTTCAACAGAGGATTAAAGGATTAGGGAAAATCAGATTGTCTCTCCTTAATTACATAATATCATATAGGGTTAGGACTGGCAGATTGGTGACTGTCATTAACTCACTTGCAAGCCACAGCTTTCTTTTATAAGCGAAGCCTGTCATGTACCTGCATTTAGAAGAATAACTTACTGATTGGCAGGATAATGAAGCTTCAACACTTAATGTAAAATGCAAAGTAATCACGCTGCACTATGGACACGAAGAACAGTACACCTAGTAGGAGCAACCTGTGCCACTTTTTGACACAAATTTTTCATTTGTATCAAATTCTAAGTTTATTTTCTGTAAGTTATGGTGAGCTGTGTCAAACTGTCCTTAATTCCTCTGATTTTGCTGAGATTTTAATGCATATGTGTGTGTAGTATTTCTTTGGTTTCATTTTTTTAGACCAAGTATACTAGTTACATAGGAAGTACCCCGTGATTTTGGGCCTCCCTTAAGTGGTGTGTTGTCACAGCAGCATTGGCTCTCAAATACAAATGCTCTAACTTCCTGGTGTGAGATGATTTGGGTGTGAGCATGGTACATGCTGCTTGAAGGAAAGCCTGAAGCATTTTCATCACTAGGAGCTAATGAGAGCATGTTCTGTGAAGTTCTATCTCTGCTTAGGCATTATGGGAAGACTCCATCAGTTGTTGATGGGTAGTGCTACCCAACAGTGCTACTCTTCTCTAAACCAAAACCAAAATACAGTTTAATCAATTAGATCTGCTAGCTCTTGTTGCATGTTTAATTAGCTGATTGTTTTCCTTTCCAATCAGTCAGTGATTCCTGATAGTCTTTAGGAGCAGTAGGGTCATATCGATTGCTTACAGTTTTGTTAGAGCTCTTTGTTCTTTGTTGGTGAGACTCAAACTGATTGTTACAGGGATTATTTTGTTTCTATTTATACTGGTGTTAAGGACAAGAATTAAATAAATTACCACTAGATACAGGTTTAGGATATAACTGTGTGGGAGTTTTGTTGTTGGGTTTAAAGGAAAGCTAATACATGAAGGGAACCTTTTAATAGGTTTATTTACATGCAAGTAAGCAAAAAGGTGCTTTGTTTGAATGCCTGTTAAAGCCCTGGTTCTCTTAGGTCTTTCCAATTTACTCTAAAGAAATCTTTTCTCTGATTATGTTTACTTTTTGTTTTCTGCATACTGGAAAAGCAAGTTCTACTTAAATGACAAATCCTCATCAGAAGCAATTTCCTACATCTTTTGTACTCTGGCAAGGAGTTACAAATTTGCATTCTTTATGCTTACGTACATGTCTTATGCATAGGACAAAGAAATAAATCAGTAATAAAACATGATGCAGTGCCAACGGATTCTGTTGTTTTTTTGTTTTGTTTTGTTTGTTTTTCACATTTGTGCTGTCCTTGGTTTTATGTGAGACCTTGGAGAAAACATTACAGCTCTAGATACTGTTCTTGTAATTGTTTTGCAAATATAATTTCTACAACTCTAATTTCACTATTTATAATGCAAATTCTTTATTTTTGTGAAGATCATTGCTATACCTCTCATTTCTCTATTCATGGTACAAATCCTGTATTTTAATTTGCTAAATCAAGCATGTCTGTTGTAATAAATTTGTCCACTTCATCTTGAAATAAAAATAAACCTTCTACTATAATCTTTATCTGCTCACCTGTAGGACCAAGACTGAAGAACAAGCCGCAGTGTAAGGTGCTCATTTCACTATGAAGCCTTTCTCAGCTGAGCTGATTTAGTGACTGCAGCTTGCCTTGCTCAGCTTGCTTACCAGATGTTCTGCAAGGCATTCTCTTGTCCTAATTAAATATTAAATGTTCCTGGGTCAAAATTTACTTCTTATATTTCTGGGTAAAAGCTAGACAGGAGCTAATGGAAAACACAGAAATAATACACTCCATGTGCAGAATAGTCAGTGTGGAGGTTTGGCAGTTGTAAAGTGCCATGAAACTGTAAATCACTTTGGAATGAAAACAAAGTCAAGATTCTAATCCTTCTTACATGCCCCTGTCTCAGACTCCTTGTGGTTACAGGAGAGAGATTGTAGTCACAATGTTAAGTTTTCTCACTTTTCTGTTCAGTTGGGAATTGCTTATCTGGAAAAATAACTCATTTAATTTGGGACTGTGGCTCTTACATTTGTCTAACAGTGGTGGAGTTTGAGGCTGGCATCTATGGCAAATAATTTCGTTTTGTGCCATGAGCAGGCTGAGGTTGTTTTTGTAACTCATTTTGCTGTAATAAAAGCTAGAGGCATCTTAAAATGTGGTGATTGTGGTAGGGTTCTTCTAGAGATGAATTCCTGACTCAAGAAAACAGGGTATGCGTGTGTCACTGAGGTCGTTTGGACATAGGGAAGCAGTGTAAACTCAGTATGTTTCTTGAAGTGTAAGTGTTGTTAAAGTTACTGCAGGACAGTGAAGTGGAATGAGAAATTTAAAAGGATCGGTATTTGGTTCTTTCAAGCAGTTAGCTGACCTCTGGTGCACTTAGTCACCTCTTGTGCCAGCAAAGCACTAAATAAATCGTTGCAGTTAAGGAGTGAGGGATGACCCTATTTTAGGGCAAAGCAGTGAATTTTTGCTGTAGGAATTGAATTAAAAGCTCTGTTATTCTGTTGGCAGAGCTGCAGAAGATAATCTGGTAATTAAACATGGGTATGTAAAGCTAAGGGGGTGGAAGGAGGTTAATATGTCTTTCAGTGTCTCTGTGAGGAGCAGCTGGACAGAGCAAGACTAACGTAATTTTCAGTGATGGAAAATTGGGATTTACTTTGGAATTTTTGTCTGAAATGCAGAATGCAAGATCTAATGAAGTTTGAACAGTAGAGACAGCAGTGTTGGCAAGTGCCTCTTTTTTTGCTCTCAAAAAGGGTGACGTGAACTGTTCCTCCCCTACAAATACAAGTAGATATTCTTGTGTGCAGTGATGTCCCTTTAAAGAAACAGAGTTAGGAGAAGTTTAGTTTTCTACAAAAAAACCTGCTTGTGTGTTTCAAAGGTCCATATTTACAAGCACGTGGATATTATGGTACAGTGCTGTATGTAGATCTTTATCTTTGGAGCTATGCTTGAACTGTAGGAACAATGTACTGAGCATCTTTCTAACATTTTTTCAAATGTGAACATATGAATATAAGTGCCTAGGTACATGCTGTTTGTAAATGCATTACGTGGTAACTATTTTAGGTGCAGTAGCATAGTCCTGTCTCTTTCTGCTTTTCAATTTTGTAGTTAATCCCTGTGTATTACATAAAGCAAATTTGCCCAAGCAGGAGATGCTCTGTTCCGAACCCTAATTAAAGGGATGCACAGACTTTAAAAATCAGGATGTGTTTCAGGTGAGTAAGGGGAAAAGATTTGTGTGTCTGAAGACAGGCACAATCACCTGTTGAGAACAGAGCTGTGCAGCCTTCTCCCCTCCTTCCTTTTCCTTGAAGACTGTCCCTGAAAAGGTTGTTGGTGGTTATTCTAGTATTCCATGAGTATGTGCATATGGTGGATTCCTCCCCCAGCGTTATGACACTGCAGAAGATGTTTGACATGCAGATATGTCTGAAAAAAGACAGTTGTCTAAGCACTCTGCTGTTAATGCTGAAAGCCTTCTATCACTGCCCAGTCCATAATATCCTTGAAGAAGGACTGGTGCCGGATAAGAGCCAGATTTGCATAGGTTTGATAATAGAACCCCATGAAGTGATTAAAATACTTTGCTTGGCTTGTATTAGCTATATATTATTTACCTGTGTAGCTTTGTTACATGGCCACATTCAGGACCTGATGCTATACTGGAAGGAGTTGCTGCTTGAGAGTACTTTGCCTCTATTTTAACACTAGTGTTGGTGGTGATAAGAACTGTAGTTCTGTTTTGGCAACATACCACTGCAGAAAATTAGAGAAAGCCTCCAGTTGGAGGTGTACATATATGAAATAAACGACAACAACATCCTAATAAAAATATTTTCTAATTGTTTGGTATTCATTGTCCCTTATATTCTATCATGCTAATAGTATATTTTTGTGTGTAATACCCATTTACCAATTACTGCTTTGACAAAAACTCATCTGATTATTTTCAGAAATATTGTAAATGTGGTAGATGATCATTACTTTATAAAGGGGTACCTCTGATAAAGCTTCTCCGGTACCTACTTGTTTTAACTGTTACCGACTTAAATCGCTTATGCCCAGATTTCAGCATGGATAAAAGTTGCGGTAAAAGTTCCTGAAAATGTTCTGGGAAACTGGTGAATTCTGTGTGTGTGTTCTTGATCTCCTTTGCAGAACTTGTGGGTGGAGAAAGAAATCTGTGCAAGACATGGGAGTAAGTAGCTCGGAATGTCTCTTTGTAAGAGCAGGAATTCAGACTATGTTGTCATGATTGCTTGAGCTACTGTCTTTCATTCTTTCTGTTTCTGTAGAAATGAGATTCTTGAAAGATTAAGCAGTCTTAGTATAATAGTTTTAAAAGCTTAGGCATATAAGGAAACCATTACATGTGTCTGCAAAAATGATGTCAAGATTGCTCTTCTGCATACCAACCTTTATTTTTTTCGTACTTGATGTTTTGAGCTCAAGAAAGAATGTGTGCTGTGCTTGCATTGTTGTTCACAATTCCATTCTAATGCGTGCTGATATTTTATGATTTTCGCTTCACCCTCTCGCAACCTTTATGCAACTCAAACGAAGACTCTAAGAAGCATACCGAGTTGTCATTTGGCATTTCCTAACCCCCTCCCACCCTTATTGATATGTATATCTGATCTAAATTGGTTGGATTTCTGTGGTTATTCCAAAAGGCACATTGTATGTGCAAACCTGCTTGGCTGACAACATCAACTTGGCATATGAAATTAAGTTACTCTTCAAGGAATGAACAAGCTAGGCTTTATTTTTACTTAGTTTTTAAAGCAGTCCAGTGAGTTAGCTTGAGATGAAAAAGGAAGTTGCCGAATTTGCCCAAAGAAATAGTTTCGTATGAGATTCTAGCTGGAAAAAACTGAGACAGACATTTAGCTACTAAATCAAGATGTCTGAGGTGATGGATTTATTAGATTTATTTATTATTGCGTCCTCTTGAGGGGATGGATATAATTGGCTTGACATGCCAGATGGTGTCTGTTCTTTCTCTTCCCAAAGCAGAAAGAAGACTGTGGGAAAGGTGTTTTGAATAAATGGCACTTTAAAAGCTATATGTGCCATCTAGCAATTTAAGATTGGATATGTTTTCATTTTTATCGTTTTTAACTACATTTTTAACTTTGTAGTTATGAGATTAGTGTTTCAGTTCTAGGACAAAATTTTTGTGTTTGGCTTCAGGCTGATCTATTTAAGTTTGGGGTCTTTTATTTATTTATATTTTTTTTTAATTCTCCTGAGAATGAACTGGAGATGGTAAACATCTTTGTATCTTCCACACCCTAGCTTTAGAAGTTTCTCTGTTCATGCTGCTGTGGCCCTTTTGGCTTTTGGGCTTCCTAAGAAGGACTATCTAACTTGTTATGTCAATCTCTAAAGGTGGAGTTGGAAGGAGTAGAGTGGCTACAATTCTCTGCTTTTACTGGTCTGCTATTTGACTCTCTATCTACACATCCACATAGAATGTGTGCTGTTAGTGTCCTCTGGAGACTTAATACCTGTCTCAACAGAGAAGCAACAAAAAAAACCACCCTAGTTATGGCTTTCTAGATTTTTGCAGTTAAGAGCAAATTTAGCTGAGTTGTATATATAACTTTATCATAAAGACAATTCTCAGATTCTTTTTTTACTCCTGTTCTCTACCTTTTCTATTCCCTAAAGTGTGCATATCTTTATGTGAATAAAGCAGCAGAGATTGTGATGGAAAGGAATACTAGTTGATGGTTTTGAAACCAGGTGTACACACAGAAAGTTAGCTATGAAAAGCAGTCTATATATGTGAAGTATGTGAAGCATTTTGCACTAGTATTTAAAAGGGGGCCCATAAAGTCTGCTTTAAAAAAAAACAAAAAGAAAACAAACAAACCAAACCCCCCCCCCCCCCCCCCAAAAAAAAACAAAAACCAAACCAAACGCCCAAAAGGTGCAAAACTTAGTCTGGATGATTTGTTATGTTGAATGACAACTACTGTGGAAGTGTCTGGTCCATTAGTGTCCAGTTGTCTTCTTAATTACTATCTCAAGATCAGAATTTTCAACCAAAGTGGAAAGTGCAGATTCTTTGCAAGGGTTTGATTGTTTCATGTATTAATGAACTATTTCACAGCAGCTCTTC
Source organism: Pezoporus wallicus (assembly GCF_028554395.1). Taxonomy (NCBI): domain Eukaryota; kingdom Metazoa; phylum Chordata; class Aves; order Psittaciformes; family Psittacidae; genus Pezoporus; species Pezoporus wallicus. The sequence continues at coordinate 395,665 of NW_026639532.1, read as the reverse complement.
TAGATACCCCAAATTGTGGAAATCCTAACTAACTGTGTGTCAAGATTTTCTCTGTGCTGGTAGGAAGCTGACATCAGCTTCCTGCATAGAAGGATTAGAAAGAAATAGAAAATTTCTCTCTAAATAGAAAGAAATAGGTATTTCTGCACTGGCAGGCTGCAGTCTGAAAAGAACTGTGCTCATTTTAATCAGCCCCTTGTGCTCGATACAGTGGTTCATAAGGAGGTCAGGTTGCTGACTCTACAGTTCAGCCTGGTATGCGATGCTCTTTTCTCACAGATAAAGAACTCTCTCAGCTATGGTGTTAAAGAATTTATGTAATGAAACATTGTATGAACTGGTATGGGTTTTCTTTTTTTTTACTTTGGAATGAGTTTTCCATTCTCTTAGAGTTCTAAGTATGATAGAGATAAATAAAAGCACTGTAGCATTAATGTTGCAAAATTTGATGTATTGATACATTGAGGACCACCTTTGGGTTTTGGTTGGTTTGTTTTTTTTTTTTTTGTTGTTGGCCTGGGGTTTTGTTCTTCTTTAAGTATCTTAAAAGTTGTGGGGAGGGGGAGGTTAGGAATAGAAACTGTCAAAGATTACCCAATAATCAGACCTTTAAGGCAAAAATAAAATTGATTTCAAGATTCTAACTTGCAAACCCAGTACATAAAACAATTGACTCTGTCTTTTCTGTGGCCATAGTATAATTGTAAAGGAAGGACTATTAATTAAACATACTGCTCAGGCAGATCATTACCTGGGAAACGACCCCTAAGGGGAACTTCGGTGCCTAGAGAACTCAAAACTGGAGTGTCTGCAGTGTTGTTGTCTAATTTATATCATATTTGTGAAACAGCTCTGAAGCTGATCTCACAATAACGCCATCAAAGTTAAGAATTAAAACCCCAAGCTTGTTGGAACTAAAAACTAAAACCAAAGTGACTTGAAGATTTTTCTTGTCCTTTTTCCCCTCCATCCCCTGTGCTTCCATTTTGGTTTTGTGTAATTCCGATTGAGTAGTTAGTCATGTGGTTATTGTTTAGTTTTGAAAAGAAAAGAACAACAACCAACAAACCAACCATAAACCCTAGCTGAGCTGTCTGTATGTAAAATGAAGGTACAGTGCTGCAATTTTCTGAAAAGCTTAGTCAAAACTTCTTATCGAGCTATCTGTTGGCCGTATCACGTCACTGGTGGTAATATTTACGTGAGCTTTGTCATTCATAGGCAATATATTTGCAGATAGTATTGACATTCAGAGAGTTATGATATGAGGATAAATACCTCTTTTCACAGTATGTCAGCTGATGCTGTGTCTGAGCCTTAGTATTAAGACTTTAGGTTGTGTTTTGATCAATCTTTGACCTTCTGGTGCAGAAGAACACTCTCTACTTACAGCTATGCAATGATTTGAAGAAGATAACATCTCTCTGGTAGTATCAAGGCATGCAAATAGAAAAAGCAAATAGAGAAAACAAATGCTTACAAAATTGCTACCTGACAGTGTTACTTCTTGACCTGTGACTCCTGGTAGATCTTGCAGATGTCAAAAATTTTGGTAATGGAATCAGGCTATGACACTTGTCATTTAAAAAGTCACATCACAATTAATGGTTTCAGTGGGTTTTCTTTTGCACAGTGTCACACTCATTAGCTCTGTGACAGTCTTGATTTCCCTCTGAGCGAATGGAAACACAGTAGCAGGAGCTTAGGAAGTTGTTAAAGCAGTTAAAGGCTTCTCTCTCTCAGCACCTTGCGTGGTTACCATAGTATCCTCTGCCTCTTAAGTCTTTACTGATGATGTCAGTATGCATACAGGGGCTATTCACAGCATCTACATGAAGATGATTCATCCCTCGCTAAAGATCATGAGCATCTCTCCATATGCTCTATTATCTGGAGTAATCTTAGGAATTCAAGAGGCTGGAAGGTAAGGGGCTTTGGCTTCACATTTAATAATTTTTATACTTCCTTACACTGTGAGGCATCAGTGTTGCTTTTTTTTTATCCTCTGTTGCACTGTTCACTAAAGTGGTTTTTAGCTGAACCAGTTGCATAGCTTCTGTAATTTGAACTTGGCAAAGTCTAGGTAATTTTCAGAAATATGAAAAGAAGGCAAACTAAAAATTCCTGAAGTTAAAAATTGGTTTACTAAGTAATTAGAGGGGGATTTTTACCAATTAAAATTCCCAGATTTCTGTCTATTCATAGGAAGAGAGCATTATCTAAGCAAAAAATGTTCAAGCTTTGTTTTTTTTAATTAAATCAACAGCAAAAATTAACCTCCAACTCCCATTACCTTTTCTTTTGTTCTTTATGTGAATAGTAGAATGGTGGATGAATGTACACTCATGCAGCTATTCTGCATGCAATTTTGTTTACATAAGGAAGTGTAAATTCTGATTGGAATCTGCTCCTACACTTAAGGAAAGCAGAGGTTTGCTTATTTATTTTAAGCAGTGGAAAAACATAATAACATCATAGGACAGTGAAGGAACTGGTATTATGAGACATTCTGAGGACTGCTGCACATTTTGGCCTTGAAATCTAAGTTCATTTGTAAGCCTGAAATACTGAGCTGTTAACTGGATTCACAGTTGGACATTTTTTTTTTTTTTTCCTTCTTTCAGTCTGTTTTCTGCATTGCTTTGTGGCCATGGCCAGTATATAAAGTGTCTGATTCTGTCTTTTACAGAAAAATACCCAACCCAACAGAAGGACACCCCAAACCAGTGACACCAACCCTGCAGCGCTAACCTGCAGAACTATGATAGGTGTCCTTTTTAAAGTTGTCTTTTAATGCCTTGTAGCTTCATTTTGGGTTTATTTTATTTTGATTTCTCCACCCTGAAAACTCTGCAGGGTTCTTCTTATAAAGCAATCCATGTATTTAATACCAAAGATTAAAACAATTTTGGGATAGGGGTCAGGAATGGAGTAAGAACTCTTGAGTGTAACTGGAAACAAATATGTAAAGGGGAGCTTGGTGCTGCAGGAAATTCTACTTTAAGACATTGTTTTGTACCAGCTCATCAGTCTACCCCTTCTTCCTCTTAACCCCTAGAGGATAGGCTAGGCATAAGTATACCCTTTACCTGTTTGGTTTTATGTTTTCTGAACAGAATGGCCATCGGTTTGTTTAGAGTTTATTGAATCTTTTTTGCAAATGGAGTCTTCTATTGATGTTTCATAAGAAAATTGCTTACTATTCACTGACGGGTAAGACTCTTAAGCAGTCTAATGCTACACATGAGATGTGGAAATGCTACTAATCACAACAGACATGGTGCCTTACAATAATGAAAATAACAGTTTAGTCACAATATTATGGTTTATTTGGATATTTTTAAGTTCATGTAGACTGAGAATTTTTTACTTTACAGTACAAAAATGTATGTTCTGTGTTTTTCTCTGCTTGACTGCCTAGCTATTACTTTGGATGTCGAGATAGAGAAGATGAGTATGTCAGGTAAACTCAAGAAGCTAACTCCCCTTCCAGTGCTGATGCCCATTAACTTTCACATTCGATTAAAAACAAAAAAAAGTCTGTTTATGTACTAAATGCAGTCTTGTATTGGTTGCAGTGTACTCCCTTGTCTTATGGCTTTAGGTGTCGTGCATCTTTTCTGTTTTAATCCGGAACGTTACCTAGCAAGTAAGGACCAGGTGCATAAAATGTTCAGGACTAAAATATTTAACTATATTAAACTACTTAGAATTTTAATTATTTTAAAGTTGCTTTCCAAGATTTGGGGGGAAAAAAAACAACAAAGCAACCAACCTGGAGGGTTCTATAACTGGAGCTTTGAAACTCCTTTGGTTCAATGTCAGAAGTTTTATGTAATTGTCCAGAAGAAATTAAGACTGAGGATCCTCTCATAATTTCTCCTCCTAAAAGCTCTGACAAAAGACCCAAGTCTGAGGATTTTGTCATTTTTCTATTGAAATTCATTTTGTTAGTTCCATATTATGGAATAAAGATATTTCAAGTTGCATATGTATGTTGGTTGTCTCATGTAGCTAGCTGTTCATGAAGTTGAGAAGGTTAATGGTGAGCTTAAATGCAAACAAGATTATGATCCTAAATATACGGAATACAAATAGTATTTGAGCCAGAAACTGTTTTAGAAGAAAATGAAGATTTTGGAGAGAGGAAAAAAAAAAGCGCATATCTGGATTACATGCAAGTGGAGTTTACACCAGTGTATAGAGGTGTACGATTTTCATGTGTTTGTAAATTGTTTTCGTTAAACGAATTTATGTTTGCATTTTGACTTTTTTCGTTAGGCCAAAGTGAACCTATACTTACAGAAGTGATTTGCAAGTTAAGTTGTTACATGTGCAGAAAAACAAATCAGATGCTTCGAAAAGAGGAAAGTTTCAAAACAAAATTTGTCATGTCACTGTAACTGTCACTTTGAAGGTAAAACTTAATCATAGACAGTGCAACCTATTAATCTTTCTTGAATAAACACAGTAAGTGTGCTTATTCAAGAAAATGAAAGCTTTACATACAAACATAAATACCTCTATCTTTGAATGTACAGGTACTAACAGTGAATACCAGCTATATTTAAATGTAATGGACTCTGTTCCAGCCCCAAATTAGAGTTGAGTATAGCAACGTTTTTGAAAGCTGTTAAAATGAGTTATTAATTCAAAATATCTTACTTAGATTTAAATAGAATTTATAATTTTACTCTATTGAATGTAGATATTAATTACTGTTGTATCACATTTAACCCCTGAAATCCAGTTATTGTTTCAAGCGTTAATGTTTTTTAATATGATAGCAACGGTGATAGTTTTGTAATCTCTAGGATTGTATTTCTTGTCCTGAAATATACCATTGTATTAATTGTCTCTTTTTTATGATTGTATTTTCTGTCAAACATGCACATTTGATTTCAACTATGGTTGTAATTAAAAGCAGCATATTACACATCATCTTGAAGTTGTTAAAATGACGATTTGGTATCGATTGTCACTTCTTAAATTAGCTTTTAAACTGCTTTGCCAGTCTTGTTTTGGGGGTACAAACAATGGACAAACAATCATTTTGGCCATTAGAGAGAATTTGTTGAAGAATTGCTACAGGAGTGGCTCATGTTAACAACTAAAGATCACATTGACACTGTCGTGAGGATCAGCGTTCATAGGTAGAAACTGAGTTTCAACTGTAGCTGATTTTAATTCTGCATAATTACTTTCTGAGCTGTTCTTCAAGCAACATTATAAAAGCAAGAAAAAAGTAAATTCTGTTCAGCTAGTGGCAGACATCTGGCAATTCCTGCATAGGAGGAAGCCAGGTTTTATTTTTATATTTTAGTTTTGGTTTTTATTTTTAAAAATATCTCTCAATTTTTCTTCTCACAAGTTTTTGCTGCTTTGTATCCTGCCGTATGAGAAGGGAACAAAATTCTGCACCATGTGAAAACTAGAATTGGTTTTCGGGAGCAGTTGTAAGAATTTCTTTTCTTTTTTTATATATTTTCTTTTTTTTTTTCCTTTGGTACATGATATGCAACCATCCAGTAACCAACACATATAGCAATGGAAAAGTCCAAGGCACAGATGTTTCTTTAATGACTCTTTCTGTCTAATGACATAGCAGTAGTTTGCGGTTTGAGCCTTCTATTTTGGTCTGCATTTATATTTGGAGTTTTTTTCCCTGTCAGGACTTTTGACTCGCTCCTCAGATTTCACATTGACACAATTTATTACAGAAACAAGACTTCCGTCTGTTCTTCCACTATAATTGTCAGGTCATTTATAGGGGTGCATGTTTGAGTGTACTCTATTTGTATTGTAATACTTGCAGAGGTACTTGAGATCCTCTGTTGCTGTGGTGTCATTAATCATTGGCATGTTTTCTCCATTCTGAGCAGAAATCAAGCAGGATTATAGGACTCTGAGGGAGAGGATAAAGACTACTTTAAAAAAAGAAACACACTTTTTTTTTCCCCCAGGTCTGTAGTACTGGCCATACAGAAGGACTGTAAGAATTAGAGGGATTTTCAAAAGATACCGAAAATGAAGAGCTGGAGGTGATTACCTTAAGAAAGGACTGAAGGAGAAGTTATTAAAAGAAAAAAAAAAGGCTAGAACAGGGTGAATTGGGAGCCCTTTCTGTTTGTATTACATGACAAGAGTACAAGATTATGTAAGCTAATGATAATATGTTTTGATGGTGTTAATTCAGTGTCTGGCTACTGCTGAAGAGAATAGTCTTACACTTGCTTTCCTTGGGCTCACTCTACCAGTGCTATTTTTTCTCTATAGCAGTCATAGTGTGAATTTGTTGAGCTGGCTGGTAAAACAGAAACCTAATCTTGTTACAAAGCAAATGGCTTTTCTACCAAATTAGCAAGATAAACCTGCTGCACTTGAAGCTATGGACTCACAAAGGCTGTCACAGTAGAGAAGACAGGACCATTGCCCTGGGGAGCATGAGCTCTGAGCATACCCAGTGTTACCAGCTTAGCCATGAGGTGCAACCATAACCTAAAATTGTGGTGGGGCTTTATGGCTTTTAGAATCTCAATACAAACTGTGAAGTAGAAAAGCTGGTTGACACAGGGGATTTTACTTCATTCAGTTGACTTAAATGGACAGTTTCTGAATGTTCTCCCTAAAATTTAGGGAAGTTAATAGTTGGATAGAAATCTCAGAAGTTTTTGACCTTGGAGTCTCAGCTCCAGTGTCCAGCTTTGAAACCCATCAAGATGAATCTGACATGGGAGCACCTTTTGGACTGAGAAAAGTTGCTGCCCCAGGGAAATGAGACACATTATGGAATGCAGCATTTTGGGTTTGCACAAGGCTGCTTACAGAATGTGTAGGGTAGGAGCCAAAGGCAGGGGAAGGGATGATGTGAGGTGATTCAAGCATGAACATGGGTGGGAAAATAGAGACGATGGCTAAAAACAGGGCCAGTCATATGCAGGTAGTGTGCTGGCTAGTACGTATGTCTGGTTGTCTGCTTGTTAAATTCCTTTTTCATTCACTGGTGAGGTCTCTGTTCTATGTGCATGTGTGTGCAGAGGGTCTGAGTGCAGGTGCTGGGGTCACACGGCAGGTTGTAGAAAACGTGTCAATGGTGCTGTGACTGGGGAGAGCAGAGTGAGTTGAAGTGATAGTAACTAGAATGGGACCTTGGGTCACAGGGGCTTTTGTGTCTCTGGTACCAGTAACTGGAGGAAGCATGCAAGTCAGGGCATGACGGCTAATGAAGGTAAAACCAGACTAGCTACTAAGTAGGTGAAGTGGCCTGGGAGCTCTGTGTGTGTGTGTGTATGTGTGTGTGTCTAAGGACTCGACTGGGACCCAAGCACCAGCTACTGGCAGACCATTTGTCTGAGCTCAGCTGCTGGAAGGACCCACACCGCATGCAGTGAATCTTCTCATCACTGGGCCTCCATCCTTTTCAGCCAGAGGGGACCAGGATGAGGCTGCTGAAACTCAGTGGCTGATTGGTGTGTGGGGCTGGCCATGTGTATAATTGTGTGTGGTATACAAGTGTGCTTTGTGCACATGTGCTTAGTGGGGGTACACGCTTAACTTCACTGTGACTGGACTTGGGGACATGGAGCTGTGGCTGCCTTGCCTTTCTTGGTCTGCTTAATCTGGCCAGATTTTCCACAAGACAAAGTTTTAAGCTGTTTTGAGTGTTTACATCTTTAAAGTATTGAGCTTCTGCCTTTTTTCCACCTAAGTTAATTATAATGGAGGAAATGCGTGATCTTTCAGAATCAGTCAGTGATGTTTACTCAATCGCCTCCTGTCTCTTACAATATTATTTGTACATCTGTATGTGGAATGGGGAGATGAGCTTGCGTTTTAGTCAGTAGAAGAAAAATTGTGCCCCAGTCTTGCTACAGTTTGTTGACAGGATGTATGTAATATTTTTAGTCCTGTCAAAATAAATGGAAGTACTTGGAGATAAGCACTCATGTAATTCTGCAAGATTGGATCTCTTAATCAGGAAGGCTATGAATGTAGAAAAAAATATGCCACACTTATTTTTTTCATTATTCCAAAAATCTTCCTTCCGCTGTGCCCTGAGATGTAACTGCATAACATTCTTTTAACTGTCTTTCTTTTAAGTGCCTTTCCTTTGTTTAGAACCATGTGTACATGTTTGTCTAAATGTGCGTAACAAAATGGTAACAGGCAGAACCTGTAGCTAGAACTGGTATTCTCCTGAATGGATTCCTAACTTCTGGGGGTTTTATCAATACTTCCATTGCACATTGAGTGATGACCTGTTTTCATTCTACTAGTGCATTGATTTCCAAAATGATATACTCCTGTTCTGAAAATACTGCTTTCTGGTCTTGCGAATATTGCGATTTCACATAAATATGATTATTTTGCACTGACAGGTGGCTTAGGTGATGTTTTTTTAGGAGGTAAAAACCGTAAAGGCAAATATACAACAGAAATAATAGTGTACTGAGGAAAACATTCTGTGTTCTAATATAAACAGTATTTTGTGGCACTTGTGTTATCCTGAACTGGTTGTCCTGTGTCTGCTGTGTTTCTCTACAACACCTAATTCTGGAGATTTTTTTTAAAAACTGAAGGAATTTCTTCACAGTATATAGCTTGTTCTGCATGAGGGGGAAGTAAAGCGTCACTGATTTTATTTTTTTTTTTCCCCTTTTTGGGCTTGTATATTTTTTGTTTGTGCTTTGGTTTTCAAGCCCCCTCTTCCATACCCCCTCAGCAGCAGTATTGTTGGTTTTGTGGGGTTTTTTGGTTGTATTTTTGGTTTTAGCTTTTTTTTTTGAATAACAGTCAAAATTGTGAAGCTACACAATTATTTCGCCTTCTTGCTCTCAACTCTGTTGACTATTTAACCTCAGAATAGATGCAGTGCTCTGCATCTATCAGAGGCATTAATTTACGATTCAGTTAAGTACCGCTGTTCCTGCAGTTCCATCTTGTGTTATCTCAGGGAGGATTTTGTCATTTTCTCTTTTTTTTAACTTTTTTTTTTTTTTTTGTTAAGGCTGCATTATTTTCAATGCACTAGAATTAATATGAAGGTAAAAGGACTTCATTTGGAGGTGCTGCAAGAATCTTGGCTGAGAATAAATTAGCTGACTGCAGTAAAAGCTGCATGGTTTATACTGGGAATGAATCTGGTTTTCAGTTTTCTGAATGTAAATATTTGTAATTTTTTTACAAAAGAAAAAGTGTGGGAGTCAGAAGGGAGCTGTATATCCAGAACTTAACCAGACAGTCTGAATTTCTACAGGAACGAAAGAGTCTTCACCTCTCTGCAAGACTTTTGTGTCTGATGTCTGTTACTTACTGAGCAAGTCCAGTAGTTTATAAAGTTTAGTGGTAGAATTAGGCTGATGATACTTCTGTTTTGTTGTTTCTTTTTTTTCTCCTTGATGGTATGTAAAGAGTCTCTTGTCTACTGCTACTATCCTTGCAACAAACCTGAAAGAAGCTTCAGTGCATGAGCAGCAAAGTGGGTCTGTCATTCTTGTTCCTTAAATGCTTCAGAGAAGCAGAGAAATACTGCTGGTGGGCCAGTGAAGAAGGATTGGATTGCTATAGTGAAATAGTACTGTTACAGTTCACTGTAGTACTTTCAGGTTTTGGGGTTTTTCTTGTATAATTAAAAAGAAACCCAAAACATAACTTGAAGGCTTTGAGAGTTTTGCTCTGTCAGTGAATACACCCATGAAAAGAGGGTTGTAGTTTATTCTGTACTGTTTTATTTCAGAAATCCTGTTAGGAAATGATGCATGATTTGAAGGGCAGGAAAGGAGCAGGTTCTTAAGAAAAGTAGTACCATAGGGCTTCAGCATTGCAGTGACTTTGGTGTTTAAAGTAGGCTTTATAGTCAATCAGAAGGAACATGACAGTACCGAATTTCTTTGAGGTTCCTTTGGAGTACCCTAAAGTGGATCTGAAGAGTTGTGAAGTACTCCATTTAGCAGTATTGTACTTGGAAGGACCCTACCTGGAAGCGGGGATGCCGCAGGGTGGGGAAACAGGGTGGCATTACTCCTCACAGTTATCCCTGCTATAGAGCTTTTGGATGTTTAAGGAATGAGCATAACAGGGTGGGTGCTTGTTTTTTTTTTGTTTTGTTGTTGTTTTTTTTTTATGCTTCTGCCCCCCCCCCCTTGCAGGTGAATTTACAAAATAATCATGAAACAATTCATCAGCTTGTCTGAGCACAAAAAAATCTGCAGATTTGCAAACCTGCTAATAAAAGTAGCTGCTCCTTCTTCTAAACTGGCTGTTTTCTTAAGGAGCATTGGGCTCCCAGAGGAGGTAGAAAGCTAATTTAGTTCTCTCTTTTGTCTGAAGGTGTCATCTGCCATCCTCAAAGAAAAACTGGGGAACCCAAACAGCTAAGCATGCCATCAGCTCTGTAACAGACACAAAGCAAGAAAGACACTTAATCCCTAACTTGTGATTTTAGGAAATCCTGGGAAGGAGACTATCTGGTTTCATGTATGTTTGTGTCAAACAGAAAATTATGTATCCTGGGAGAGGAGAGCCTTATGCTGGGTTTAGAGAAGAATGCTGCAAAAATGGGAAGGAAAACAAATACCCAAGCATAATACTATATTCTGTACATGAGTGTGATCTGTAAGCCTAAGACTTGCATTTGTATTTTATGAATGGATGAGAATTTATTTTCGTACTTTCGACATACACTTTAATAGAAAAATATTTTTCTTTCAAGAAGCTATTAAGCTTTATCTATATTCGATATTGCAGCCTTCTCTGCAGACAGTGCACAATGGCTCATGAGTAACCTGCAGTTAAGACTTTATCTTTCAATGTTATAGAATAGTGAAGCCATTTGAGGTATAATGGACGGGTTTGCTGTAGTAATTAAAGCACAGATGGAGCTCATAGCTGAAGTGTACTTGAGTGGGAGTCAATGTTACTTGGTGCTGAATATGAGGACCATCTACCTGTGGCCTGGTTGAAAAAAAAGGGTGTGCTCAGGAGATTATTTTTTTTTTTTTTTGTGATGATGAGGTAATTTTAACTTTGTTGCTTAGCAAAATATCTGTCTCCTGCCTGAAGATACTAAAAACAATTGGGAAACAAACCTATACTGTTGAGTAAGACAAAAATTTTAGAGTTGTAATATTTACTGACTGTTATAAATGTGGCTCAGATAAATTGATGAGAGCCAGTCCAATGAATCAAATCGGTTTATTGAGCAAGCGACAGCAAGCAAAACAGCGCTGGGCGGCCGGGGAGTCTCCGCTCCGCCAACGGCATGCACCCCACTTCCCCAAAGTCACTGGTTTTATACGCTTCTTCATCCGATATACGTGTCACCTCCTGGCGTCCTCTGCGTCTGTGACCTGTAGATAAGGGGTCTCATTCTGTCTCCCGGTGGTTGTGGGGAGGAAGGCTCCTTATCGCCTTCCCCATACATCGTTTACTTTAACGGATACCTGCGGTCTGTAAGCAACATGTCAAAGCGCCGTAATTTTCCAGTAACTATTAAGCAAGCAAGTAACTCTAAGCAAGTAACTCCTAAGCAAGCAAGATTTGATTAACAAACAGGAATTTACTGATTACAATCCCCCCTTTTTCTGTTTACCTTTTGTTCATCAAATCTTTGGAGTGCCGTGTGGCTTAAAATTAAGGCGTCTTCTACTGGAGATTCCTTATCTAGTGGCTGGTATTGAGCCCTAATGAGCATCAAGTGGGCGGCCTCTAGCCTGCTTTTTACAATTGCAATCACTTTGTTAAACACACAGGGGCCAAAAGTTAGTCCCAGAATTACCAATATTAAGGGCTCTGCAATGGTAGACAGTAATGTAGTCAACCATGGAGAGTAATTAAACCATGACTCATACCAACTTTGTTGGGCTTCTCGCTCCCTTTTTCTTTTTTCTAGTCCTTCTCGTAGCTTGGTCATGGTATCTCTTACAATTCCAGTATGATCAGCATACACACAACATTCTTCCTTAAGTGCGGCGCAAAGCCCTCCTTGTTGTAGGAACATTAGGTCTAATCCTCTTCGATTTTGTAACACTACTTCAGATAGCGACCGTACAGATTTTTCTAGGGCACTTACAGATTGTTCGATTCTGACTAAGTCCTCATCTACAGCCATTCTTAAGGTGTGAAATTCTTTACTTTGTTTTACTAATGAGGCTATTCCTGTACCTACTCCTGTACCTCCCAAGATCATTAAAGCGGCTATCGTTAATGCAGTGAAAGGTTCTCGTTTAAACAGGTGATGATTTTGGGCAGTCTGGTGGTCATACATAAAATTTTCAGGATGGTAAAGAATTCTTGGTATTATCATTACTTGGATACAAAAATCTGAGGAATCATTAAACAATTCTAGCGACAGGCAAGGTGTTAACACCTGTGTTTGAGCAAACCCACTTGGCATTTTTGGCTGGTAATAACCACTTAGCTGTTTTTTTGCTGTTTAGCAGCAATTGTATTAACTTCACATAGATGTTTTTGACGTTTTGGAATTTTTCCTATACATCTGCCCTTCCCAGTGACCTGAGTCAATGTTATCCCTTGATTTTCCTTTCCCCATGTACATTGTGCTGGGTTAGAACCATTTACACGCCTAGCCTTTGTAGTAACTCCCACTGCTTCATAAAAAGGAGGCTTTATCCCATAACATAGCCAGCAATGTTCGGTTAGGTTGGGATTGGTGGCATTTAACAACTGGTAACTAGTTTTCATTAATTTCCAAAGAAAGCTGTCTCCATTACTGTCCTTAGGATTTTGAGTGTCATTTAATACGAGAATCATTGAGTTATTGAGTTGTTGGAAATTGTGTCATTTTTAACCTCCACTTTGTCTATTTTAGGAATTTCCTCTGATGGTTTTTCTGCTAATATGTTGTTAGGTCCTGTGGGTTTAGGATCTTGTGGGATTGGTTCCCTCTTTACTAAAATGAGGCCCCCTCTATCGGCTCCTGGTTCCTTATAAGGCCCCCATTGTACCCTTAAAAACTTGCCAGGATTTCCAGGGACCCAATCTGAGGCTATTGTTTCGCATCCCCAGTAGGCACAATAATATTCCCTGGAGTGATTACAATATCCTCTTCCCGGATTCGAACTTGAGCAGAAGTAAAATCCCACACGATCTAAACATGGGCTTCTAGGTACTAGTTGACAGAGGCTAGCAGTAAAAGTGGGCCCTCCTGATGTGGTTATACTTTGGACTAGTTGTTGATCTTCCCATCTGTACAAGGTCCACTTGAAAGGTTGATGGACATATACTTTTACCGGGATTAATGTCCATCCCCATATCCAGTAGATGATCCAGAAAATTGGTGGGTTACCTCCTCTCATAAATCCGGATTTCCAATCCTTCCCTTGAAATTTGGTAGGGGTCTTACTACCCACCTGGCCCATCCACTTAATTTGCGCCTCTTTCCATCCTAAACTTTTGGCGGCTATGGTTCCTCTATATCCCCACCTTAGTACGCCTCTGCCTCCATCGCCTACTCCGTTGCCTGGAGCAGCGAGGTCATTTTTCTTCTCGGCAGCAGTCGCAGTCTTCAAGGGCTCAGCCATAGTTGAATCCTAATATCCTTGAGGGCAGAGTTTAGGGCTCTCGCGTATATGTTCCCCTTGTTCCAATCGTCTCCCCTTTTGGATATAGGTAGCCGCCCTATATAGGTGAGCCCACCAATTTTCTGATTCTCAATGATCAATTTTTATTCCTGGTTTTCCTGTGTTTCCAATAACCTGTACCGTCTCTGGGGATATCTTACATCCTCGGGGCAATTTTTGAACAGTTGATCTTTCTGCTCCTGAGTCCACTAGGAGCTCAACTTCTTGTTGCCAGGGACCCACTTTTAATTTTATCAAGGGCTCTGTTCTTTCTTGAGTCCCCAGCAGATAGAGCCCCTGACACCCCTAATCTTCCTTGAACATCTTCTCATTCATCATCCTCTTTCTACAGTCTTTCTTGACATGTCCTTTTCCTCCACAATAGAAACAAAGCACCGTTCCTCGCTCTTTTTCCCTTGGAGGCCTCCGGGGTCCCAGTCCCGATTGTCGGGATTCAGGCCCCTTCCTAGGAGGGGGTACCCTCTGTCCTTCTCTGACCACTGCTACCAGCATTCTAGCCTGCTTCTTTTGTGTCTCCTCTTCCCTTTGAACATATACCTTCTTAGCTTCTCTCAGTAGTTCATCTAAACTGCGGTCCTGCCCATCTCCTGTTTTTTTCCAGCTTCTTCCTAATATCCATCCATGATTTAGCTACAAATTGTGTTTTTAGTAAGGCTTGCCCTACCGGAGTACTAGGATCTAGCCCTGAATAAAGTTGGAGATTTTTTCTAAGTCTCTCTAACCATTCCGCAGGGGTTTCGTCCTTCTTGTGGTGTTCACTGAAGGCTTTGCTAATATTTGTACCCTAGGGACCGATTCTCTTATCTCCTGAACTATGATAGTCCTTAAGTCCTGCATATGGCCTCTATCCATTTCATTTTGATTATTCCAATTAGGTCTCTGGAGGGGTCACTTAACATCTGCTGCGGGAACTTGCTGATGTTACTGGTCCCAAATCCTCATTCCGGCCCTCCGGATCATATCCCTTTCTTCTGCCGTGAACAAAATACCCAATATGGCTTGCAGTTCATCCCAGGTGCAAACGTTGGGCCCCCAAAACTGGTCTACTCGTTCTGCAACTCCCAGGGGATCCTGTAATAAGTTACCCATTTCCTTCTTAAAGTCTCTAACGTCTCCTGAGTTTAAAGGGACAGAGACATATACCATACCAGGTTGCGCTCCTCCCATTGCAACCTCTCGGAGGGGATATAGATTACCCCTGCTTGTCCTTGCCCTACTTTGGCTCCGGGTCACCTGCCTGTTATCCTCGGGGGAACTAGGGGTAGTTTGGAGCTCTTGGAGGAGGAGAGGGCTGCGGCGGCAGTGGTGGTGGTATATAAAGGGGAGGCGAAATGGGGATTTCATCCTCGCTCCGCGTCTTCTTCTTTGCCCCCCCTTTTTTTTTCTTTTAAAGGATATAAATTTGTCCTAGTCTCGGACCCTATCCATAAACTTGCATACTCGCTTTCCTCCAAACTAAATGGTTCCTTTGTGTTAACGTAAATATTTAAAGACTGGCAGATCCAGTCCTTAAAAGGACCCAAATATGGGCCAATATAAATGATCACCTCTAATCTGCTTACCTCCCCAAACTTCCATACAATAATGTACCAGTTTTACTTTGTCCTTACCCCGCCTAGAAGGGTAGTCATCCCAATATTTAATCATCAATCCCAACGGACTATCCAGTGGTATCTGGGGTAGCTTAGCCTTAAGCTCCGACTCCCCCATGGAATCAGAAGGCTTGCTTTTCTTCTGTCCCATCTTCCAGAGTGCCTTCTCACACACACACAGTCTTTTTGCCCCCTGTTCGTGGCCCAGTCCCTCACGAGAGATGGGAACTGCACTACTAAGGGGTCTGCACTTGCTTCGTCCTTAATTGGATGTCACACAGGCACACTCCGGGATACCCAACCCCAACTGAACGGGTAACCGGCCTATACTTACGCACTCCTGCGTCTTCGGAGCTTCATGCACAAAGATTACAGGGTTGCCGGCTTTCTTTTGCTTGCTGTCGAATTTAGGATTCGTCAGTAGAGGCTATGGTGAGATAGCACCCAAGCAAGGGCCACTATACAGCGGGGCGACTCCCCTGTGTGGGGCTTCGCACCAGATTGCCTCTCTCAGAGTCACAGCACCAAAATTGTTATAAATGTGGCTCAAATAATTTGACAAGAGCCAGCCCAATGAATCAAATCGGTTTATTGAGCAAGCGACAGCAAGCAAAACAGCGCTGGGCGGCCGGGGAGTCTCCACTCTGCCAACGGCACGCACCCCGCTTCCCCAAAGTCACTGGTTTTATACGCTTCTTCATCCGATATACGTGTCACCTCCTGGTGTTCTCTGCGTCTGTGTGACCTGTAGATAAGGGGTCTCATTCTGTCTCCCGGTGGTTGTGGGGAGGAAGGCTCCTTATCGCCTTCCCCATACATCGTTTACTTTAACGGATACCTGCGGTCTGTAAGCAACATGTCAAAGCGCCGTAATTTTCCAGTAACTATTAAGCAAGCAAGTAACTCTAAGCAAGTAACTCCTAAGCAAGCAAGATTTGATTAACAAACAGGAATTTACTCATAACAGTGACCATTATTATGGCTGTCATTGATCACAAAGTTTTATTTTTTTTGGAACATTTAGTGTCCATTGTTGCATCTGATGAATGTTTTTAATACAGTAGAGATGAAAATTTTTACAATTTTAGGCAATATTATTGACTACTTTTTGTACATTTTTCTTTAAAAAATTGTATTTCAGGTAATATGTTTTAAAATTTAGAATTTATCTACAGATGAGAACATTTCTCGCTTTTTGAGATACTTTCAAATCAGGTTTAGAGTGAGGAAAAGTCTGTATTAACATTTCCCTCCTTCCGACCTCTGTAGGGAACTGTCTTAGTTGCCTTTAAACTTACTCTGTCATTTTTTCTTAACCTCTCATGTAGTCAAACCTCAAGTTTTTTATTATTATGTGATATAAAACCTTTCTGTCCCTTTTGTGCTTTCCTGAACATCCTTAAGAACTGGTGTTAAGTAGAAACAATTCAGTCATGTCTATTTGAGCTGACAGCCTGAAACAAAAGATCAAAGACGACGGTGAAGTGTTCATGCTTTTCATTTCAATTCAATACTGAATTAACTCTGAAGTACAATGGTTTCAACTTCAGAAGTAACCATTTCCTTGCTGATAAAAGCGAACACAACATATCTGCTGTAGGGAGAGTTTAAGCAGTTGGGCTGCAGTTTCCCTATTTGAAATGCTGTTGGTTTTAGGGATTTTAGCTTACAAGTAAGGGTAGTCTGCTATCGGGGCTGGATCTGTTAGCTCAGGCAGCCTAATGTTTCTCAACTCAGAGCATGTTCATGACCATCACAAGCTGTGGAAACTGAATGGTTTTTTACTATTAGCACTATTCTTTCTTACAGTGTACTACAGTTTCCAGAATCAGCTGAACTTAAAATAGTGACATATTTAACTGGGAAAATCCTCTGCTCTGTAATAGAAAGACTAAGTGACTTCTTTAAAATTAAAAATGCTGCATGTTTGGGTTTAATTATTATTTTTTCTTTAATTTGGGCTTGAGTCTTCTGACCCCTTTATTTAGATGTGATCTATGTTTTCCTTTTTCACTCAGAACAAAGATGCTTACGTTTACTGCTGCCTGGCTGGACCTTCCCTCTCTCCTGTCCTGTCAGGATAGGCCAAGAGCTCCGTGGGGAACTGGGAAGGAAGTTGCCTAAGTTGAACAAACTGCTACTTCAAAACAAACAAGAAAAAAACATCTTAAGTGAATTTAGCTAGCTGTTATAAGGATGAAGAGAGGCACTGTACACAGACAAACATTTAATTTCTTATGGGTGAAGTACAACTGGGTAAGGAAAAAGAACCCTGAGATTTCAGACTTTTAATGGGAATAGTTATAGCTATCAGTGAAGTACCAGAACAGACATTTTCTAAATTGTAAGATTATGTTGAGGAATAAAACAACCTTTCTCGATTATAATTTTACAAGGGGTCTTTGCACTTGTGTAAATAGATCAACTTTTATGAATAACTGGCAGATTTGCTTTATGAATTTACTTTTTCAAAAGAAAGTTTTCAGATTTTAATTTGCCAATTTATTTTATGGGCGTTTATTTGTATTCTGATTCCTAGTTTCTACAACATTATGACTGATTAAAACTCAATTTAGGGCTGCAGCCGAATACCTTATTTCCTACTATGTTTGATAATGTGTTTTTAGGACTACTTTGTTCCCTTTTTTTAGTACCAACAAATGCTTAACAGGAAAGCAAGCTTCAGGATAGACACTGCATCTCTTTACAGAGCAGTATCTTGGAAAGGCAGTTGTAGTTCTTGTCTTCTTGCTTAACTTCTCTGAAACTGGATGGTGAGAAAGCACAAATACTCTTCAGTCTAAATCTGTTGTCTGCAGTACGTTAGCAGTAGTGGCAGCTGCTAAAGCCCCCTGGAAAGCTGTCAGGCGTTCTGTTTGGTACTGCCAGTAGCATGGTGGGAGAGAGCAGTAATGGCTTTTATTCTTTTATTCGTGCAGTGCTAAATATAGCTTGTATTAGCACAGCTGTGGGGTTTTTTTGGTTTGATTTTTTGTGTGTGTGTGTTTTGTAGTTTGTTATTTTTTTTATTTTTCCTCCCCGAAAGCAGCACGGTGATCATCAAATTATATCTGGCCTCTCTGACTGCTAAATAAGAATATATAAACACATTTTTCTTTGTAGCTTAATGCAGCGTGTGATGTGATTCTCTAACCAAAGCACAGCAGCAAAACTGATAAATGCTACAGATGTTTTGTCATCTGATACGAAAGACTGGTGATGTTAAAGATAAGTAATTAGAGATTAAGTAGAATTAGAATTGCCTGTTACAAGAAAGGGATGATTGGGGAAATTCAGATGTGTGGTGAAATAAAGAAGCAATATTAGAACCAATTCTACCTGTTCTTACTAGAGAATGCTTGCAGCATCCTGTGTTTCTGTCTTCCCCTTCAAAACATCAATGGCAATTTCTTCGTACTTATTAGAATCCATTAATATAGCTTGAAAACAAATTTGAGAGGACTCAGCTGCTAGCTGTAAGTTTCTGGAAAGTTCTTCCATGTGGCAAGGAAATGAAGATCACCTTCCATCTAACAGTTATATTAAAAATGCTTGAGGAGTACATGCAGCCGAAGAGTTTGTACTCTTCTCAGTGCCACCCTTCTGCCTGCAGGATCTTCCTCTGCACTGCCCACCTCCTTTTGCTTCTGTAGAAATTAAGCTCAGTTTGCAGCTATCTACCTATTAAACTGCCTTTAAAAGGAGCATGGAGGCTGAGTAAAGAATAAAGCAGTCTGTGGCCTCTCTGAGCTTTTGGTTCCAGGCATAATAGTGACCGTGGTGCCTGCTGCTTCAAACTTGCATCTTTGCACTTGGTCCAGGTTGTTTGTTATGCTCTTTAGCAGCTCATCTGTAGGAAACTATAGCTGTGTGACACATTGAGATTCTGTTGATGTATTCTGTACAGTAACAGCACTAACAAATAAAGCCTTTATCTGTGATTGAAATCCCATGCAAATACAGCTCAGCTGTGCAGCTCGGGCTCCTGGCTGCCTGCCACAGTTTGTCTTGTGGTGCTTGTGGATCTTGTGTGCATGCTGCTGTGCAGTTACAAAAAACCCTTTATCACTCCTGTTGTTTCAGGTAGCTCATGTGGAGGGAGCAAGCAGTGCATACAGACCTGAATTGGGAGCTAAATTCTAGGTGTGCTTGATGGATCTACATATGTGGCACTATGCGATTGAATGGTAAGGATTGTTGTGTTTTTCCATGAGTAAGCATTAATTTCATTTACTGTTTCTGCAGACTTCCTCAAGGAATAAATAAGGTGTGCAAACTTTAAGGCAATTAATTTTCTAGCAGGAGCTCTTTTCATTTGTGTAGCTGTCATCAGCGGAAGAATAACATCAGTGTTTTTGTTAAAGCCATCACTTCTGTTGCATTGGGGAGGGAGAAGGTTTTGGAACTGGTATCACTTTACACAGTGTGCCTCCCCACCTTGAAGAAAAAGTTACATGTGTTAGATTATTTTTTGTAAGACAATGACAGATGTGGGGGCTTTGCTCATAATACAGCACACCATTTCTCCTTTGAAGGCTTTAGCTATAAATGGCAGTTTAAACTGCAGAGAAGCAGTGTTCTTTGATAATTCTGTATTCCTCACAAACAGTGTGAATTTAAATAAAGCTTTACCTAGCCATACAAAGGTGAGTGTAAAAATGTATTATCAAAGGAAACTGGGAGTACTCACTGGGCTGGCAGGAGTAACTGTTACAGTAAATCTGGTTTGGGTAGAGAAAATAAGCATTGAAGTCTCAAGCTTAATTTTCAGAAGACTATGTGTATCTGAAATCAATATTCATATTTGTAGTGCACAAACAGATTGCAATTTCCACAGTTAAAACTAAACTGGTGATTGCCTGATCATTGGATACAATTTAGTTTAGTTTACTTAAAGTGCAGTTTAGACCATGGAGTTTTCAATAGTGAAATTCCCCATGTTCCTCTTTCCAACTTCTCTCAAATTGCTGGGACATATTTGTATTTTATTATCACACAGCAGTTCCTACTCCAACTTTCCTTTCCTTAGATTAAAACATCCAAATTTAAGTTTGCTGTTGTCATCGGTGAATCCCCTAGACTGAATACAGAAGAATGGGAATCTCTGTCCTCAGGGCACTGTGAGCGCAGCCCTCTTGAGCAGGCATGCTGCCAGCATGCACTGGCAGTTTCATGGATCGCTGTACCAGGTTATGTCTTGATAGAAAGACAGATGTCACTAACACTATAAAAATTTTGCTGAGACGGTGATCTGAAAGGCAGTCTAAAATCCAGGTTTGTCATCTCTGTTTTTGTGACAGTAAGATTTTACTGGTTCAGTTAAAAACCCTGCTAAAAGTGTTCTTAATGTCAAAGGTATCAGTGCTGTCCTTTCCCAGTGTTAAAGTCATGTATTGCAGAAGAGCCAGAAATGACTCATTAAATAAAAAGAGGGAACATAAGCATAGGAATCTCTTTGAACCTGGGGAAAAGACAAATCTGTTTTCCTGCTGGTGCAGAGATTATGCTGTATGAGTTGTGCCCTTGTTGACGCGGGAGTCACGGACAACGCAGAGATGATCAACGTGATCAAGCGATTGCCAAATTTATTACAAGGCCTTAACTCCTTATATACTATTTCTTACATGCACTTACAGTGATTTGGCATATTATGATTGGATACATGTCTTGAAGACCCTTAGTGACTAACATATAATTGGTTAAGCACAGGTGTGAGAACTTGACCTGGAAAGCTTGCCAACAGTCCACAGTTCTCATTAACTCAGTGAATTCCAGCTTCTTCTTATCTTGCTTGCTTAAGCTTCCTTGGGCCTCTCATGGCCTTGCTGTATCTTTCAGGATTATTCAGAGTTTATGTACCAATTATGCATTCTCCCGTGAGAACACTGTCTCCACATCTCCCCCTTTTTGTTTTATATATGTTTTGGGTGACCCTACTTGAGCAGGGGATTTGGGCTCGATCATATCTCCAGTATATGCTCACTACAGGCTGCTGGGCCTGCCCTTTTTTCTGCTGTATGGCTCTCTGACAACAGGGGAGGCCATCCTTCACATCAAGGTGTGGCATGGCATGTGTCCCCACCGCTCCACGCCTGCTGGGTTGCAGCCAACAGTGGAGTTAAAAGTTCTTCTTGGTGACAAACACAGAGGCCAACCCAGTCTTGCCCTTGACTGTGGTAACAGGCATTTAGTCAGCCTCAGTCCTTGCACCTTGTTGTCAATGCAGAGTTTCACCTGCTTCATCCAGTAACAAGTTGCTACTACAGCAAGGCACACACAAATTTACATTAGCAGAGTAACTATTACAGGGTGCAGCAGCATGTTGAAGATGCTGATGGCAGCAAGGGACTAGCCAAAGAAATTTCTTACCAGTGGAATTCTCCCACCCTCTTAATTTGTTCCATCACCTGCTTTATAACACTACCATTGTATTAGAATCTTTCCAGCTTTTGCCTTAGCATTTTCTAGCAGCTACTGCAAATTTCCATACTCTAACATCTCTTTTACAAGTGACAAATCTATACAATACAAGGCGTAGTTCCTCATTAGCAACTGGCTAGTAAATACAGGTGGTTTTATACACAAAATCACAGCCTCTAATAATAGCTACTTTACAAGCACACATATTCAGGATGTTACTTTTCAGTTGCCCCCAAGTGATGTTTTGCAATCATTCGTTTTTCTCTTCCTCTATCTCACTCTGCTTGGGGTAATCACGGTCAGCTCCTGTAGCCGAGACATCAGGTTTTTCTATTCGTCTGTCCAGCTCATGGCAAGGCTTGACAAACTTTGCAGGCAGTCGCCATGGACCTGTAGGCAGGAGGACACAAATATACCCCTCCTCCAGGTTATCAGTTCTTGAGAAGTAGACAGGTTAAACTGCACATTGCTAACAGTCAAGGAGTTTGCTGCATCATTGCCTCTTTTTTTTTTTCTTTTTTTTTTTTTGTTTTCCTGCCACCCTGCCACCCTGATGCTGCTTAGGTGAAGGCTCATAAAGCTTGTGGTTGCACTACCCCTCTCACTTTCTCAGTTAGCAGTTCTTATTTCCTCCTATTTATTTATTCCTCCAGGTCTTGGATTCACCACCAGGTTACCTTAAACATACTAAGCAAGGCTCCTACCATGCACCTGCACTGTGTTGCAGGTGCTCTTTAGGCTTTGTCTGTGGCGTCTCTACAAACTGCCTCAATACCTCAACAGATTGAGAGGTTGGCTTTGGGGTTTTTGTTTGTTTTGTTGTTTTGTTTTTTTTTTGTTTGTTTGTTTTTTTGTGTTTTTTTTTCCTTCACTCCTTGGCTCTGGCATCCATCCTGGCCGTTCCACTGGTGGAGCACCGGGAGCTGAATTGGAGGTCAGCATTTTTTTTTTTTTTTTTTTTTTTCCCCCAAAAGTCGCTCACCCTGCTTTGCACAGCTACAAACGCTGGCCTGCTCGGCAGCAGCTATAAAAGCCTGCCTGCTCGGCAGGAGCTACAGCTGTCTGCCTGCTTCAGCAGCAACCATAAATACCTGCCGGCAACTGCACTTTTGTATTAAGCCTTTCTTGCCCGAAATGTTAAACTGCTACCGGTTAAAAACTTTCACATGAACCCAACAACAAACAATACACAGAACACCGTCTGCCCTCAACACACACCCACACGTATGGGATCCCACAAGCACACTCCACACAACTACAATATTTGAAGCACAAAATCCAGACAACCATTACTCACAGTACAGTCCCACGTACAGAATGTGGCACAAGGACCTTGTGGAGACTAACAGCAAACCAGCTCTGAGAAGCATCATTGCAGTGGGAGGTGGCAGGCTCAACCTTAGCGGGCATCCCCGCAGAGGCTCTGCCTCCCCCACATCATATGAGGCTTGGGCTTTTATACTGACCAAAATGCACACTCATTCCGACACAGGTGGCCAGCCTATGTTGGAAGAAATGGCCAGCAATATCTATAAAGGTCTGCAAAGGTTGATAGAAACCTGGACATACTTATATTTACCAACTTCTAGTACATGACTATCACAGAGAAACTGTATTAAATGAGTTGTCCACGGTCCATCACAGTATGCCCAATACCCCTGATAAGAGCATAAAAGAGACCTTTCCACCACCAGAAAATCACACAATACGTTTGTATCCCATGCTGGTCTCGCTTCCCTGGAGGTTTGGGGGGGGGGGGGGGGGTTTAACATAAAAAGGGTTGCTTCCTTCACTTTAAGAAGGACTGAAAACATCCATAAAACGGATGTCATGAGCTCAAATTTCAATTCATTCAGTCACTGACAAGGGGGGTGTCCTGGGGTGATGCTGACTCTTTCCAGGGTTTCACCCATTGAGCTGGCACTCACTGCACACCAGAATATGTAATTTACACACATATAACCTCGACCAGTTAGTTTTACTTCCACAGGACCTTTCCAAATGCTGGTTTCCAAATCCTTGTACTGGACCAGAATACCCGGAGTTTTAGTCATATAACCTGAACCTAATGCCTGACCATGTATTGTAGCAGAGGAGTCATTAAAGTCTCCTGTCAATCGCAAAAAAAATCATAAGAGGATTTTAACCCATATGTGGTCACTGTTTGTCAGGCCTCCTTAACTATTTTGAGATCAAAAGCTTCCCACTCTTTAACCCCCTGCTGTGTAGTAAACACAGGATATGCAGAGAGGCCCATTGCAGAAAATTCACCATTAATAATCGCATCTTTGATTAACCCGTGCCAACAGTGCACAGGATTTGTGCCCCCCGATACCTCTCCCACCCCCTCCCCCTGTTTGCCTTCTTTAAGAAAGGGTTTTACTGAGGATAAGGTGGAGGCGCCAATGGAGATGTCTCAATCTGAGTCTCGAGGGCTTCAAGCTTTTTCATCAATTGCTGCAGCTGAGTGTCTCCAAGGCCAGTGAGTAGCTGCTGATGAGCCCAGCAGACCGACCCGGGAGACGAAGAGTCAGAGTCTGGAAGCAGAGGATACAAATCTGGCTCAGATTCAGGGGACTCAGGGTCTGATCCTGGGTTGAACTCAGGGTCTCCGTTGCTCGTAGCTATGCCTTTCTTGTCAGGTGTCTCTCATTTGGTATGTGGCCATCTGCGGACCTGGCTCTTGCTTTCATCGGCTCGGGGCATTGATCTTTTCGGCACTGTTCCAGGTACCACAGGAGGTGCAAAAGTCATAGCCGCAGCACTATGGTGGGTGTTAGGGGAGACAGCCCCTTCTGGAGCTGTGGCGGCAAATACAGAAGCTACCCCCGCCCTTTCCAGTTTCATCTCTTTCAAAGTCTCAAACACCAGTCTCCAAAGTGTAGAGTGTTTCTGTGCATCTTTGGTCCCTTTACTAACCTCGCAATCACGGGACCACTTCAACAGCCTCTGTAAGGCGGCACTATCATATTGCAGTCCTCTCTTAGAGAGAATGTGTTGGAGGAGTGTCCTGGGTTCAGCAGTAGCAGTCATTTTTTTCTCCTTCTTGGTAGCTGGTGCAGTGCAGTGTTTTGACTTTCAGCTCGGGAACAGAGCTGATAACAAGGATGTTTTGGTTTGGCCAAGGACTTTGTGAGCCTCATGCTCTGCCAGGGAGGAGGGGAAGCCAGGAGGAAGCAGAGACAGGACACCTGACCCAAACTGACCAAAGAGGTATTCCATACCACAGCACGTCATGCCCAGGATGTAACGGGGCGTTAGCCGGAAGGGCTGAGAGACTGCAGGGTTGGAGGAGGTTATCGGTCGGAGCTTGGTCGGTCTTGGGGGGCGAGTTATCGGTCAGCTGGTGGTGAGGTGTTGTATTCTCTTCCCTTGTTATTTCCCTTATCATTGTTTTAGCTGATAGTAGCGGTGGTGATTTGTTGCTGGACTGTTCTTGTCTCAACCCGTAGGAGTTGCACTCTCTCGATCCTCCTCCCCGTTCCTCCGGGAGCGGGGAAGGGGAGAGCCCCGGTGCGGGGGGGGGGGGGGTGAATAAATTACCTGACTGGGTTTAAACCACGACAAGGAGCTTCACCACCACCTGTTCCTCTTTGGATAGCAAGTGCCCCATCTCCTCCCCGGAGCTCACCTGATCAGGGCGAGATTCCCCAAGTTTTGCAGATGTCTGACAGCGCTGAATTTCGGCCGGCTTCCTGCCCCCTCCTTTTCGTCAGGCTTTCAAACTCATCTTCATCGAGTTACTGATCAGAGATTCCCTGTTCGGGTGCCACTTGTTGACGCGGGAGTCACGGACAACGCAGAGACGATCAATGTGATCAAACGATTGCCAAATTTATTACAAAGCCTTAACTCCTTATATACTATTTCTTACATGCACTTACAGTGATTTGGCATATTATGATTGGATACATGTCTTGAAGACCCTTAGTGACTAACATATAATTGGTTAAGCACAGGTGTGAGAATTTGACCTGGAAAGCTTGCCAACAGTCCACAGTTCTCATTAACTCAGTGAATTCCAGCTTCTTCTTATCTTGCTTGCTTAAGCTTCTTTGGGCCTCTCATGGCCTTGCTGTATCTTTCAGGATTATTCAGAGTTTATGTACCAATTATCCATTCTCCTGTGAGAACACTGTCTCCACGTGCCCTTGTTTTTAACACTTAGAATGTCTTGATTCCAGCTGGGAAAGGCCATGCTAACTATATTGTTTAATAAGGGATTACTGTCTTTGTTGGTTTGTTTGTTATTTGGTCAGCTGGCTTCCATCTTTGAGTTGGAGCTTGATCTTCACCTTATTATGCTATGTTCTTTAGAACCTTGATTTCAAGCCTGTATTGCCAGAAGGTGGTTCAAGTAAACCCAACTAATTTATGGTATGTTTGTAACTGTGGAAATTGCACATTTAATTTTAAAGGGTAAAGGCAGGAAAGCACTGTACACTAAAGTAAGTTTGAAGTATGTCGAGTGTTCCCTGCCAAGCTGCATGCCTCTCTATAGACATTAGAAACAGACTAGACCTGCAAAATAGTGCAAGTAAACGTCCAGATAAAGAAATGCTGCCTTTCTGATTCTTGTCAGACTGTGGCGCTGTCCTTGGGATTCTGTTAAAGCTAGCTGTAATTGAAGCAAAGACGGGGTGGGGAGGATGCTATTTGATGACTGCTTTCTGTGCAGATAGCCTTTGCGAGGAAAAAAAAACAGCCCTGAACTGTTCACCAGCTTTCATGTCACCATTTTGATAATGCCTCTCATTTACTGTTAGCATATGTCCAAAACTTTCGAGGCAGGTCTATAGCTGTGAACAGCAGAATAGCATGTCCTGGCTTTCTCTGAGTTTGCATCTGCCCTTGCCTACCAAACCTTTCTCATTTTGATTGCTCTCTTACCTGCTCAGTGCCTTCATTTTTCTTTCCCCCAAAAGCCTGCACTGGAGTTCCAGGTTTTCTGGGAAAAAGGACTGAATCTGACTCTTCTCATCATTGGCCAAACTGGAGAATTTTGAAGCTACTTTCAGTTTGGCCAGTTTAAAAGAAACCTGTGAGTTGAGAAAGTATGCACAATGCTACAGCATAAACCTCACTTTTAACCAGAGTAACCTGTGTAACTTGTCTGTGTTCAAGTATTGCTTATCAGCAGGTTCCTGCTTTAACTTCTGGGAGTCTTTGCAGTATCATTGAGGCTGTAAAACTCAACCTTAAAATAAAAAAAAATCCGAAATAGAATATATAAATGGGTTCTTTGTATCCACTGTTCTCCTTCGGTTTACAATTATCTGCTGTTATTGCTATAGTTTTATTACTGCTCTGTGGCTAAGTCTGAGGTAAATTTTTACTCCAGAGTTCTTTTGTAATGCTAGACAATTATCCAATTAAGCAATCTTCAGTTATCTTTAATGAGTTGTTCAAACCTCAAACATTATGGCCTGGTATTTAGAAGTAGTAAGTACTGATTTTAGTCATAGGTAATCATGCTTTGAATTTATGTAATACTCTAAAGGTAGTTGGGAGGGACAGGTAGGTGGAAATTGTCTCTTCTCTTTTACTTACACCTCTAGTTTTAAAGTGTGGTGTCCTTGATTGACAGGTGGTGACTATTCAGAATTAATTTTATTTGGGAAGAGGTTTGGCATGGCTTTTATCTGCTGCCTTTTCATCATACAGAGTTGTTTACCTCAAATTAGTAGAGCTGTATTATTACAACTCCAACATCTTATAGTTCCATTGGTATAGTTAAGGCTACTGGTTTGGACTGTTGCTGTGTGCACTGGCAATTTATTGTGTGCTGATCAATTTCAACCTAAGTATGTTCCTGCAAAATAGACACATTAAACAATCTGTAATTGCTCTGTCATTCATCCCCCTTCAGGTACTGTGACTTAAGTGTCATGAGATTATTTATTTATTTATTTAGTGGTTTCCAGAATCATATCTATTTTGTTCAATTACCAGAGTAAATGCTAAAGGCCTATTATAAAATAATTTGCTCTTTTCTATACTTTTACTATATTTCTACATAAGGTGCTGCGTTGAAGTGTTCTAGCTGTGTATTATTTGCCATTTTGTTTGGTTCATTAGGAAAATAATGCCGTAAGAGATGGAACAGCAATAGATGTGGCTTTGCAGAGTGTACCTTCAGAGATTTTCTGATGAGTTTGAAGGAACTGATGAAGAATTGATGAGGAACAAAGGATACGCTTTTGCTTGAAAGTGCAAAGTGGTTTCCTTGAGCTGTGTTTTCTGCTGGGGTCTGCACTGTCTGATTTCTATTCTGTGCTGTAAAATCAGGAGTCACTTGTTCGCATTTATGTGATTATTCTGGGGTTTTGATTTAATTTCTGTATCTTTCGTCTGGACAAAAGGCCATGTCTTAAAGCATATATGGAAAAAGGAGTTACATTTAGCTTGCAGTCAAATGTTCTGCTCACACCTTGCTTTTTTAAGTATTTGACCTTGTAATCTTGTGATCTCAATATTTTTCTAAAAGCCTAAATCAACACCAGTATCTGCTATGAAAGTAAGCTTTCTTACATTGACCTTTCTAAATGATATACAAACAGGAAAATTGTGTTTCTTGACTTTCCATTTCTCTAGATTTAGTTGAGTCTGTTTTGGGGAGAGTTGAGGGTAGAAGTTTCTTGGTTCTGTCCCTGCACTGTTTCAGGTATGGTATTCAACCATACTTTGTTATGTCTCAGCAAGCTTTTCATAGGTCTTTTCCAGCCTTGTTGATTCGTGATTCTGTGAATTTGTTGGAGTAGCAAAATAAGTGGAAACTGGGTACAATAAAAGACTTTGAAAGCCTGGAGCTCAAGGACATGTTGGTTTTGTTTTGCTGGGGTTTGGTTTTATTTGTTTGGGGTTTTGTTTGGTTTTTTGGTGTTTTTTTTTTTTCTTGGTTGTTTGTTTTGTTTCGTTTTGTTTTTTTTAATTGTTGCTGGTTTTGAGAGATGATGTCCTATTCTAGCAAAGGCCAATCTTTGAAGATACTCCTCTTTCTCTCTTTCCCTTTATAGTTCATCTGTTTGGATGAAGATATTACTGTTAAAGAAATAGTAGAATAGTTACATAAAGTAGTAGAAAGGTTGGTAAAAGATTTTGAAGTGCATGCGCATGTCTTGCAACTTTTATTCTGTATTTATATTTTATTCTGCATTGTTTGACAACAGGAAAAAGAGAAAGATAAGCTCCATTATTAAGAAGGGGAAAATGGATGACCCAGGGAACTACAGACCAGTCAGTCTCACCTCTGTGCCTGGCAAAATCTTGGAGCAGATTCTCCTGGAAGGCATGCTAAGGCACATGAAAATCAACAAGGTACTTGGTGACAGCCAGCATGGCTTAACTAAGGGGAAATCCTGCCTGACCAATTTGGTGGCCTTCTATGATGGGGCTACAGAACTGATGGACAGGGGTAGAGCAGTTGATGTCATCCACCTGCACTTATGTAAAGCGTTCGACACTGTCCCAAATGACATCCTTGTCTCTAAACTGGAGAGACATCAATTTGATGGATGGACCACTCATTGGATAAAGAACTGGCTGGATGGCCGCACGCAAAGAGTTGTGGTCAATGGCTCAATGTCCAGCTGGACACCAGTAACGAGTGGTGTCCCTCAGGGATCGGTGTTGGGACTGGTCTTGTTCAACATCTTTGTTGGTGACATGCACAGTGGGATTGAGTGCGCCCTCAGCAAGTTTGCCAGTGACACCAAGCTGTGTGGTTTGGTTGATACACTGGAGGGAAGGGATGCCATCCAGAGGGACTTCAACAGGCTTGTGAGGTGGGCTGATGCCAACCTAATGAAATTCAGCAAGGCTAAGTACAAGGTCCTACACCTGGGTCAGAGCAATCCCAGGCACAGCTACAGGTTGGGCGGAGAAGAGATTCAGAGCAGCCTTGAGGAGAAGGACTTTGGGGTGTTGGGTGACAAGAAGCTCCCCATGACCTGCAATGTGAAGATGCAGCCCAGAAACTCCCCGTGTCCTGGGCTGCATCCCCAGAGTGTGAGCAGTGGGTAGAGGAAGGGGATTCTCTCCCTCTGCTCTGCTTTGTGAGACACCCTCCTCCCCGCAGTCCTGCGTCCAGCTCTGGAGTAGCTCCACAAGAGAGATGTGGAGCTGTTGGAGTGAGTCCAGAGGAGGCCATGGAGATGCTGTGAGGCCTAGAGCAGCTCTGCTCTGGAGACAGGCTAAGAGAGCTGGGCTGGTTCAGCCTGGGGAAGAGAAGGCTCCTTAAGGGGAGACCTTAGAGCAGCTCCCAGTGCCTAAGGGGCTACAAGAAACATGGAGAGGGGCTTTTGAAAAGGGCCTGTAAGGACAGGACAAAGGGAATGGCTTTAACCTGACAGAGGGGATTGAGATTAGACATTAGGAAAAAATTCCTTTCTGTGAGGAAAGCAACCTGTCACAGGGTGCCCAGAGAAGCTGTGGTTGCTCCATTGTCATGGTTTAAGACCATCCATAACTAAGAACCATGCAGCCACTCTCTTACTCACCCCCTACATCCTCCATGCTTCCCTTTGGGCAGAATGGGGGCGAGAATCAAAAGAATGTAACTCCCGTGAGTTGAGATAAGAACAGTCCAGTAACTAAGGTATAACACAAAACTACTGCTGCTACCACCAATAATAATAATAAGGGAAATAGCAAGGGGAGAGAATATATAAAACTAAAAGGGGAAGAGAAACACAACAATAAACACAAGTGCTGCCCAATACAATTGCTCACTATCTGTCGACCCATACTTACCCTTACCTGAGCAGCAATCTGGGCCTTCTGGGCAACTCCCCCCAGTTTCTATACTGGGCATGATGTGCTGTGGTATGAAATACCTTTTTGGCTAGGTCGGATCTAGGGTCCTGTCTCTGCTTCTTCCAGGCTTTTTGTACCCCTCCTCACTGGCAGAGCATGAGAGCCTGAACAGTCCTTGATCAGGGTAAATGCTACTGAGCAACAACTAAAACACGTGTGTGTTATCAGCGTTGTTCTCAGACTGAAGCTGAAACACAGCACTGCTCCAGCTACTAAGGAGGAGAAAAATGACTGTTACAGCTGAACCCAGGACACCCATCCCTGGTGGTGTTCAAGACCGGGTTGGATGGGGCTTGGAGGGGCACAAGTGAAATGTGCCCCTCACCATGGTAGGGAGGTGGAACTATGTAAGCTTTAAGATCCCTTCCAACCCAGACCATTGTATGGTTCTATGCAGGTGCCCATTCAAATTCATGTTCAAAACATGGTAAAAAAGTAGTCTCAGTGGATGATGTTGCTAAATTTAATACAAAGGTGAGTGGGTGAAGTGTACTGTTGTGCTAGGGATGAGCACAGATGAACTTTAGATCTTTATGACCTGACCTGTTCTGAGCATATCACCTGCCAGCATCTGAGCTGGGCCTGGGCTTGAGTTTCTCTGCAGGGTTCCTGCCCTGTCCACCCATGGGTGCACAGTGCTGGCAGCAGCCACATATGATTTTGTTCCTCTGTTCGTGCAAGCAGTGCCTGACACAGTGAGGACAGTACTGCAGAAACTCTTAGAGTCATGGAGTACTTTGGGTTGGAAGGGTTTGCTCACCTTTATTGCCCTGCAACACTTAACCCAGGACATCTGGGTGACTGTTTGGCAAGGAGCTGCTGGTACTGCTGTTTACCTTCATTGACCTATGGCTGAAATACGGTCCGTGTTTCACACAGCAACATGGTCCATATTTTATACAGCTACCTGAAAGGAGTATGGAGCCAGGAGGTGGCTGGTCTGTGCTCCCAAGGAGCAAGTGACAGGACAAGAAGAAATGGCCTTAACCTCTGCCAGGGGAGGTTTAGACTGGATATTAGGAGCAATTTCTTCCCTGGAAAGGGTGGTCAGGCATTGGAACCAGCTGCCCAGGGCAGTGGTGGAATCACTGTCCCTGGCAGTGTTCACAAACTGTGTAGATGCCTTAGTGACAAGTGTCAGTGGTGGACTTGGCAGTGCTGGGGTAAAGGTTGGACTTTATGATCTTAAAGGTCTTTTCAACCCAATTGATTCTATGATTCTATGACCTATCAGCTACATAGAAGATGTGCTTTGCATGTGGCTTTACATTGTTAAAAACACCAAAACTGAACTGAGCTGACAAGAGATCTAACTTTATCCAGTCCTGTACAACTTCTGTAAATAGTGAAGCTTCTTTAAACTTGATTGTTATTTCATTGTTGGTGCTATGAACTTGCGTGTCTATAGCTATATAAATGCTGAATCATAGGGATATGTGAAATTAAGCCAGTCTTGAACATTGTTGAACAGGAGTGCAAAGTACAACTATGAGTGGTCTGGATTTGTTCCACCTGCTTGCTGCAGTTCTTTACTCTTAAATGTGTGCATTTATACATCAGACAGCAAGATCTTGTTTCTTAACATGTATCAATTCGAATTAACTATTAGACAGTTAATCAGTTTATCTGTCTAATAGATGTCAGATCTTTAGAAGACAGCGTATCTTTAATTTTGGCATATCTAAGGACCTCTTCTTGTATCATCGAAGATTTACTTCAGTAGTA
This sequence comes from Pezoporus wallicus, assembly GCF_028554395.1. Lineage (NCBI taxonomy): Eukaryota > Metazoa > Chordata > Aves > Psittaciformes > Psittacidae > Pezoporus > Pezoporus wallicus. The sequence goes on along the minus strand of NW_026639532.1, from coordinate 363,513 downwards.
GCCTCTCCTTCCATCTCTTCTGTTCAATGGTATCTGGTTTCTGTTCATTTCTGTCAAGGAGAGGTCTGCTTTTCAACTGCATGCTGAGCATACTGCTGACAATAATGAATTGGCTTTATTTAAAGTAACCTAAAATTAAGGGAGCTTGTAGTCTTTGAAATTACTGAACAGACCCTGGAAGAGAAAAAAATGTGTGTGACCTTTGGCTGTTGGCAGAAGTTCTAACTACATTTTGGTTAATGCCAGCCAAGATTTTCAGAATGAATGATGCCATGTTACTGACAAACAGGAATAACTGGTATGTCAGTAAGCTTGGGGGTTTTGTTTTTGTTGTTGGTTTTTTTTGTTGTTGTTTTTTTTTTTGTGATAACTGTTTAAATAATTTGATTTATTATGCTGAGGGAGAAGGTACTGTAGATTTTACACATATCACCCCTGATACTCATACATACTTTTGTCTTGCAAAATAAATTTAAAATAAATGTGAATTAAAGTTGTCTGTCCTCGTAAGTGAAACAGTGCTGTTGCATGAGCCAACACAGACAACAGAGTTACTGAAAAGTCTTCAAAAGTTTTTCTGCCCCTGCAGTGTGTGGAAAAGAAGGTTAAACATCATCTGAACTACCTACAGCATACAACCCAAAGCATGGATTACAACAGCGTAAAGTATAGCCATGACAATCTTCACCCCAGTCCCTTTGACCCAGCTTGTAGGGTTTAATATTGCAGTGAACTCCTACCCTTGCCATGCTCCCATAGTGTCTCTCCCATTGGATGTAATCGCTCAAGAAGCAGTCTAATGTGGTTCTCTTCATGGGGTGCAGTTCCTCAGGAACAGGCTCTTCCAGTGCGAGTCCTCTGCAGGGCCTCATGTCCTGCCAGACAGCCTGCTCCTACAAGGCTGTCACAAATGGGTGATTTAGTTCACTTGAAGAAGCCATAGAAAAGGTGTTAGCAAATGGGGTTTTGATATGGTTGATGTAAAAGTGTGACTTAAAGCTCGATCCCAGCCTTCACTCCATTACTCTATTGCACAATCATGTGCAATAGTGTTTCAGAGTTATCAAAAGTGATTCAAAAGTGATTCAGAGTTATCAAGGCACAAATCAGAGTTTCCATACTACAAGTTTATGTATTTATGTATTTCTGTATTTAAGTATTAATCACTTATCAAAGATCGTCCCTTGGTAGCAACCTGGAGGTGCATTTCCAAGGGGAAATCTCCCTTCAAGGGGAGATCACCACATGCAGCTATGCTGCCTAGCAGGGATTGCTCAGAGAAGTCTCACTTAGGCTCTCATATTTGTGGAATAAGGTGATTGGCTCATAGTCAGATTACATGGGATGGGAAAGGTATGCATGAGACTCCTTGTACCCACAACTTTCTTTGTTCCTTGATAAATGAGTATTGGAAAAGCAACCCACTATTCATGCGTTAATTGCATAGTCCGTGTTCCGAGATCATACGCACTAATGCTCACTGTGTCACTCTGCTCCTTTGTGGGTCCTCAGAGAACAGACTGCAACTTCAGGAGTTGCTGGCCTGGCTACAGTCATGACTTTATCCCCGTTGGAGCTTGATCCAAACTACTGCTAATTTAAGGGGTCAAGTGCATCCATCATAGTGGTATCCCTTCACAGGCCATAGCTCCTACCCGGCGCCTGCTCTGGTGAGGGCTTTCCAAGGGCTGCAGCTTCTTTATAGCACTTCCATTTTATCCTGTGAACTACTCTCATTTTCCCATATGTAGGGGTGACTTCTAGAAAAGAAACTCTGGCTTCTTGATTATCCATATATGTCTATATACTCTGAATATTATACTTTATAGAAACCCCTTGTGCCAGTGCAGTCTCAGCCAGTTGTGTTGTATGTATCTTTCTAAAACTTTCACTTACCATTAAGACTTGCTCTGCTGAAATGCTGGTATATTGTATTATGCTTAGTTACCTTAGTGTCGTTGTATTTTGTGATACTGAAAATCTGGATCTCTCTATAGATGTCAGATTTCTAGCATTTTTCTGATATTTACAGAATTACTACTTTTACTTTCATGGATGCTAATTTTGAAAAAATACAATATTCAGCTAGAAAAATGTTTGATGTAAAAAGAGTTATAATAGTTGACAATTCATTTATCTACTTTTAGTACAGGTTTTATATTGCTCAATTGTTAACTAATGCTAAATGAAATTAGATTTGATGATATGGTTCTTGTCTTCCTCTATTATCTTTTCTTTAATTAAGAGGTATTGTTATCTAAGCCATTTGGAACAAGGCAGGCTACAACATTAGTGTTGTAATGAACTCTAACAGAACTTCCATTGAATTATTTTCATTAAATGAAGTTCCTTGTAATTTTATGAAGCTCCAAGCTGTAAATCTCAGTTTAACTACATCACTTTGGCTGGATCTGTGGGAGAATATTCCAAATTTTAACCTGGAATGGCTGTTAAGAGTGTCTTACTACATACAGTTTAACAGAAAAAGTGTTCTGTATTTGGAAAGGATGGAATGACAACAGCCCTCTCACCTACATTTCTCTCATATAAAATACTCTGCTAGAAGATCGGTCACTTGTAAGAAAACTATAGCATAACTGTTTCACTGATAACAAGCATTCCTCTTTTTTTTTCCTAGCACCCATACATTTTGTTAACAAGGTTAACTTATTTTTAAAGTACATTCCCAAGTGACAGGAATTCTACTTTTTTTTTTTTTTCTTTTTTTTTTTCCCCTGTATTGAAAATAGTTCCCTTTATCCCATCCATCTAATGGTGTACTTCTTTTAAAGAAAATTTTTTTAGGTGGGGTGGTAGGGTGGCCTTGGATAGTGTTTGGATTGAGAGAGATTCCAGCATCCTGTTCAGGTGTTAAGCAAATAGGAACTGTGAAGTTATTACTGCAGCATACTTACAAGTAGGTTGTATTGAGCCAGGAACCACCATTTGCTGAACACTCTGCATACACATGCATTACGGTCCCATGGCCAAGTGGAGCTAAAAGTTTACTAGTACTAGAAGTACTTCTACCACTGTCCTCATTCCCAGCTACGTAATCTTGTTTCTTTCTGTTTTCCAGTACTTATGTTCATCCACCTTTGGAAACCCATTCAACTCACTAATCTGACAGAAAGCTAGGTTTAATCCCCCTACAATGGCCAGGGGCAGGAAAAGAGGAGGGAAAGGAACATCCTAGTTGATGACAATGAGCAACTCTCATGGTTCCACACTCTCCATCAATGGCGTGTCGCTGATGTGTTCCATCACCTGTTTTCTGTGCTCTGTGAGTTCAGCTGCTCACCTAACTGTTCCCTAATTAATGTATTTTGCTTAGAATGAGCCAGTTTAAAACAGACTAATAGCCATATGTGGTGCATTGATCTTGGCTGGACACCAAGTGCCCACGAAGCCCTTCTATCACTTCCTGTCCATCAACAAGGCATGGAGCAAAAATACAACAAAAAGCTCATGGGTCAAGAGAAGGACAGGAATATCACTGCTCCAGTGTAAGTTCTCTTCCAGGGTTCAGTTCTTTAGGCATGGACTGCTCCACCATGGGTCCCCATGAGCTACAGCTCCTGCTAGAGCTCCAGTCTGGGCTCTTCAGGAGCTGTACCATACAGGGTACGTCTGCTTGCTCCAGCTTGTGATCCTCCCTGGGCTGCAGATGGATATCTGCTCCACCATAGACCTCCATGGGATGCAGGGACACAGCCTGCCTCACCATGGGCTGCACCACAGGGTACACAGGAATCTCTGCTCCAGTGCCTGGAGAACCAACACATAGACCTTGGTGTCAGCAGGATTGTTTGTCTAATTCTCACTTCAGTCTCTCAGCTGCTGTGTGGTGTTTTTTACCCATTGTAAACAGGTTCTTACAAAAGCACCACCAGTTGCAGAGGGGATCAGCTTTGGCAGCAGCGGGTCTGCCTTGGAGCTGGCTGGAACTGGCTCTGTCAGACATGGGAGCAGCTTATGGTGTCTTCTCAGAGAAGCCACCTCCACAGTCCGTTTGCTACCAAAGCCTATCTACATAAATACAATACAACATATTAACAAAGTTCTACACATTTTAACTGAAAAAAAAGGTGCTTTGTTCTTGTTTGAGTGTATACTTTGTACACAGTGAATTTAGGGAATGTGATTGCAAGTCCTCCTTAGTGAAGGAACATGCAATGAATTTAATTCATAATTCATATGTAATGTGTAATTGGACTTAAATATTCTAAGTGTTCTCTTTTATTTTATCCTTGGAAGCTGATCCTAACTCTATAAAACATTCTCCCTTTAGTATTTTCTATTTTTGCATAACAAAGGGCACTTCAGTGAAGCTTTAGCCTTATTTCACTATGTGATAGTCATCTGGGTATTAAAATGAAAGGGGAGGTTTCTCATGTATTTTCCCTTTTAAGCAAGTAATTAGTACCATTCAACTTGTTCATATTTTTCAGAATATTAAATTAGCAGTTACGATATTAATTTCTTTCAATGAAAAATGCTGATCTTCCTTGATGACAGAATTTTACCTGTTTTGATACCTGGTCAAAGCAAAAGGATTACGAGGTAATTCAGTGTGAATAGAATGCTTTCCAAGAGCTGTTAAATGCAGAATGAGAGAACTAACAGAATCTCTGTCTGGTCTTCAGACTTTTCAAAAATGTCCATGATTCTTACAAGAAGAAAAGGAAGTTTTGCATTTTTACTGCTTTAATAGGAAGTGTTTCAAGCACTTCCATGAGTTTGTTTCACAATTATTAAAGACTGATGTGTAACAATGAAAAACCAGGTTACACAAGTGAATTTCTGCTTCAAATCTTCTAACATCCTAGTAATGCAAGCACATTTATATTAATTTGAGCAGGAAAGGAATTTGTGTGGTGGTTTGCTGCATTTTTGAACTATCAAAAGCAGTACAATTCATCATTCTTAAACAAGTTTAAACCTAATAGTTTACAGCACAGTGATGGCAAACATTAATAAAAATCTTGAATCATGTGTCACACCTTGAAAATCTTAGCTTAGAATTCAGAAATTAATTTAAGTTTCCAGAATTTCCAAGAAATTTTTTTTTTGGCCTGAAACTCACCACCATGTTTGTAGTATTAAATTTCATTCCTTTTCAGCTGTTTTTTTTGTCTCACACCTCAGTGTGTATTGTTTTGAGGAGTTCTATTTGTCATATTTATTTGGGGAAAGAGGGGAAAATGTGACTGGGAAGATAGTCATAGGACAGCTCTACTTGTTGGCAGATAAGCAGGTCTTAATCAAAGGTTGCTCCATAAGATCACATTGGATGCAAAAAGTTTAACTGCTGCTTCACATTTTCTTACACATTTTCTTCTGCTTTCACTAAGTTTTCACTGTTTAGTAAAATAGCTATTCTGGAGGTTGATCTGACAAAGTCAGGTCTACTTAGGCTTTGAAGTTTGGTCCTTTGAGTTACAGAATCATAGAATAGTTAGGGTTGGAAAGGACCTTAAAATCATCTAGTTCCAACTCCCCCTGCCATGGGCAGGGACACCTCACACTAAACCATCTCATCCAAGGCTCTGTCCAGCCTGGCCTTGAACACCGCCAGGGATGGAGCATTCGCAACTTCCTTGGGCAATCCAATTACAATGACTCACCACCTTTACAGTAAAGAACTTCTTCCTTATATCCAATATAAACTTTCCCTGTTTAAGGTCGTCTTGTCCTGTCACTACAGTCCCTAATGAAGAGACCCTCTCCAGCATCCCTATAGGCCCCCTTCAGATACTGGAAGGCTGCTATGAGGTCTCCACGCAGCCTTCTCTTCTCCAGGCTGAACAGCCCCAACTTTCCCAGCCTATCTTCATACAGGAGGTGCTCCAGTCCCCTGATCATCCTCGTGGCCCTCCTCTGGACTTGTTCCAACAGTTCCATGTCTTTTTTATGTTGAGGACACCAGAACTGCACACAGTAATCCAGGTAAGGTCTCATGAGAGCAGAGTAGAGGGGCAGGATCACCTCCTTCGACCTGCTGGTCACGCTCCTCTTGATGCAGCCCAGGATATGTTTGGCTTTCTGGGCTGCGAGCGCACACTGCAAGATCTCATTAAGTTTCTCATTGACAGCCAACCAAAAGTCCTCTCCGCAGGGCTGCTCTGAATCTCTTCTCTGCCCAACCTGTAGCTGTGCCTGGGATTTCTCCAACCCAGGAGTAGGACCTTGTACTTAGCCTTGCTGAATTTCATTAGGTTGGCATCAGCCCACCTCACAAGCATGTTGAGGTCCCCCTGGATAGCATTCCTTCCCTCTAGCATATCAACCGAACCACACAGCTTGGTGTCATTGGCAAACTTGCTGAGGGTGCACTCAATCCCACTGTGCATGTCACCAACAAAGATGTTGAACAAGACCAGTCCCAACACTGATCCCTGAGGGACACCACTCGTTACTGGTGTCCAGCCGGACATTGAGCCACTGACCACAACTCTTTGCATGCGGCCATCCAGCCAGTTCTTTATCCAATGAGTGGTCCATCCATCAAATTGATGTCTCTCTCCAGTTTAGAGACAAGGATATAGGACAGTGTCGAACGCTCTGCACAAGTCCAGGTAGGTGACATCAGCTGCTCTACCCCCCATCATAGAAGGCCATCAAGTTGGTCAGGCAGGATTTCCCCTTAGTGAAGCCATGCTGGCTGTCACCAAGCACCTTGTTGTTTTTCATGTGCTTTAGCATGCCTTCCAGAAGAATCTGCTCCAAGATTTTGCCAGGCACAGAGATGAGACTGACTGGTCTGTAATTCCCCAGGTCATCCTTTTTCCCCTTCTTGAAAATGGGGGTTATATTTTACTTTTTCCAGACATCGGGAACTTCACCTGACTGCCATGATTTTTCAAATATGATGGACAGGCTTAGCAACTTCATTTGCCAGCTCCTTCAGGACCCACAGATGGAATTCATTCAGGTCCCATGGGCTTATGCATGTTCAGGTTCTTAAGATGCTCTTGAACCAGATCCTCTCCTACAGTGGGCCCACGGTCTTCATTCTCACAGTCCCTGCATCTGGCTTTCAAGACCTGGGTGGTGTGGTCAGAGCATTTGGTAGCGAAAACTGAGGCAAAGAAGTCATTAAGAACCTCAGCCTTCTCCAAATCCTGTGTAGCCAGTTCTGATAGCTTCTGGAGGGGGTCTACATTGTCCCTAGTCTGTCTTTTATTTGCTACGTACCTATAGAAGCCCTTCCTGTTATCCTTAACATCCCTATCCAAGTTTAATTCTAACTGGGCCTTAGCTTTCCTAACCTGGTCCCTAGCTTTCCAGACAACCTCCCTGTATTCTTCTCAGGCCGCCAGTCCTTGCTTCCACCTTTTATAATCCTCTTTTTTCCTTCTAAGTTTCCTGAGCAGCTCCTTATCCATCCAAGGAGGTCTCCTGGCCCTCCTGCTGCACTTCCTTCTAGTTGGGATGCAACACTCCTGAGCTTGTAGCAGGTGATCCTTGAATATCAACCAACAGTCTTGGGCCCCCCTGCCCTCTAGGGCTGTATCCCATGGAACCTTACTGAGCAGGTTCCTGAAGAGGCCAGAGTCTGCTCTCTTGAAGTCCCAGGCAGTGACCTTGCTGCACGCTCTTCTCACTGTCCTGAGGATCTCAAATTCGACCATCTCATGATCGCTACAACCAAGGCTGCCCTGGAGTGTCACATTTCTGACCAGCCCTTCCCTGTTGGTGAGCATGAGGTCAAGCATGGCAACTCTCCTTGTTGGCTCCCCTATTACTTGCAGAAGGAAGTTGTCTTCCACACAATCGAGGAACCTCCTGGATTGCTTGTGCTGGGCCGTACCGTCGCTCCAACAGATATCAGGGTGGTTGAAGTCCCCCATGAGAACAAGGGCCTGCAACTGTGAGGCTGTCCCTGTCTGTCTATAGAGTGCTTCATCCACAGAGCCCTCTTGATCAGGTGGTCTGTAACAGATCCCCACACTAATGTCTCCAATCGCAGTTTTCTTTTTAACCCTGACCCACAAACTCTCTGTGGACTGCTCACCTGTCCCCAGACAGAGTTCCATACTCTCCAGCCTATCCCTAACATAAAGGGGAACTCCCCCTCCCCTCCTGCCAGGCCTGTCCTTCCTAAAGAGCCTGTAACCTCCCATTCCAACACTCCAGTCATAGGAGCCATTCCACCATATTTCTGTGATGCCTATTATATCATACCCCTGTAGACAAGCACACACCTCTAATTCCTCTTGTTTGTTCCCCATGCCACGGGTGTTTGTATAGAGGCATCTGAGCCGAGCTCCAAATGAAGCCAACTTATTGGCTGGAGCATTTGAAATATCTTTGCTTCACTCTTGACTGTTTATTACAGGTGCTGGCAACTGACTGGGAGTGCTGAGATGGAATGTTGCTCCCTGGCCAACACATCTAGTTTAAAGCTTTCTTGACCAGCCTGGCAAGCCTCCTACCAAAGCCGCTCTTGCCAAACGGAAGCTCCACCCTTCTCCAGTAGACCTGGCCTCCCAAAGCGAGTCCCATGTTCTAAAATACCCAAACCTCTGACTATGGCACTATGTTTTGTTATGGTTCTAATCATTTATTAACCTGCCAAATCCTCCTAACCTTTTTAAGGTCCTCCCCTTTATCCTGGAGAATTGACGAAAAGACGATCTGAGCTTCAGAGCCCCTAACCACCTCTCCCAGGGCTCTGTAGTCCTTCTTTATGTTCTCGGGGCTATTGCTATGTGAATCACTGGCACCCACATGGATCACTAGAAGGGTAATAGTCAGTGGGACTTACTGGACCAGGCAGCCTCCTTGCAACATCCCTGATCCGTGCCCCTGGAAGGCAACACAACTCACTTGAGACTGGGTCAGGCTGACAGACGGTGCCTCTGTGCCCTTCCAAGTAGAGTTCCTTCCCACCGCGACCCACTGCTTTTTCCAGCACCAGTAGTAATCTTCTTTATCAGTGCATGAGCTGGTTGTTAATGTTGTGAGGTGTGTGTTTCCTCATTAGCCCCCTGCAGAACTGCAAAGTGATTCTGGGTGGGGACAACAGGTTTAGGAGGAAGCCCCTTGCTGTTGTCCTCTTCCTCCTTTTTTTTTTTTTTTTTTTTTGGTTTGTCTCTAGTTCCCATCTTCCTGCGTTAATGCCCTCCTTCTTTCCTGCGTTAGCTACCGTGGACGCTTGAGGCCCCTGCACATTTTGGGCCTGGAGCAAGCAGTGCTGCTTCCTCTCAGCTTCTCTGACGTCTTTTATCCTTTTGACAGCGTCCCTCAGCTCAGTCCCTGCTGCAGGAGGACCTCCACCAGGGAGCACCGAGCGCAGCCCTGCCATTGTGCACCCTCCCCTCCCCAGACCAGTGCAGGCACTCTCTACACCCCGAGCTCTGCGCTGCAGCCTCCCCTCTCACCGGCTCTGTCTGAGTGCCTATGCTGGCCACCGCTGGGGCAGCCAGAGCAGAGCTCCCAGACTGGGCCCTGGTCGTGAGGCGAGTGCAGCCCACCCCACCAGTTTGCCTGCACAAACTGCCGCGCCACGCCCTCGCTGCCTCGCCGCTCTCCCTGGGGCAGGTTTTTAACCAGTCAGGGGTGGTGCTGCACCTCCTGGCTCCGCTCCCTGCGAGTCAGCTGCTCTCGTCAGCTGAGCTGCCGGCTCCTGGGCAGGTCCTGTCGAGGACTTGAGGCTCCCTCGGTGGCTCTTGAGGTTTCGAATTGAGGCTCCTGAACGCTGAGCTTCTCCTCGCTCAGGTGTTGAAGGTGTCCTCTCTCGACCTACTCACCTCAGCAATTCAACTTGGAAGTGCTGAGGACAGCAGCTGTGGGCAGAGCATGTAGCCCAGTGTGACGGTGATTCTGATGCCGTGAGCTGTGCTTTTCTTGCTTCTCTTGGTTCTTCTGTTTTTCCTCATGCTTTTCCTGATGCTCTCAAAATAATTCTGAGGCTGGTTTTAATTTCTCTTCTATAAAATAGGTGAGGATAAATTATATTTTGCGTGATCCCCCTGGAAATAACGTACTTGTCCTTTCTTTGCAGAAACACATTTTATAGCCTGTTTTCTTAAGTCCTTTTGTTTCTAATTTCCATGACAGCTATTGCTGTATGAGTAGCCTACTAAGTATGATTCAAGTGCTTCCTTTATTTTTCAGTGAATAGTGGTTGCTTTTGGCTTGGGGTGACAGGGTTTATGATATCTTTGCAATTCTTATTCTTTCTAGCAGTTAGGAACCCAGAAGTTGTGTTGTGAACCTATTGATCGCCAAAAGAGAAAGGCAGAGTGTAAATGGTAGTCCTTCATCCTGTATTTTTTTACTGTGTAAAACTTCAAGTAATTTCAAAATTAAGCTGTCTAATAGGTGAAACTCTCCATACCTACTGAATCGACAGAGATTTTGAAGAATTTTGTTTTGCTGATTTTTCACAACACAGATAGCCTGTCTTCAGATAGTAAGTAGAACTTACTTTCCCAGCAGGAAACCCAAGAAGAATTTTCATGTAACAGCACATATTTAACAGGTCAGCAAAATCCCTGAACATAAGTTTAAATAATCAAGTATTCAACATTTTCATAAATTCTGTTGCACTTATAAAGCTTTCTTTTAAGCACTGCTTAAGAATTAATTCTTAATTTTCTAGTCATAGAAGGAAAGGATGCGTGTTGTCCAATTTCAATACATATGAAAGTATGCGAAGAGTAAATCCATTTAGAAAGCATCCAATTTCACTGCTGTAATACGTACAAGAATTTTGTCAATGTATAAATACTGTGCTTCCTCTGATGGAGTGGACAGTGTTTTTCTCATCATCTTGAAATACTTCCTTTAAAAATATGCACCATACTCATGCTCAGCAGATGAAATTTTATAGAAGGTTGTTATTCATAAGAAAACAAGAATAAGAGCAATCGTATTTCTTCTCTTTCTTTTTTAATATCCATATTGGAAAAATGTTTTGGCAGCAGAAGATACACATTTGTTAAATCTGAATTAAATGAAGAGGCAAGTTGTATTTGTATTCTCATTTTTAAGAATTATCTTTAATATCATACCAAATTCAGTGTGGATTGCTGCCAGATAGGGGTTCCTTTACACCCCTGCTGCATGCTCATACGATTTCTGTTCTAGTATAAGTATAGCAGCTGATTCTGGCACATTGACCAGTTGAACCGATGGAAAATTACTACAGTGCTGGTGTACACAGAGGGAGGGGGCATCAGGTTCGTGAACCAATGCAGGCTGAAAAGGAGGGAAATAAAAGGCAGCCTACAGTTACAATGAGTTTGGTATATGCTGAAAGTTTATCTTTTACTCTTTTGGAGGTACAGCAGTCCAGTGAAGTCTAGTTTGAAGCAGCTGCTTCTACTCTAAAAGAAACATTAATTTTTGTATTATTTATAATCATGCTTTAAATGTTTTCCTGTAAAACTATGTAAAAAAAATTGTTTCAAAGAAAGTAAACAGTTCTCCTCAAACAACGCAACAGACTTTTCTGAGTTGATAAGTATATTATTTAATTCAAAAAGTTTGATAACAGCATCACAGAGAAGTCAGGACATGTTTTGATACTTATTTAAAAACAAAAACCAAAGCTCTAAATTCAGGGCTACATTTGTTTGACTACACATTGCATTAAAAGTTATGTAGGCCCTGTTTTCTGTAATCATGGTTTAACTGGAGTCCAGGGCATTTCAGGCTGTAAAAGCAGCTTACCTGAGTTCTCTTGGCTTTCTTGTCATTTTCTTACTCATTGATAGCCCTGTGTGGGCAGTGCAGTTGTAAAAGTCACCAAGAGACCTCAGTTTGGAAGAAGAAAGTTTTTTTCATCTGCCACCACAATCTAAAGGGAAAATCCTTGGTATCCTATATCCGTGCTTTTATCTTCTCCATATGGTGGACAGTGTTAAAATTTGCATGTTTATAACCCCTTACCCATACACCTGCTATCTATTTCCCTTAAATTGTTATGCTGCTTTTACCTGATACTGAACTGGCCTTCCATACTATTTTTAAAGGTTGAAAGAATTTATTGTCACAATATGGTTGAGGCTGGAAGGAACCTCTGAAAGTCATCTGGTGCCTTGCTGCCCAGGACCATGTCCAGCTGGCCTTTCAGTATCTCAAAGGATGGAGACTTCACAGTCTCTCTGGGCAGCCTGTGCTGATGCTCAATCTCCCTTATAATGAAGAAGCGTTTCTTGGTGCCAAGATGGAACCACCTGTGTTTCAGCTTGTGCCCACTGACTCTGGTCCTGTCACAGAATACAATCATAGGATTCTTTAGGTTGAAAAAGACCCTTAAAATTGTTGAGTCCAATCATTGACTTCATACGAAGAAGTCCATTGGTATACCATGTTCCTAACCACCACATCTACACATCTTTTAAATACCTCCAATGATGGTGACTCAATCGCTTCCTTGGCAGCCTGTTCAAATGCTTGAAAGTCCTTTCTGTGAAGAAAATTTTTCCTTATATCAAGTCTAAACCTCGGCTGGTACAACTTGAGGTTATTCATTTCATTCATTACTTAGGAGAAGAGACTGACACCTACCTTGCTATAAACTCCTTTTAGGTAGCTGTAGATAGTTTTTTTTCTCCAGGGAAGAGCCTTCTCTTCTCCAAACTAAACATCCCCCAGTTCTGTCAGCTGTTCCTTATCAGACTTGTGCTCCAGGCCCTTCTCCAGCACCTCAATGTCTCTCTTGTAGTGAGGGGCCCAGAACTGAACACAGGATTCGAGGTGAGTCCTCACCAGCGCCCAGTACAGAGGGATGATCACTGCCCTGGCCCTGCTGGCCACACTGTTGCTGATACAGGCCAGGATGCCATTGGCCATCTTGCCTGCATGGGCACAAGCTGTCTCATGTTCAGCAGCTGTCAGTCAACACCCCCAGGTTCTTTTCCACCAAGTAGCTTTCCAGCTGCTCTTACTCAAGCCTGGAGCATTGCATGGGGTTGTAGTGTCACTTTGCATTGTTGAACTTCTTACGGTTGGCCTTGGACCTTCAGCCCAGCCTATTCAGATGTCTGTGCAGAGCCTTCCTATCCTCCAGCAGATCAACACTGCCCAACTTAAAGTCATCTGCAGATTTACTGAGGATGCACTCGATCACCTTATCTGGGTCATTGATAATGTTATTAAACAATCTGTTACCTGGCTTCATCCTCTTTGCATTCTCCTCTCAGATGTTTATATACATTGATGAGATTTTCCCTGGAGCCTTTTCATCTCCAGGCTGAACATTTCCATCTGCCTCACCCTTTCCTCTTATGAGAGATGCTTCAGTCCTCTCATCATCTTGATGGCCCTTCCTTGGACTCTCCAATGCATCCATGTCTCTCTTGTACTAGGGAGCCCAGCCCTGGACCCAGCACTTCAGGCATGGCCTCACCAGCGCCGAGTACAGGGGAAGAATCACCTCCCCTGACCTGCTGGCAGTGGTTTGGCTGAGGACACTCTTAGGGTTTTTTTGCAGCAAGGGCACATTGCTGGCTCATCTTCAGCCTGGTGTCCATCAGGACCCCCCAGATCCATTTCTGCCAAGCTGCTTTTCAGCTGGGCTGCACCCAGCATGTTCTAGTGCCTGGGCTTGTTCCTCCCCTGATGCAGATCTTTGCACTTCCCCTTGTTGAAGAGCCTGAGGCTCCTGTCAGTCCATTTATCCCTCCTGCTGAGGTCCCTCTGGATGGCGGTACAACTCCCTGGTGTATCAGTCGCTCCTACCAGCTTGGTGTCATCAGAATTACACATCTTGTGTTTCTGATAATTGCAGTAGCAACTCCTAGATACCTCAGCTGGTTTGTGAGATGTTTTTTATTGATGCTGTGGTTCAGGAGGTTGTCTAATATGACAGCTTCTTGCCCAAACACTTTTTGCATGTGTATGACTAAAGTATCATAAGTGGCTGTACATTAAATGCATTAATGAATCTTTAAGCTGATCCCACAAAGTATTGATTTTCCTGTGCTATTAGAAGATAAGTGTTTCAAATCACAGGCCTACCTGCAGTTCATTTGTGGAACTGACTATTGTTTGTATACCCAGTTGTTGCTTAAGCTTCAAGTTTGGTTGTGACAAAATGCTCTAGCATTCACTCTATAGTCTAGCTGGAGACAGAACTCAAATAATCCTTGCTTAATTCCATTATTTCAGTGCATAAGAAATCAGAAAAGTGATTCAGCTATGAGAAATTACGTTATCTGTGGTAGACTTTTATATCAATTTCCATAAGCTTTGACCTTTTTTTTTTTTTTTTTTGAAGGAAGTGGTGGTTGAAGGTGAGGTTTCTGCATCTTGCTTGTTCTCTAGGTACTATGTGTAAAATATTAGGTGACTAAACTGAAAAAAAGAAGATATAATTGCTGTATGAACTTGTGGTTAATAAAGAGCTTTCTTTTTCTGTAGTTGATTTGTAGAAATTGATCAGTTTGTATAACATCATGTTGAAATAGCGTTGCTGTATTTATGTACTATTTTAAATTGTATTTTGAATTCCAGTTTCTTGGCCACTTTTTCTTTTTTTTTTCCCCTCAGCCTATTCAGTGAGACATCTTCATACTAGTTCTTGTTTTTCTTTATATTACTGTTTTATATTGTTTTCTGGTACGTCTGGATGGGCTAAAATAACATGCTTATGTTGCCCAATCTGATTTTCATCTCCATTTCTTTCCATTCACTTTATATCGGTAATTATGTCTTACATAATGAACCTAAGTAACTGAGTAATCTTATTATTGAATCTTTCATCCTCATTTTATTCCCTTGTTGTCTAGTATTCTTGTGTATTGCATCATATCTAAAATGACATTGAATACTCTTCAGGATATTGCTTCCTGGTTTGTTTTTTCCTTTTTTCTCATTTCCTTCCAAATGTAAAATTTGGTTGTCCAGGGGTCTAATACTAAATGTCAATTGCACTACACTTTTATCTATTCATATCCATACAGCCAGTGAAACTGTAGTTAAAACCTGAGCTTGTAGATGAAATTTGGCCCATTTTTAAAGTAGAATGTACAGATGTTATCCATACATGTATTGATCTCACTACATATTTAATTTCTTTGCTCTTTTAGAGAATTCCAGAGTATTTGTTTCTCTTTTTCTTTCTTGTGGACAGCATTCTAAAAGCCATGAATCATCAGATATTCCTCTGTAGCATTAAGACACATGTTTTGGTGGTACAACATGTCCTGCTTATTTCTGCTATTACTGCAGTGATAATTGAATGCTGCTGTAAAGAAATCTTCATATTTCAGATAACCAGTTTTCTCTGTAGCTTTCTTTTATTAATTCATGTACCAGGTAGATGTTTGTCTGACGTTACCAATCTCAAACTTCCTGAAGCTTGCAAGAATGAGTGTTTGGTTTTGTTTCTGATCCGTCTGAAGCTTGCAAGAATAAGTGTTTGCTTTTATTTCTGATCTGTGTAGTCAGAGCATTGCAAATCTGTGTATGTTAAGATCCAGTCTATTACTCCTGCATGTGTTCTTCAGAGTTTGTGCTTGTCAAGTGTATTTAGAGTATGGCCTAATTTCTTACATAATACAAATTTTAACAGTACTAGAACTTCCAACCATGTGAATTACAAAGATGCTGAACAGTTAACTGTTGTGTAATTATGCTTAAAAAACTAAGACTAATGAAGCCTTCTGTTTTTATAGATGCCTTAACTTTATGTGAAGCATATCACACTTGCCTTTTTTATATTTTTTTAATTATTTTTGTTTTTCGTCATGGTACAGTCCATTATATGTGTTGCAGCTTTCCGTAGTTCACTAGTGAAAATGATGTAGGCTACAGAACTGAAGACACGGAAATTTGCATTAAAATAAGCTTGTACCATAGCTTTCATGAATGATTCTGGACAGCTCTGGCATGTTTTTGGCAAGCTGAAAGTAAGATGAAATCTATTTTTAGTTGTTTATGACTGAATCTTTTTCTTATCCTTCAGTTAATAAAATATGCAAGTTTAATGATGATTAATGTAATCAGATTTTAAAAACTAACAAATAGTTCAGTGCTGATCTAGTGTAGGTGCTAAACAGCAGGGAGCAGAAGCCCTTTTTTTCATAATAAGTTTTTTTGCATGTCTGCCCTAAAATAGAAGGAATTTTCAAAACACATGAATTTCAATTGTGTTTCCTGTCAGAAGCCGCCTTTTCTATTTTGTCATTATAGCAGTATTTTGACTATGTCTTCCAGGGGCTGGAATATAGTTGGGCTTGGGTGTTTTGTTCCTATTAATATTTATCTTAAAAGAATTAGTACATAATACATTTTAAAGACTTTGATTTTTATTATGACTTGAACTTTTACTTCTGCCAGAATTGGAACGCTCAATAAAAATGCTACTGTTTGTCTTCAGTAACACAGTGTGATTTTCCAGCATACTTATGAAAACACTCAAAAGTTTAAAATTAAAATATTGTGTAAACTGAAATGTGTAAGTAAGAACAGTTGAAGCTTAAGTGATGAGGAGAGTAATAGTTTGTGTTGATATAACCTTAATTTATGAAAGGATATGAAGGAGTCTGATCTCAATAGTTCTTGTTGCAGTATTTCCAAAAATAATTTGTAGAATCAATTTTCTGAAATGGATATGAAAAGTAACTGAAGTACATAAGAAACAGGTGACATAATGGTGTATTGCAGGTTGCATTAACAGTAAAATATTCTCCCAGCCCACAGTATGTGCAGAAACATTTAGTGATAGTTGATAAAATTTAGAAACCTTGGTTCTTGCCATGTCAGCTCTTGGCCTTTTTTTGCTGCTTGTAGAATACATTATGGTAGTGTTTGTATGTGTGAAATAGTCCATGCTATGCTTTTTACGTATTGAGGGAGGAAGGGGGTTATATTTTTTCTGGTCGTGTAAAATGTGTTTGAGAGTGCGTTTTGTATCTCAATATGAAATGTGTCATCTTCTGATCCTATATGGATGAGGAGGAATCAACAGACTTGATGCAGTCTTTGCTAGGTTGGACTAAATAAAGCTTGTGAAACAACTTCCTTTAATGAATTTAAAATGCCACAACAGGGATTTGGTGAGAGCTAATGCTGTAATGCATTACTCATCCTTTATCTGCTTCTATTTTTACAGGTTCTGAAGGATGATTGATGCTGGTTTCTTGTGAGGATGGAATTCAAACCCCCACAGTTTCTGTGATGCCAGTTGCAGCACTGTGGATTGATAAGTAACATGCAGATTTAATTGCACAACCTGGGGAGAAAGCAGTAGGAGTGCTACTTCTTTTCAGCTGCCTAAGTGGACAGAAGTACAGTGTCATCTATCTGCAAGGGAAGATCCTTCAACAGAATTTTACAGCTAATAATAGAGACAACATAGCATCATCCACCTTCCTGGTTTACTGTGTATCACCTTCCAAGACAGATGGTCTGTCAGAAGCTGGAGGATGCCCGCAGAGCACATAATAATGAAGTAGTGAATTGATACTGCTGCTGCAGCCTAATTGTCAGGATCACAGCCGACAGAACTGTGCTGCCCTTTTTCTGCTCTCTTAATCAGGCCAAGAGCAGCAGGGTGGTCATGGCTGGCCTCTTTAAAAACCTGCTAGTACTGTTTTTTGTTTTTCAAAACACCTGTTTGGGTTTCAGAAGCCCACTTTCTGTCTTCAAGAGGTGGGTTATACAGAAAGACCGTATGTGTTAAATGTGTGCAGTCACTATATTATGGATATGTGAAAAAGCATGTCCTAGATAAAAACACGTATGGTGTTTGTTTGGTTTTGCTTAGTTGCTCTGAATTTATTTTCTGCAGTTTTGAAATGGCACTGTTGTCATACTGAAGGCAGAAAGTCTTGTTTTATTCATAGGTTGCTTTATAAAATATGAGTTTAGGATGATAAAAGAACAAATAGTGAAAATTTTTAGGTAACACCACAGGTGTATTTTAGACTACACTGGGTGTAAATATATTTCAACTGCTTAAGTTAGCTTCCAGTATAAAATGATATTTTAACGAGAAAGCATCATCTAGGTTAAAACTGGGCAATCCTGGGAGCTGGGGCAGGGGGAGTTGTATGCAGAATTGCATAGGTAAACTTGAATATAGTTTGGACAAGAGAAGTTGTAGTCTCTTAGCTCTCCAGAAAAGTGTTCTACTCTTTTTGAGGCATATTGGGCACTGTAGTTATCACGTCACTTCTGTATCTTTATATATATATATATATATACACACATGAATATGCATATTTCAAATTCATATCAATGTTGCATTGTGTTTCAGATGTCGTACCATTTAGTTCCTTACTGTGACCTATTTTTTTTTTACAATTTGTTTATACATTTCATTCAGTACAGACTTTGATATTCACGTAAAGTTGTAAAACTTATTGGTTTACTTCTCTGCTTGTAATAGGAGTTGCTATATATGTTGTGGTGTTGGAATTAAAAATTTCCCCTTTACACATAATTTAATCTGTATTGCATTACACATCAGGCACATAGTCTTAAAAAAAAAAGACCAAACCAAACTTGTGAATGATTAACAGTACTTGAAATTTTCCAGTGAATTAATTCTCTATCTGTACATCAGTGTACCTCAGACAACTTCTTAGATGAGATGACAGGCTACATTTTAGCTAATGTTTTCCCAACTAGTCTGTGTGATTGCTGTGAGGAACTGTCTCAGTAAATGCTTGGTAACTTAAGCTCGTGAAGGAGTGAAATTTCCACATTACTCCTGGAGCTCCTTAGCATTGTCAAACTTCCCTGCTAGTTCTCAAGACCCTGCTTTTTAGAAAGACATAACAAAAGTCAATATTTTTAAAAGTCTTTCCTCCTTCATTTTAAGGTACAAAGACACTACCAGATCTTTTTCCAGTGAATGCCTTGGAAGTGACCAGCCAGTAATTTCACTTGGTCTGTCAGATTTTGCATTGGACATTCGCATGCCTGGTGTGACACCTAAGCAGGTGAGAGAAATGCAGTTTTTCTTTTTTGTACTTACTTTTTTTTTATATATAACCTTGGAAAATAAAGCCTTGCCTACAGTGTAATTCACATAAAATGAATAAAAACCCACCAGCAAGGTAACGTTTATAGACATGTATGTATGTCCAGAAAAAAGTAAGAAACAGAAAAGTAATCTCAAATGAGAGAAAAATCTTTGCATGTGATTAATTGTATTTTTGAAATTTTGGTTTCATAAGCTGAAATGCTGAAGTTTATTAAAACTAGGAATATGAGTTTTATTAAAGTGAAATATTGCCAGCTGCGCTAGTAAGTCATACATTTATTTGGAGTTGCAGTTTACACTGAATCTCAAATGAGGCCTTAGTGAAATGAGTTCAGTTAAAATTAACACTGCTGCAACTTTGGCAAGCGCAGAAGACAACCGGAAAGTATTTCATAAGGGTAACACTTTTGACCCAGTATTTCAAGCCCCTAAAATACTCCAGGAAAGCTACTATAAACAAGTCATAATAGTATATTCTCTCACGTTAGAAATTGCTTCTACTGAGCCGAGTGAGTGAAAATGAAGACGATAGTTAAGATTTTTAACATTAGCATTTTTAAGATTCACCTAAAAGTCTGAGATTCTACTGTCATCTTCACATGTAGTTTCATTAAGCAAGATAAACAATTATTATTAAAGGTGGTTTTTTTTTTGCAGGGAAGCAATGCAGGGAGTTACATATATCATTAAGAGCCCCTGTGTCTCTTCCAGAGGGCTGCAGATGCTTGTAAAGAGCAGGATATTGTGCTGCAGTAGATGGTGATTCATTGTTGCAGATAACACTTTTAAAAATACTGAAGGGAAAATGAGGTTTTCTGTTCTTGGGGAGCAGCCCTCTGGAACTTGTAATTTATAGTGTCATTCCGGTGAGTGTAAAACACAAATATAGTTTCTACTAGATCTTATTTGTCTCCAGCAAAGTATTAAACTTATAATTCAGAAAGAGTGAGAAGTACTCTCAGTTCATCCACGTGCATGTTTGTAATTGTTTTATTGATTTTACCCGAGGAGCCATTAGTTGAACTAGGAAACAGGTATGAAGGAGTTGGTCACTTCAGATTCCTTGGTGGTATGCACACCTGACAGTCACATTTTTTATTGAGAATCATAGCAAGCTAACAGAAAGATGTGTAACAGAACTAACCAGGTCTTTCGTTTACAATTTATGAGCTGTGTGACCTGTGGTAGAGGTACAGTCAGCAGATTTATCTAATGTAAGAATTTTTCTGGGGGCTCTGAAGCCATTGGTTGTTTAGTCAAAGAATGTCTCCAAGCTAGAAAAAGAAAGGGAACTTCTGAAATAGTACTGCTGCTGAGTTGAGTTCTTCCATAGCATCACTGTAGGCAATTGTATTTAATTTACTTTTCCAAGGTCCTCGATGCTTTAGCTTCCCGGGTAATTCTTGTGGAAAACAGATACTGAAAATCATTCTCTTTGAATACTAAGAAGTCTAACCATCTGCATGTGTTCCATGAAATTGAGATAAATTTTGGTAATACCAGTAAGGTTGTACCTAGATTATGAGCATTCACATTGTTGTTCTGGAATGATTACTACAGGAATCATTTAATTCTTTTAAAGTAGGGGCATACAGCTAACATACAGCTTAAACTATGTAAAAATATATACCTGGTTCATGGAGGAAACATGTACATGTTTTCAAACAGGAGGAGGAGGGAAAAGAAACCCCAAATATTTAGCATGTGGGGAGTGGGCAGTGTTTGTAAACCACTGCAAATTAGTTCAGTGCTAAGGCTTATAAATAGATAATCATTATGTATTAGTTTGTTCAGTAGTCCCTCATTCATCTTCAGAAAGCATAGTGAATTTCGATGCTTTGTTTCCATTTCTTTCATTCTAAATATTCCAAATTTAAAGGTAATATCTGTTCTTTGGTCTTTTAATAGTCCGATACCTACCTCTGCATGTCAGTTCCCCTGCCAGTGGATGATGAAGCTTATGTAGGTGAGTTTTGGTTGACTGGAAAAACCTAAGCAAGCTGTTTTGAAGAACCTCAGCATTTTCTGTTACTTTTTTTGTTTGAATTACATTGACTTAATCTTTGCCTGCCACGGGTTTCCAGAATGCTTTCATCATAGCTAAAGCACAAACAAGCTAGAGACACCTACTTAGAGTCAAGATAACACACTGTTTCTGGAGAGATTCATGAGTAACAGTAGTTAAGAAACTGCATGCAGATGCCTTTGGCAATCAGTACCAAACAGTCCCATTTGTAAAATATTGGCTTTCTGTCTCTAGCTGGATACTTAATTCTGCTCCAGTGAGCAGACCGTTTATTTACCTCCTGGTACAGGCTGCAAATCCTTTGCACTTACAGTCAGTGTTGGCTGCAGTAAGATTTTACTTATCTGAGGGAATAAACAAAGCCAGCCAAATCCTCTCCCCTCCATTGGCTTTCTTTTAATGTCATGGTGCACAAATAGAAGGAAACGCTATTGTAATAGCATGCAAATGCTCTGATCATATAGATCAGCAAACAACACCATCTGTTTGGCAAGTCAAAGTACCTCAAAGGTACTTCTGTTTTGTCTTGCTCATGAGCATACAGTTAGTTGTTCAGGTAGAGAGAAGGCTTTTTGGTGTAACTGAACATAGCTTCACCATCAGAACATGCTAGAAACTAAAATAAAACAATGAGGAGTTAAAATGTCTGTATCTTTCCTCCTTTACTCTCTTGTTGTGTTTTAGAATATCTCCACTTACAAGAAATATGGTGGGAATCCTATGTAGTTTTTGTTGTAGTGTGTTGTGAGACTATTGTCCCCTATGGATTTCCTTTTGGAAATCCTTCAGAAACAGAATGTTGTGTTTAGATTTTCATGTATTATAGTATCTAAAAAAATTGAGTAAATTTTCCTCGGTGCTTCCTCTGTATTTATTTTGTAAAGAAGTCAGAATCTGACCTGCTATCTTGGCTGTGAGTTTGATACCAGAAAGGAACATGAGCATTAAAAGAGAGTGAGTGTTCATTGTCTAAAAACTATATCTGCTGTGCAATGTGTGCAATAGACTGTTCTGCTTTCATGTGATTCATAGATACACTACTAACCTGCTGGGTAAGCACTTTTTATTTAGTACTTCACTGAGTTGCAAACTTGCATAGTTCTATTTCTTATTAGATTCCTGCACATTTAGTTCTGTCATTTCGTGTTTACATGTGTTAAAGCCACATAAATTTTCAGTGGTGTATGTGTTTAGAAGGACCTACTAAAAGAATTTGCGTAAAAGTGGTATTTATGCAGTCTCAATGTGAATCATGCAAGGCAGCCTATTTTTTCTCTGAAGACTGGGAAACCTTTAGGGTTTAAGTGTTTACATGTTCTGCACCAGATTTTCATAGGATTTGGTAACCTTCCCAGTGATCACTGTGCTTGAGTACATGTCATTAGAAAGTATAATAAAATTTGATTGCTTGATGAGCAAATTTAAAAAAACAATAAAATCAAAACCTGTTCTGTGAACATAAAGTTTGCCCATGATAGCATTGTTTACAGCCAAAGGTTAATTTTAGCAACATACCTTTTGCTTCTACGAAATGAAATGGCTGTGAGATTAATGTTTAAATGATCTTGATGAGTGAGATTAATATATAATTTTTCAAGACAATGCCATTCCAGTTACATTTTAAAAACATATTGTGGTTTTGGTCTTCCACCTTTTGCTTGATTAATGTTTATGAATGAGTAGCCAAACTAGAAACTAGATTGAGTCTTTAATGGTGCAGGTGTTGATAAAAAATAATTTTTTCACTATGGTGAGCTGTAGTGGTAGATAAAGGGTGTTCTGGAATTCCAGACACTTACAAGAATTGAGTCTAACAGCAAGCCACTCAGCCAAGAAATATCAAGTTTGTAATTATAACACCCAGTTTGTCATCTTCACCCTCATGTTCATTCACATGGGTGACTAGTAAATAAATGTATCTTTTTCTTACTGACTCATAGTGAGTCCCTATCTATCAGATTGTGGTGTATGAATGAGATGGAGCCTATTAAGTTCAGCAACACAAATTGAAATAATTAGATGATTTATTACTTTTTTTGTCCGTACGTGACTCTGAGACACTATGGGTTTGTTACTCTAATATGGCATATATTAACTTCCCTGTTACCAAGTAATGACAATTTCACTGTGTTGAAGGCCTCTAATGTTTTCTTAATCTGCCAAACTGTGGACACTGTTATGTTGATAGATTTCTTCGAAGTTCATTCCTTTATAGGAAAGAGAGAGTATTAACTGTATCATTGCGTTGTTATTCATGAAGATGAACTTAGAATAGTTTTTTTTTTTAATACATTGCTTAACTAGACACTGTTAATATTAAACTGATGCCATGTTCTCTTCATTTATGTTTCTCCTGGAGTTCCTAAGTTAAAGTAGTACTTGATCAGGAAAGTAAATCAGATTTTATTTAGATTGGTATCAATACCAAAACCGTTACTGTTTTAGCTTGGGAGACAAGCTGTTGAATGGGAATATAAGGACAGCTTGTAAGTGAAAAGCAGAAGGTAAATGAATGCGTGGGCACATGCATGCCTATTTCTAGTATTACAGAGAAAAAATGGTACAAAATGCTCTTGCTTATGTCACTTCTGGTGAAAATAAGGATAGATTATTTGTTATTACCATTTTGTTTTTCAGTTGACTTTAAGCCTCATGCCAGCATGGACACTGTCCATCACATGTTGCTCTTTGGATGTAATGAACCCAGTTCTACTGAAAATTACTGGTAAGAGTTACAGTTTGCCTTTGTTATTTTAGCTAAGTTTTCATGTGTTATTTGCTTCTACATAAACCCTTTCCTGTGTCACAATTTTTTGATAAATTAGAAAAATTTAGAATGAAGAAGAACTGCATAACATTCTGGGTTTTCCACACTTAAAGGTGTTAGTTTTCTTTTTAACTAACTACTCTGTAAAGTGGAGAAAAATATGTGTTTTCTTATTCTTCATGATTAACTGTCTCCGAGGAGGAGACAGAAGCTGTAGAAGGCAGGGTACAATTGGATACCAATAAATCTAGGTTTCTTGTATAGCTGGCTGCTTTTAGTGTATGAAGAAGTGTTCTACCAGGTGTCTGGAAAGAAACTGGGTAAAGAGTAAGCTGAAGAACGTTTTCTGTCAAGTGGTTTGGTGGTAGACTTGCCTTTCAAAACGAGGGCAGAGGGAACCTTTCAATGCCACTAGAATAAGTGTAGGGAACTAGAGTGAAGAGAGTGAAAGAAGGTGGAAATGAATGGTCTGTCAGGTAATTTTGTAAGTTTTTTCCAGGTTTTCAATAAAAAAGAGATTTTGCTGACCCTGCAAAGCTTGTGATTTACTCTGCTCTGTGGAACAATTTTAATTTATATTTTCTGGTCAGGTTGCATAATCACAATTTAACTTTTAAGTATTTACCAAAAAGGTAACTAGTGCTGTAGGTTACAGCTAATAGGTATAGCATAATGTATTTTCCACAGAAAACAAAACAAAACAAAACAAAAATATTAATTTAGCATTTCAAATATTGTCTGCATGTTTTTGGAGATGATTTGAGTAATATTTTAAGCATACAACAAACATTCATCAGAAGTTTTATCTTCCTTCTATCTACCAACCAACAATTTTAATAAAGAAAATGTTGCAATCTTGTCCTGCAAGAAAACAGACACTTAAAAAGTTCCGACAGAAGTAAAACTGTGAAAGCACAGAATTTCTATTAATTTCTTTTCCCAGCAGTTTTTTCTGTGTTCTTTCTATTGTATCTTAAATGTCACAATGTACTGTTTGAATAGTTTAATATGAAAAATACAGCAACATAAAATGGTTCCCATTGTGGCCTCTTAAAATCCATTTACATCTTGAGTGTCCTAATTAAAACTGAGTAGATTTTACTTGTAGTTTCTTGGGTTTATATGTCTGGAAGTAGTTTTGTTGGAGCCTTGAAATAATCCATATGTGATAGAAAAGTATTGTTACAGGTTGATCAGACTGTATAATCTCTCTTCTTGGAGAGGAACTATGGTCCAGCAGAAGAGCACCAGTGGCAGCTAATGTTGCTTTCGGTTTTGATTGCTGTACTTAACATCTGCCTGTCAAATGATGAAGTATGTAATTAGTTGTGGTGGTTTGATGTTGGATGTCAGGTGCCCACCAGGCTGCTCTGTCGCTCCCCTCCTCAGCTGGGCAGGGGGCAGAAAATAAGATGGAAAAAAAATTGTGGTTCATGATAAAAGCATCTTAATAAAGCAAAAGCAAAGGTTATGCATGAAAGCAAAGAAAAACAAAAGATTTATTCTCTACTTCCCATCAGCTGGCAATCTCCAGCCACTTTCCTGGAAGTAGGGTGTCAGTATGCGTAGTGATTGCTTCACAAGACAAATGTCATCATAACGAATGACCCGTTATCCCCTTTCTCTTAGCTTTATATGCTGAGCAGACATCGTGATATGAAATATCCCTTTGGTAGCTTTGGTCAGCTGTCCTGGCTGTGTCCTCTCTGAAGATCTTGCCCACCCTTAGCCTACTGTTAAGGGGGAATGTTGGACAGACAGCCTTGATGTTGTGCAGGCACTGCTCAGCAGTAGCCAAAACACTGGCATGTTAAACGACACCTTGCTAGCTACCAAAACACATCAAAACACATCACTGTGAAGGCTGCTGTGGGGAAGAATTAACTCCAGCTCAGCCAGATCCAATACAATAGTGTTGCATTTAAATATACTTCCAGTTTATCAGATGCAGGTTTTAATTAAATCTTGCTGTTTTTTTCTGTGTGTAGTTCCTGAACTGCAGTATTTGCTTTACATTCTCAAAATAAAAGCTTTTCATGCTGTGTCTCATAATCTTGCATCCTTGTTGCTGCAACAGTTTGCAATCATCTTGCTCTGCCCATGGCTATCTGAAAGGACAGAAAGATGATCATGTCTGTTCTACATAAAGGAGGCTTTAGACATCTGCATTTATGCCTGTTTGACATACTTACATAAGATCGTATAAATGCCCCTTTGTTATGTATCCATGTGTGTATATAATTAGTATATATGTGTGTACATATACGTGTGTTTACATCTGTATGTGTATATCTGTAAATGTCTTTGTTGTAAACATGTTCATTTAAATGTTCAGATATGTAGAAACTGTGGCATATATTTGTAAGTCATTGCAGAGAGTACATACAATTTGAAAACAAGTCTTTTCCTACTGGTTTACATATGCTAGAGTCTTTCAGCCACTAGCACTAATTTTGTTCTGATGACTGTGTGTTAACGATAAAACATGTTCAGGTTTTTTTTTTTATTATTATTTGTTATTTTTGTTACCTGCAGAGTAATAAGTGATGACTTCACTTGCTCTTCCATCTCCTAGGGACAGAATGACTGAGAACTGACATCTGAGGACACCACTGTAAATCTTGTTTAGCAAGGATCATTCCCTTATAGTTTACATGATGAACATTTTTACATAGCCAGCTTTTATTCAATTAAGGTATACTATAATGGGTTTTTTGCCTTATTGTAGTTTCTTCGCTGAAATTCTGGGCAGCATTACTCAGATGGTTTGTAATCAGTTGTAAGAGCATTGAAATGTACTAGCTCAAGAACTATTTTTCATGCCATTGTGGGCTAGGTGTATTATGAAAAAATAGGCCTTTAGGAGCAGTCAGAATGCAAGTGCAAAATTGATTTCCCTGAGGCATGAAGTTTCATTCAGGCCAGTTTTGAATGTGGAAAAATGGGAGGGGGAAGATACAGCATTCAGATAACTCTTCTTGGGATTCACTGCCCTGTGCCCTTAGCACTGCTGAGGCAGAATCTACGATGCTACTCTGGCGTGGTGGCTTTTCTGGTGACTTGATGCTGCTCATGCAAATGCTCCTGGCCATCTGAAAGGCTCTTGGACAGTGTCTAATGGGGAACAGAGGTGTTTCTCCCTTCTTGAAATACCCAGGCTTTTCCACAGAAATAAAGTAGGATTCTAGGGCTCAGTTGCCCAGGTTGCTCTCAGTGCACCAAAAAAAAATGTATAGCTGCTTCTGTTTCTTGATCATAATAGCCCTAAGAGCAGTTTGTCCACTACGACAAGTTTTGCCTGAGCTGATAAACTGTGCTGAAATCAAAGTAGCATGCCTGAGCTGATTCATCAGAAGTTTGGATTCTCCATAGATAGTCAAAAATGCACTTGAATGATTTAAAAGAAAACACTGAATTATTCAGAACTTCTGAGTCTTCTAGCAAGACAGGTCTCACACTGCGTCAAACCTAACACTGAAATGAGCTCTCTTGAAAGAGGTGATTCATAGATATAGCCTTTATTTTGGGATTAGGCAAGGCAGCTTGAAATAGTTACCTAATTGAAATAAATGTATTAAGTACAGGTTGTAGGTAACCAGCTGCTGCTCGCAGGAGAGCATGTTTTTGAAAGCTTTTGACACCAGTAGTTCAGTAAAGGTTGCAAAAGATGTCAAGACTGGTTCAGTGAAATACTTGTATTTGACTGCTTAGAGGAGAGTGAAAACAGTGTAAAAATTATGAGTGTAGTTTCTTACCATTGTCACTGCCCCAGAATGTTCTGCACCATTAAGCTCAAGAAATAAAAATGATTTTTCTCACTCAGTCATCTCAATTATCTTTCTTTACAACTCTTGGTTAGAATCAAGAAGTTGAGTATAATAGACAAAGAAGTAAACAGAAAATTATTTGTTGTCTTAATCATGGCAGATATCCTAAGTCTTGCTCACATAGTGAATTATTTTGCTTTTTTAATTGTTCAAAACCCCAGTGCCATTAAAAGCTCCTGAACTTACCCAAAATTGAGCCTTTACCAAAATTACCAAAACTGGCCCTGTGGAAGGTCCAGGGCAGTTTATAAAAAAACAAATATATGAGAAGCAGTCAGTCATCTCTATTTCCACACTTCCCCTACTCCCTTGACAGCCACATTTTGGTCACAGTCAAAACTAATTGTTAGTGCAATACTGTGTACTATGCAGTTATAATCCATTTTTAAGGTATTCTGTGCTACTCATTCTGCTCCAAATCTCATTATTTTTTTCCATGTAAAGAAGCAATGAATTTCAGTGATTGTTTATTTTTTGTTTGTACATGTATACTTTTTACTACCTTCCTGCTTTTAAATCTGTTCATCAGTTATCTTAACTCTTCTTTGTGGTCTCTCCTCTAGGTTTGTGTTTTTCTGAAAACTTGCTGTTTCAAAAGCAGCATTGATGGCTACATTTGAGGGTTGACCATTTTTAAAGCATAATGAAAGAGTAATGTATTTATCTTTCTTCACTGAAGTATTCATCAGCCAACATTTCAGGAGGAAACAGCCTATGCCCTTTTTTTACCTAGCTTATGTGATCCTAAAAAATACTGTGGCATAAACAAGGGCTAGCTGGCCCAGAATGTGGTGGTAAAACTGCAGCTGTGCTTGTGGTTTCTGCTGTTGTTCCTCCTAACCAGTCTCTTCATTCAATACAATTCCAAACCAAGTAGTTCAATACCTGGTTAGATCCCTTTGGGTTTTTTTTAGATCGTAGCAGTTGAAAGCTGTGCAATTTTTACCTGCAGCTGCATGGTCATTACTGGTGAGACATTTCACTTAATCTTTAAATGAGTTTTGCTTGTCCACTGGGACGTGTTTGAAGGGGAAAATGACCAGACTACTAGCTGTGAAGGTCTAGATGTGTTATGAGCAACATTAATGAAAACAAAAAAGTGGCACATTCCATTTTCTCTTGGTGGTCTGATGATTATGGCAATGCTTTCCGTTAGAGGAAAACACAGCAGGTATGTTGCAGTAAGGCTCCCTGGGATCCCAGAAATTCATAATGTTCCACAGAGCTGGTTTTCCATATGTGCCAGAAAAAAAACGATTATTCCTGGGACAGCACCTGGAAAGCATCATCATTTATTCTGGAAGGTAGCAGATATGGCTCATTCATCCTCAACAGAAATGTTACTGAACCTGCATCCACTAAAAGTCCTGATCTTTTATGTTTTTATGCTCCTCCTCACGCTGTGTGAGACTATTTTTCCCAGGATTTAAAGTGACTGAAACTGCTCTTTATGTATAAAAGTGTTTTTCCAGGTCTTTCCCAGGTCTGCCAGGTTTTACCAGCAGCAGTAAACAGAGGAGGTAAACCATTTTGGTTTGCATTGAAGTCTTTGCATGGGTATCAGCCTGCTGGGATCAGTTGGTGTAGTCTGAATAGTTTGAGGTTGAGGCTTTCTAGGTGTCACACTAAGTGTGCTGCACCTGCAGAATTACTTTCACACTGTGCTCAGTGGCACAATGCTCTGCCAGTGAAGAAGGTACAAATACACTCTAAATAGCCCTTTCCTCTAATAGAGGATTGAGAAGTGCTTCTGTGTGGGTGTTTGGAAACAAGGGATCCTTGTTTGTTTATATCATCCTGTAACCTACACCTACATGTAGCAGTCTTGGCTGTGGTCCAGGAACATTATGTTGTCTGTACAACTGTTTCTGACTGGCCTTTTGCAG
The DNA here is from genome assembly GCF_028554395.1 of Pezoporus wallicus. Lineage (NCBI taxonomy): Eukaryota > Metazoa > Chordata > Aves > Psittaciformes > Psittacidae > Pezoporus > Pezoporus wallicus. Next base: position 334,058 of record NW_026639532.1, on the reverse strand, counting down.
ATCTGGTAGTGTCTGTGCTTCAGGTTTATCAGTTTTTGCAGGTTCAAGGTGTCTAGATCTTTTTTTGGGAGTTTTTCACATTCCACCCTTAGGGTTGCCTGCAAGGCATTGCAGAGGCTAAGGGCAACTCTGGAGCTCTCAGTTATTGTAAATATTTGTGACCCGTTTGTGGTCTTTGTTTGTTTGTTTGTGTGAGTATGTGTGATTTTTCTGTTTATGGAAAGCAAGAAGTTGTGCAATGGAATAAAATTAACTTAAAGCAGTGAACTTGCTTTAAGTACAGGGAAGAAGAGTGTGAGTGCTTCCTACCAGCTGGTCCATATATAGCTGCTTTTTTTTGTCAGTAATTTTTCAATGAATTTTAAATATCAATTCTGACTTAAAACTTTGATGTCTTGTGTGTTTCTTTCTGCTTTGCGCACGAGTCCAGTCCCTCTGCATAAAAGTAGCAGCCATTGTCATTTTTTGGCACTTGAGCTAGTACTGCTAGATATTTTTATACGGTTCATTCTCACAAAAGGTTCCATTATTTATTTTCATCACTAACTACTAGTTTGATAGGGACTACCACAAATCTCTATAGTTTTGGCCCTGTTTACCTAATGCTATCATAAGGCAGAGGGGAGGGAAAAACCAAAAGAAGAAGGAGGATCTAATGATATCTGAGAAAGCAGCCTACATTGAAAGGGCTTAATCATCATACATCCAAAAACTCTTCGATAGGTCTTAAAATTAGTGGTTTTGCATGTAATTCACCTGTCCTTTCTGATTTAAGAATTAAAAAATCATGTACTGTTTTGTTTTCTTCCCTCATGTTTTTAGGGACTGTGATGAAGGAACATGCAAAGACAAATCTAATATTTTGTATGCTTGGGCAAGAAATGCTCCACCCACCAGGCTACCCGAAGGTACTGTGCCTTTAACGTGAAGTTCTTGTGTGCCAGGGGCAAGGGAGAGAAGAAGATGTGGAAATAAGCACCTGGCATATACAGGAACCTTGTATAATTTTTTCATTATGGTTAGTCGAAACTGTATAAACATCAACCTCATATACTATAAATAAACTAGCTATAATACTTGGGTTTGGTTTTTTCTTCATCGTGTTTGCTATAATATGGGTTTCAGTAGGGGGGAAGAAAGGGGGGAAGAAAGGCTAAGGTAGAAATAGTGGTCATAATATAATGCTTTATTTTTATATAGCATTAGTCTTGCATTTCCTACTGTATGTTATTGGAAGGATACTATTTATGTTTCAGTAGCACACAAACTGCATTAAAATATTTTTGTGTGTTTTGGGAAAGCTCAAACAAGTTCAATCTAAATATTGATTTTTTTTCTGTGTCTTAAGTATGCTTGACATCTTTATGTGCTTTTCATTTCTTCATGCTTTGATGTGCTTGAGCAACATGTTTACTTACCCATTTTGTTGTATGATAGATGGTTTTGCTGAATTCTATCAGAATTTTTTTAAGCTACTTGTAGTGGTATGTCTAGAAGATAGAGGTTGTTCTTTCTAATAAATGCTAAGAATCCTAGAAATACCTATCATCTATGCAGCCTTGGTCTGAAAAGACTGAATTATACAAATTTTTTATTTGATCTTTTTTATTGCCTATTCATAACTGGGAGCAGTGAACCTCATGAAGAGGTTTATTTTTAGTAATCAGTTCATACACTTACCAGCACAAGTGTTATTTGATTTGGTGATCAGAATGTCAAGTAAAAAAATAATTTTGCTTGGAGGATTCTATGAAAGTTTTGCTATTAAACACCAACTAGTAGTAATTTTCTTGTCTCTAAACTGTCCACAAATATGAAGTTTGTGGAGAGGGTTGGTAATGATTCTACATTTATATGCAGAGTCTGCGGTCTGATTTATAAGTAGGTTTTGCTGTGGGCAGTTGGATCCAGTAACCAAATAAGAAGAAATTTCTTTCTCTGCTTCTTTTGAAGAGCGTTCACTGTAGAATCAGTACTTAGAAATTCTGTTGGTGATATTTCACGATTTTGTTATTTCAAGTTAATTCTTAATTCTGTTTTCTTCTGTTCCTGTGCTTACTTCTGTCAACAAGTAACATAGCTTCATAATTTCCTCCAGATTTTTTCTGCATACAATACTAATTTACATAATTAATGTAAAAGAATACTTTACTGCAGATCTTTATATGTTTTCATTCTCAGTATGTTATTAGTAAGTCAGCGTTAATCAGTTTTTGCCATTCACAGGTTGCATGAGAAATGAGAGTTCTACCAAATCCTACAAAGATAGCAGAACTTGATAATTTAATTAAAAAAAAAACCAAACCAAATGTATAGTGTGTTTATATACATATATATACCTCAAATCTGTATTCACATTCTTAGATTGAGAGAATCCTTTGCTTAAAGCAGATATCTGCTCATTAATACCCAAGTTACAGTCTTAGCTTCTTAGTCTATTTGGGAACATGTCTTGTGGTGGTCGTTCTCCCAGTTTTCAGGACAATGTTTTCTTCACTGTTGTCTCAGTGAAATTTTTTACCCCTTCACTCAAAGCCATTACAGCGATTTATGTTTTTAGATATGGTCAGCAGTGGTGAACCATCTTACGCTTTATTGCTTCTGAAAACAATGCATTTTCCTTCTCATAGGTGTTGGATTCAGAGTTGGAGGAGAAACAGGTGGTAGATTTTTTGTGCTCCAGGTGCACTATGGAGATATTAGTGCATTTAGAGGTATGTATTTTGGAAATTTGTTCTGTAACTTATATCAGTTAAAGCATTGAAAATGTTTACATTACCTGTAGAAAAGAACTTTCTTGTGAGTGTCACTCACAAAGGTAAAGATCAGTAAGCACACTTGTAATAAAGTTTACCTATTAACTTGACTTCTTTATAAACTTGCTCTATCTCTGTAAATATTTAAAAATGGAACAGGTTTTTTTCCTTAAAAAAATATAAAGCAAATGACTTAAGGAAGAAGCAATAATTTGAAGTGTGGGGAGAAGCTTGTTTTTCCCTGTATAATTCAGTTTTTTGAATTCAGTTTTCTTTAAGAAAGTTGAAACTAGTAACTGTGAACACCCTTAACCTGTCACCTTACTTGAGTAGCTGGTGAGAAAGATGACATGCAGGGACCAGTCACACTGTCTATGTTTGGAAAAAGTTGTAACTAGCAGATGGTGTCTTTTCATCTTAAAAAAGAAATAACCACTCATTTTAAGCATGGTATTATGCTTATGTTGTCAGTGAGTGTTTCACACAACCGCAGAATGGCTAAGGTTGAAGGGACATCTTGAAGTTGTCTCATCCATCTTCCACCCGCTCAAGAAGGGCAACCAACAGACAGTTGCAGTTAGCTTTTGGATATCTCCAGAAGTGCCTATGCCCATCCTCAGTCATCCTCAAAGTGAAAAAAAAGAAGGAGCCTCCTGTATCTCAGTTTGTGCTCATTTCCTCTGGTCCTGTCACTGGACACCACTAAAAAGAGCCTGGCTATGTCTTCTTTACACCCTCCCTGCAGGATTTGTTTGTACATGGGTAAGATTCTTCCTTGCACAAGTCCATCTCTTCTCCAGGCTGAACATTTCCAGCTGTCTCCTCTTACAAGAGATGCTTCAGTCCCCTCATCATCTTGATGGCCCTTCCTTGGACTCCCCAATACATTCATGTCTCTCTCGTACTGGGGAGTCCAGGCCTGGATCCAGCACTCCAGGTGTGGCCTCACCACCTCAGAGAGACATCACCTCCCCTGACCTGCTGGCAGTGGTTTGGCTGAGGACACTCTTAGGGTTTTTTGCAGCAAGGGCACATCACTGGCTCATCTTCAGCTTGGTGTCCACCAGGACCCCCAGATCCATTTCTGCCAAGCTGCTTTCCAGCTGGGCTGCACCCAGCATGTTCTGGTGCCTGCGGTTGTTCCTCCCCTGATGCAAGACTTTGCACTTCCCCTTGTTGAACTGCATGAGGTTCCTCTGGGGCCATTTCTCCAGCCTGTCCAGGTCCCTCTGGATGACAGCACAATCCTCTGGGGTATCAGCACATCTTCTCAGTTTGGTGTCCTGTGCAGACTTGCTGAGGGTAAACTCTGTCCTGTCATCCATGTCATTAATGAAGATGTTCAACAGGAGTGGGCACAGTATTGACCCCTGGGGTACACTGCTAGTTACCATCTTCCAATTAGACATTGCACCACTGATCACCACTCTCTGGGCCTAACCATTCGGCCAGTTTTCAGTCTACCTCATTGTCTGCTCATCTGGCCCATACATTATAATATTGGTTTACTGAAATTTGGATTTCATTAATACATATTGAGGTATTGATTATCTGTGACTTTGGGGGACAAGTTTAATTGCATTTATTTATTTATTTACTTATTTATTTATCTTTCATGTTGTGCTTTGTTCTTTAAACCTGAATTGTCTTGTTTTGACATCTTTGAGATGCATGAATTGTTATTTCCACTCTGTGAATCACATCCTGTGTGGTGGTTCTGGGTTAAGGCTTGTCTGGCCTTCAAGAACAAAAAAACCTGTAGGTCATCATTCTCTTCAGACCTGGTTGTGGTGCATTACTGTGTAGGATTTAAACAAGAATGTGAAGATCCTCATGGGCTAAGTGATAATATGTTGGACTTGAAAGAAGGGAGGAAAAGTAAGCTGGGTAATAGCAAAAATATAAAGGAGCAATATGTATTACAGCAATAGTTTGAGCTATGCTTACGGCCTCCTAACTCTTCTGTGGTACCATGGTAAATGATCAACATGTTGTAATTGGTTTGGACAAAGAAATTAGCCTGTTGCTGGTATCTTCTGGGTGCCATGCAGCCTTTCTACCATGATACCACTGGCAAGGTTTCAGCAATACTCAAGATTTTTCAGCAGCACTGTCTGAAGTTGAAGGTATGGTTTCTTACCATGATTTAAAGATAAAATGTAGCATGAAGGCGTTTATGGTGATGAGAAGGAGGAAGAGAAGGAGAATGAAGGAATAAACTGAGGGTGCCAGCACTGTTTAAGTGGAGCACAAATGCAAATGTGTGCAACTGAAGTTGACAGAATTTATTTTCATGGGACAATTCAGATGGATCATTACAGTGATATTGTTTGCCTGCTAAAATCACAAATAATTGAAGCTAAAAACCTCTATAGAGAGCTTGATAGTTGAAAGGCTGCTCTTCATTATTGCTTGGGGACAGTGAGAGTTCTCACTGTCATTTTTGCTCTTAAGTAAAAAAACTAACAAAACAGAAACAAATGAGATGAGTACCCTCTGTTGCATATTAGTTGAGGATGTATTTGGAAAGTTTTATTAATAAATTAACTTGGTAGTCAAAACTTAGTTTTACAGCAACACTTTTCTTATTTTTTGCCTAGAATATCTGTGCAGGGCTTAGAATAATCAGTGTTACAGATATAAACCTGAAAAATTCTGAAAGTTTAAGAAGTGTGGACTGTAATATAGGAGATACTAATTTCATGTACTCTTTCAAAGGTTAAAGAGTATGGCAGGATGCCTTCTGTTTTATTTCAGGGCCTTTTACTTGATAATCCGATATATTATTTTTAAAATGAAAAATAATTACCTTATTTTGAGTACTGGATGCCATGTGCTTCTCTTTGATAACCAGAAGGCTTAACATTGGTGCCTTGAGTAAAATTAATTCTGCATACTCCTGAATATTCATGTCTATGAGACGTTGTGATTTCCTTTCAGGAAGTCAGTCATCTGTGACCTGTACGAGGTATTTGCTAGAAAAAATTATACCACATCAGGATCAACATTTGTTCACCTCTTTTCTATTTGGAAAGCTGTGAAAATGGCACCAGGGAGTCTGTGCTTGCATTTTGTTTTTCATAGAATAAAGGTAGAGTTTCATTTTCATGTTACTAGACTTTTTAAAACAATTTTGCTGAGATTCTGGATGAGTGAGCAGATTAGCAGAAGCAAGCACCTTGACTCTCATGAAAAAAACCTGACTCAGCTAGTCTTCTTTTATGTATCAAATACTGAAAGCAGCATAATGAATTGGTCTCTTTTTTTACCAAGACTTCAAGTTAAATTTTGTGCTACATGTCTTTGTCTTTTTAAATATAACTGGTGTAAAATTAATTCCCAGTGGGCATTAGCTTTGGAATTGCCTTGCTCAGAGGTTGTGCTCCATCTTTGAGTCTGCTTCTAATTTTAATGAAACAAAGCCAATTCTGACACCATATATGGATATTCTGGTACAACTCAAAGGGCTGACTTTGAAATAACAAGGGGTTTGGAACTTCATAAGAAAAGAAAAGGACCATTCTGCTACAGTGAAAGCTTTTAAGTATTCTAGTAGCCACGTATAAGTACTGTATTATTTCTATTAAGTATTAGAAATAGAGCAATGAAAAAAATGAATAAAGGGTTTGAACATCGTGCCCTGTAATTTATATTACATGTACCCAGAGTGAAAAAAAAAAGGCAAAAAAAAAAAAAAAGCTTTTGAGAAGTATTTATTTTTCTAAGTAAAAAACAACACAGAATTTTAAGTATCTAGGAAGCCCTAGGAGTCTCAGCTTCCATGTCAGATTATCATACATGTGACTAAAGAGATAGACAGACTGGCAGGAAGCCTGTTACACTTGGATTGGAAGTTTTATCGAAATCAGCCTACAGAAAGAGCATTTATTTTTAGGATAATTTGGCTTCTCCTCAGTTATGAATGTTCCATTTGACAAACTATTTCTAGTATTTCATATATTTCTCCTAGAAAACAGGATTTAGGAGGAGCAGCACAGGTCATTCTTTTTAACTAATTTAAGCGTTTAACATACAGTATTGATTTTGGATTACAGAGGTAAATAAAATCAGGGAATATTTAATATGATTGTGTTATATTTGCACACCACACAAAACACAGTCATAAGCATACCTTGTAGTTTCATCTGGGTTGGAAACTGCCTTGACAATTGGCTTTCACAGAACCTGTTCCTGAGGTATATAAAGATGCTTTTCCCAGTCTTTGCCAGCTGGCAAGTAGTAACTAGTAACTTGTCTCAGAGCAGTGCGTATTTGCTGAATACCTGAAACAAAGAAATCAAAATAATTCCAGTCAGCTGGACTGCCAGACTTGAAAGGAATCTTTAAGATTTTCATGGAATCACATACTAAACTAGGTTGGATGCCATTGGCCTTCTTGGCTGCCTGGACACAAGCTGGCTTATGCTCAGCAACATCAGTCAGCACCTCCAGGCCCTGGTACCGAGCCCTGAGTTGTCAACCACATGTGACACCATTTACCACCACTCTTTGCACTTTGCCATCCAGCCATTTCTTTGAAGAATACACTTTTCCAGGCTATGAGCAGCCAGTTTCTCCAGGAGGATTCTGTGGGAGAGTGTCAGATGTTTTACTAAAGTCCAGATAGACAATGTCTGCTGTATTTCCCTCCTCAGCCAGGTGGGTCACCTTCTGCTTGGTTTGTGCATTAAGGATATTTTTGCTTCAGTCACACAGTAAAGTTCCGAAAGAGTTTGCATGGGGAAAAAGCATGGCCTCACTGCAATCAGCATTCTTGGATGGATGGTTCAGCAGCTTTCAGTCTTTCAAGGAGGTCAGCTGTAGAGTAGAAGCAAGGAAACAGCATTTCAGTCATATTTCTGTAACTGTTAGAAAAAAGTTTAGCTCACTCATGGCTATATATAACCGTAGACGAAATTATAATATGGTGCAAGAATTTCTTAGAAGCCTACACCAATGTATGTCTATTAGTTTACTCTGGACACAGCACTGGAGATCAGAAGTTGATTTGTTTCTCCTGATAATATCATAGAATCATAGAATAGTCAGGGTTGGAAAGACCTTAAGATCATTTAGTTCCAACCCCCCCTGCCACGAGCAAGGACACCTCATACTAAACAATGTCACCCAAGGCTCATATAATAATATGATTAATATGATTGCCTTGTATAGTTGCAATGATAAATTTCCCACTGTCTTCAGTTCATTTTGAAATTACTCAATTTAGATTTAAATAATGAAATTTTTTTCAGTAGTCTGAAAATTTAAATAGTGTGAAAACACTTTAAAACTGGCAAACTGAAATATATTGGAGTAATTTCCTTCCTCTCACAGTGCTGTTTTAAAAGAAAGACTCAATGACACAGTAAGGGTTATATTTTTCAAACACAACTAATATTTGGCATATGTTAGGTTTGGGTTTGTTGTTTTGGGATAGTTTTTCAACAGTGTTTAAAAGATAGGGTGATGATATTCTCAACTGCAAATTGCAAAACTGAGAGAAACAAAACTATTGATTGCATTTTAAATTTTAAAATTTTAAATGACATTAGGTAATAAAATAAAATGTTCTGAGGAAGCAAGCATTTCCCAACTTCCATTAAAATTTATGTAGTGCAAACTCTCTAACGGCATTAAACTGATAAAGCTGAATTCTGCATCACCTGTGTTATATGAATAGCCAAAAATTTAGTCAAAAAATTGGTTTCAAACAAGGATTGTGGAGCAAAAGAGACTTCACAAAGACCTGTATTGAGATTGTAATGAAGCTTCCTACAGTGAAGAGTAGAGGAGGATGAACAGTATATACGTATCTTGAACATTTTTCTAAAACCATGGACAAAGAATTGAATTTCTTTCTCTTGAATGTTTTCCAATCATTTCCCTACTTTTGTCCTCATAACTTAGTCCTTGGGGTGCTTTTCAATTCATGACTTGGCCTTTTGGAAGCAACATTTGTTATCTGTAATTGAAAACTAGTGCTTATTCTGGCATGGCATAACTTCAGTTTTTCTTCCTGTCTTTAGCCAGTGCTGACCATATCTTGACTTTGAGTTTTTCCCTTATCTACTATAGCTTAGTCTTTTATTTGGTCTTGTCACTTCTCTCTCTCCCTCAACCTTTTTCTTTACGTCTCTGCCACCTCCCTACTTACTTACCATGTGATGAATGTGGGTTTTTTTGCTATTTTTTATTTTTCATTTTTTAACAAGTAACTTTAAAAAAAAACAAAACCAAAGACATTTTAAGGCTATTTTTTATATCTGTTTTAATGATTGGACTTTAAATTGGAGAATTTTTAGCTTTAATTTTATTTTAATTTTTCAGTGGCTACTATTTTTCTGTACAAACATGGGTGTTTGCATAAAAATTATACACAGGATTGTATGCTATTGTAATAAAAATATCTTCTACAATATATTGTTTTGTTTTTTTTTTAAAAACAGAAAATGTGGATGGTACAGCAGCACAGTGGCTGACTGACTGGTTTTGCATTTTTATACCTATGCATAGTCTTAAAATTCTTCTAGTATAATTACAAGTGAATTTGTTATTACTGTGCCATACCCATATTCAATCCTTTATGCAGAATATAGGTACCAAACTCTCTTGAGTTTTGGGCAATATAACATATAGCTTGCAAAGACCCATCAGAAATCACATCTATGTTGAATGGATATGCTTCTGTTTCTGGATCACCAAATGAATTTTCAGCTACTTTTCTTCTGATTCATGACTCTTGGTTTCAAGAATTCTCATGAGGCATGCTTTCCAAACATTCAGTGCATCTGCAGTACTTAGTAGTCCACCCACTAGTGTAGAGTCAAAGAGTGACTGTTGTAATTTTTCTTTCACATATATAGTGAAGACTTTCCTTCTCGTCGTTATTTGTAAAAGTACAACTGTGATTTATTGATTCAAATTTTTAAATACAGAAGTGTTTGTTGGGACGCACAGAGCTGGAGAAACTTAAGAATTCTCAGATGCCATGATGATCACTGTGAGAACCTAGTGAAACTGGGGTAGCAATTTTTTCACTTGCCTAACATATGCACTAATTTATACATTTTGTAAAAACAGTAGGTTTCTACTTAGTGAACATATTGGAATTAAATTCTAGTGTTAATGGTGGTAAAACCCAAACTTAGTATTATCCTTTAATAATGAAATGTGGTGTGACTAAAATACCTAATGTTTGAAAAACTAAACTGGTATTTTTTAACCTGGAAAGGCTCTGTTTTGTCCCACTCTAGTTACTACCCTTTCTTCTGTTCAAATGCAATGTTGTTTTCAGTTCTGAACCTAGCTGCTGATGGAAGAAAATCTCTCCCAAGTTATCACTTGTCAGCAGACCCATGGCTACTGTGTTCTCTTTCTTACCTGAAGCATATATTGTTAGAGGGTATTTTTTTGGCAATTTCTGTTTACCTGCTTTGGCGTTACATCTGTCTTCTAACTAGAGCTGTTTTGGTATAAACGTAAGAAAGGGAACTTCTTGGAAAAAAAATTAAGTTTGAACTTCCAGATCACCAACTAAAACAGAGTAACTTTCAAGTCTTTAGTATATTTAAATTAAAATGTCAAACACATTAAATAATGCTGGTACAGTACATTAACAAATCAATTAACTTGTTTTACTGTCCTTCTGGGATGTCCAGTGTTGAACAGAGCTGCTCTCTGTATTGGTATCTCAAAATCACCTGGTGATTTTATTGCAAGTATTTCTGGCTGGTTTGTTATTAATGGCTGAAACCATTACTTTTCCACAAATTTTTAATTTTTCTAGCTTTTCTCAAAATAGATTTGTTTGAAGCAAACCAGCTTTTTCTGCTGTTGTAAAAATGATGCTGTTTCGTCTCACAGATGCTATTTCATAAAGATCTACAGTATCTAATGCCAAAAAAACGGTTTTTCATCCACTAGTTTCTTTCTTTATTAGGTTTTTGCTGCAAATGCAGCATTGCGTTCAGATTTCTGCAAGTTTGGGTCATGTTTTCATAGTGTGAAAGTTCTACTGCAAACAATAAGATTAAAACTTATTTTGTCTTCTGGTATTCTTTATACGGCAGAATAATGTTACTAGTATGTAATAATTTTGTATGGGTTCAGTTGTAAATGATTAAACCTTTTTGTGACTTGTACAGACAAACACAAGGACTGCTCTGGTGTAACTTTACATCTGACACATCAGAAGTAAGTATTTCTGAAAATACTTAAATGTTACAATTTTTTTTCATTGGAACAGAAGACATGGAAAGGCCTCCTTTAGATTCCTTTGAAAACATGTAAAATAAAAATAATACAGACATCACAATATTAAGAATTTTGAATCTATGTGTCATTTGTTGGCAAAAATTTTTGTTTCTGCTAAGAAACTTGATGAAATAGGGCTATCAGTACTGAGTTAATCCAGTTTAAGAACTTCATATTTAGAAATCTGGGACATGAATTGTGTAGGTGGTCATGTTGTTTTTCACATGTTTTGTAGATGCTTAAAAATTTGTAGCTTGTATGAAAAACAGTAAGGAAAGGGAAGTGCTGTGTTTCAGCTGCTTTCTCAGTAGACCAGTTTCAGACATAGTTTATTTAGAAATTAGTGGTGGTAAATACTACTGCATATTGTGTCACTTGCAGTCATGTTTTGAAAAGGACTTGATTAGCACAGCTTGAGTTTTGAATTGCAGGCAGCCTTTGATTGCCGGAATGTATCTTATGATGTCTGTGAACACTGTAATACCGCCAGGCGAGAAAGGTGAGTTGTAATTCTACAAAGCGATTATGTAATTTTAGCATCTGGTTTATTTTTACTGCTTATTGCCTAAGAAAATGTAGCAGAGACTCACTGAATTGTAGATGGACAAATTAAACAAATGATGACAAAAATAGTTATAATTCTAAAATTATATCATATTTTCTGATAACTACATCAGCAAAAGTGATCAGTGTTGTAGAAGACAGTGTACAGAACAATAACGATCTGTGCAATACATTTCTAGAAATCTTATGAGTATTTTATTTTTGTCTTAATATTTTACAAAAAAGAGCACTATTCATTTTCTTATTCACTCCATCTCACAAAAAAAAAAAAAAAAACAAAACGAAAAAACAACCAAAAAGAAAACACCGTACAATTTTTTGGACTGTTACTCGTAAGTATTTGCCAATCATGCTATTAGTGGTTTACCAAGAGTTCAGTTTTAATAAATTAATTTCTACCAGTAAGGAACTGTTCCTTAAAGAATTTATTCATATGTTCCTACGTGGTTAAAAGGTCAAAATGCTGAAAAAACACTGTACAACAATGTTCCCAAACAAATCCTACTCAGTGGATTTTACCTGAGGCTCAGCTTGTATAGTCCCAATAGCATTTCTTGAAGCTAGCACGGAATGTTTTGTTTTAAGGAGTTTGAGCACTGACTCTGTATTTGCCTATGCTAAACTGGCATTCTTAATAAGATATGTGAGAACACCATTTTTCCCATTTGCAGTTAGCTGCCTAAATAGGATGAGGTGGTCAAATGCCCAGTTGACTTCAACTGTTAAGTGACTTCAGCCACTTGAAATCTTTTTCAATTTGATTTGAAGCTTAACAGAATTTGCTCTTCAGTATGAAAACATCAAAAGAAACCACCCTCCTTATCCCTCCTAAAAGATATTTGATCATTGCAGATACTTACTCTTTCAGTTGAAGGGGGGAGGGAAAGGGAAATAAGATTCTGTGCCTGCTCAATCAAACTTGCAGTTTTGCAGAAGATCATGAAGTTTTTTATAAAAGGAAGAATGCAGCCAGTCTCTCTGGTTGCATTTATCTCAGCCAGCCAGTCTCAGAGAGGCACCAGCGGAAGTATTCTCTGTAGGCTCCTAACACTAGTATAGTGCCAAGTATAGCCCTTCTCTGCCAAAGTCTGCATCTAACCCTAAATCTTTAGAACTGGGCCTAGAACTATAAGATCTTACAATCAAGACTTAATTATAAATTGTATAATTTTAGAATGATACCAGTTTATTTTCATTTTCTCTAGAGTAGACTGTTTACTATAGCTATGTTTATTTTACGTGTTCCTCTTTTAAGTGTTACATAGTCTGTAAGCGTGTTACTTTGTTAGATAGCAGCAGCATATGCTGGAAAAAATACTACTAAGTTTTAGTCCCATTTTTTATGTACATCATCACAGAAGGTCTTTTTCAAGTGACTGAAGTACCTTAGTGTACCTTTTCTCTAATAATTAATGTGGTTTTTTTTCTTTGTTTATTGCTATCATATTTTAACAGCTGTTGATGCAGACATTGCCTGCCATTACAAAAGGTTTCCAATGCACCTTTTTGCCTACAGAGTTCATACACACAGATTAGGTAAGAGTTTTATTGCAACATGGGAATACCAAATGCTTAACAGAAAAATGCTGACACTACAGCATATTTTTTTTAGATGTCGCTTGTTCACATACATATTGGTATGTTATAGGTAAAGTAGTGAGTGGATACAGAGTGAGAAATGGTCAATGGACATTGATTGGTAGACAGAGTCCACAACTACCACAGGTTGGTTGTTTTTTTTAATTCTAACTATAAATTTTGTTTATCTTTATTTAAAACCAGGAAGATGAATTGACAGTCATGTACGCATAGATATACCTCATGGTGTTTCCAGTGGTACATGTTGTGCCAGTAGAAAGTGAATATTGCCCAGCATTATCATGGTTACATTACAATGCACAACCATCCTGAAGTTACCTTTCAGATGTGTAGCAGTTATTCTTGTGTGTGGGTGTTGATGTAAATAATATGAGATGCTTTTACTGATTAGGGTGACTCACCCTCTCTTTCAGGCATTCTATCCAGTAGAACGTCCTGTGGAAGTTAGCTATGATGATACCCTAGCAGCTAGATGTGTTTTCAGTGGTGAAGGCAGAACTACAGAGACGCACATAGGGTAAATTTTCTCTGTTTGCTCCATGTCATTGGTTATGTTTAGAAATATACTTGTTTCATGTCTCCTTTCAGAATAATTCTAATTGTTAAATTCTGCCAGAATGTTCTGTTTTGCTATCTAGTCTGCTAGATATTTAACTCTACATAACATTCATTGCCCTCACTTTGGTGGAGTGTTCAGAAGCCATGCTACCAAGTACCTTACTCAGATGTTGGGCTGACGTACACTTAAAGGAGTCATCAAGTCTAAAAAAATTTTAGTAGGCTGAAGTTACTGACTGTTTAAGGCAAAACAATAAAGCATCACAATTTCTCTTCATTATTTCAGAAGAAAATTAATGGAAATTTATAAAATTCTGATAAATTTTGAGCCATCATAAAATCTGACTTAAAAAATGTGAACTAATATATGGGTTACCATTATTTCAATATAAAAATATACATGCTTTTATCAAAACAAAGAAAGCCATAAATGACTAATAATGATCAATAGGAAAACCTGAACTGTGTTTGTCAGTTGAAGATGACAGGCAGAGTTCTGTAAGATGAAGTTGACAAATGTAACTATAAAAATAGATGCAATATTAAAAAAATATTGTCTTAAGTGGCTTCAGTTCTTTGCAGTAGAGTTTGCTGCATATATGAAGAATGAAGATACTCTGCAGAACAATCTCTCTGTTCTGGAAGTATGTGCTGCAGAACCCCAAGGGATTAGACATTTAATGCACTGAGCACCCCAATATTGCATTTCAGTAGAGAGATTAAATTTGTTCATGAAACAGAGTTTCTCAGGAGTTCAGATATCTAATAGAAGGATTCTGAGTTTTCTGTGAATTTACTAAAACTGTTGTTGATGGAGTTTATTTTTTTCTTTTTTTTTTAACTGTAAATACTTAAAAGGACAAACTTTGTATTTTTTAGACACAGTAACTTGTCAGGTGAACCAGAGTTCATGTGGGTTCCACATCTCCTTTTCTACTAGAGTTTTAAAGAGGAAGCAATTATAGTAACAGATACTGGGAGGCCAACAGTGAAGTTAGTGCTTTCTAACCGGAGCTTGCCCAGTCAGAGTCTGATTTTTCTGGTCTCCAAGGGATGCTAAATTTTCAATGCATGGAAAAATACCAGTTCCCCTCTGAAATACTCTATTTTCCCATGTTCCCCATATCTCCCCTCTGGCTGGTGTCATTAATGTTGCTATGGTGAGTAAATGAATGCTGCAGGATGCTGCTGGAAAAGTCAGCACTGACGTCTTTTGCAAACAGCTAATAAGCCACCCCCGTAACTTTTTATGAATGCAGACTCAGTGGTTAATTGTGAAAGCTAATTAAAAAATGTGAATGTAAAAGCCTTTATTTTGCAAACCTTTCTTTACAGCTCCAGCTTATTCCATTGTCAGAATTGTAGCTATAAATAACATACATCAACCATAAGGCAGAGGAAAAAAGCAGGAACAGATCACAGTTGCAGAGAGGCCCTGTGTTGTCTGTGTCAGAAAGTAATATTTTTCAGAAGAAAATTTTTCTCATGCCAGCTTTTTTGTCTATTGAAGACAGTATTATGTAGCAGTAGAGAAGAGCCTCTCCTGTTCCAAGTGCATGGACATTTATCAAAGAACGGAATTTTTCCAGTGTTTAATCATTCCTCTTGCACTCATGTCTTCCTTACAAAGCTTGTGATCAAGTTCTTCTCAAGATTGCAGTGCTGTCTTCTCTTTAAGAGATATTTATGGTGTCCTAATACGTAATGAAATTAAGTTCTGCCGCATTAGAAACAGTATGATTGGGCAATAAATGGGCGCATTTGAATGTGGGAGGGAAAACTGTCATAAAAGATATCTGCTGAAATGAAACATAGATGTTATTTGCAATGATTTTAAATTATGTTTGCCCCAGATTGAGAGGGGATTGTATGAATGCTGGCATGATGGATGGTGCAGTTCTGTCATATTTCACCAGAACGTGTATATAGTAGATGACGCACTGGGTACTATGAGGATAATACTAGGGAAATGGAAAGAAGAGCAGATCAAATAGTTGATGCAATTTTCTGTAGAATCAAACCCAAATTGTTAAGAATTTCTGAGATACTTGGGGAGTTCGTGTATTGTCTAGTGTAAGCTGAAAGAAGTTTTCGATATTCGCTGCAATGAAGCTATTAAATGTTTTAGTGTGGGACTTCGACTAAGTATGACATTGCCACATTTTGTTTAATACTCTGTTAAGCAAGTTAGATTAATTGAATAGCAGCTCTATCCAGCTCCTTTTTTCCTAACTGCCACATCTTTTCTGTGTTATGTAGGGGAACAGCCAATGATGAGATGTGTAATTTTTACATTATGTACTATATGGAAGCCAAGCATGCAGTTTCATATATGACCTGCACGCAGAATGCAAACCCTGAGTTGTTCAGAAATATACCACAGGAGGCAAATGTCCCTATTCAAATCATGTCTGATATGCTCAAGATGACACATGGACACCATGAAGGTGAAAAAGAACTCATAAAACTTAAAAAAAAAATCCATTTTATTCAAGTCATTTTTGCTCACAGATGCGTTTGTGTATGTTGCTTTGATTTACTAAATTTTCATTTATATGATGCAATTCTGAATAAAATTCAAGTCGTTGATTATATACCATCACGGGATTCTGCTCTTGTTTTTGTTGGAAGTATTTGTCATAGTCATTTGTATGTTTCTTTCTATTGTCATCTTTCAATTTCCAACATATTTTTATAGTTATGTGAGCCGTGTACCCAAAAGATTGACCTCTTTTCTATGCTAAATATCAGTACTTTATATTAACACTTTGTTAGTATCTGCTTTATCTTCTGTTTCCTACAAAATTGAATCATAACATTTCCATAGTTTTCTGCATCCCCTGCTTTGTTATGGAAGGAATCAAATGTTTATATTGAACACCAGCAGGCATTTAATTTCTAGCAGTAGTATTACCCAGAAGTAATCTGACTGGTGTGTCTGTGTAGCAAAATATAAATCTCAATTTTTCATTCCAGTTGTTTCACTGCTGCATTGTTTGGTACAACTACTGTAGATAGATAAAAATATCAAATGTTCATTTCAGAAGGACTTTTCTTTCCCAGTCAGAAGATACTAAATTCCATCCACACACAGAGTTTAACATCATATCCTAAATCCATTTTTCAGAAACCAAGGACAGTGATAAAAGTTCTTTGCTGAAGCAAGCGAAAAAAGAAGAGATTTTGGAGCAGAGTATGTACTTGTTTATTTCTCTGTTAAGTACAGGACACACTGATGTAAAATACTGATTAATTATATCCTGATTGTTAATAAGTTATGAAGGTTTTATTGTTTAATTGATGCAACTTGCAATGTTCTATACAGCTAATAGAATTGAATGATATATAAGAAATAATTTAAAAAAATAGTCTACCATTGATCTCTAGCTGTGTAGATAAAATTCTTCAGAGCATTTTAATCTCATTAGGTTTTCCTGTTCTTGGTTTAATTTGCTAAAGAAGTTTGTGGTTTATCTCTAAGTGCAATCCTAAAGGATGGATATGAAGAAGTAGTCCTATAGTATGTAACTGCTCTAGATTCTATATGTGACTGTCTGCTATTAGTTCTTCCCCCTTCTCATTTTGTATTACTATGTATGTAGTAGGGAATAGTATGTTTTTACAGTTCAGTATTGGTTGTATATGTGCTGGATTGAGTGCAGCTAATGTTTAATACTGAGTTATTTTTAACTACATTTGTGTATATGTGCATATGCACATAACTTGTGCAAAAATGTGTGTAGTACTTAGTTGCAGGACAAAAAAAACATGACTCTTCTAAAGCTTCTAGAAATATGCTGAATGTTGTGTAGGTTTGGGGGATATGTTAAAATAAGACTGTACGTTTGTTTTTGTGGGTCATATGGCATTTGATAAATATTTGTTTGGTATCAAGATTTTTCTTGATATAAATGAGAAGACCCTGTTGAGGTTCAAACATGGTTCAGACATTTAATTTATTCAAAATAAATTAAATGCAGATTTCCTTTTGCCTTTGATGAGGCAAAAGATTAGGACAGTGTTTGGAGTTTTTGCTAACATCTTCCGTAAGGGTTAAATTTTCTATATGCCATATTGCAGAGTTAACTCAAATAATTAAGTTACAGTTACATACAGCCTAGTTTCTGGGTCTAATGTGAGGCATCCCTGCCCATGGCAGGTGGTTGGAACTGGATGATCTTAAGGTCCTTTCCAACCCACACCATTCTGTGATTCTGTGATTCTGTAACAGTGTCTTGACTGAAAGTACTTTAAACTACTGGAGATAGTATTTACACTTCCATATCTGAAAATTAACCTTAGTCAATTCAAGGTGGATTTTTAAAGAAAGAAATACAATTATATTCTTTTAAGCCTGTTCCAGAACAGAGTAAGCTAGCTACTTGTAAATGAAGATCAAGTTTTATGCTGAAAAGCTGCTCCGCCTTTGTTAACTAATTAAGTGCATTAGGATTTGGTTGATGAACTTGTGATCTGTGAGTCTTACTGAATTTTTTAATGTTTGAAACAAAATGTTGAAACAAGGTCCTGCTTTTAAAAACCCTTTTATTTGTCTTTGAAATGTATTTCAAAGCCACATTTCTACAATGCAGTCTTGTTTGTTGAGACCGCTGTTTAGTATACAACCTCATCTAATCTGTTTTTGTGAAAACACACTGCATTGTTTTGTCCATTTGAAATTACATGGGTTCATAATGTAGGATATTAAAACACAGTAGTTTCTTTGAGAGAGTTTTATTCCATATTTTAAGTTAGTTTAAGATAAACTCTCCCATCATTTACAGGAGCCTAGCTTCAATTTTACATTTATAAAGCTCTAACTTCAGTTGAATTACATGTGTGCAAGCAAAAGAAGCAAACTGAAAAATCAGATCAGGTTTAGTTTTGTTTTTGTCTCCAAAAGGGAAAGGTGAGAGGCTGTTTTAGGTGGGTTTTGGTCCTACAAGTGCATGAGTACCTGGTAAGATACACTGGGAATACCAAGAGCTGAAAGTGGTGTGGTAAAATGTGCCTATGAAAATTACACACAAATTGGAGTTTGGTTTTGTAGGGCAAAGTGCTTTCTGTAATTGTGTTGCCAGTTTGTCCATCTCCTCAAGTAATTTTAGTGAGATAGCCAATATCAAGCAAATTTGAACAAGGACAGGAAAACTCTATAGTTTGGAGGGAGTTGCACAGAAGCAAATACATACTTTCACTGAGGTAAAGCTTAAAATATAAATTTTTCCCTTTACGTCCTGGCATGACATACTCTGTATGATAAGCTGACCTACAAAACACAGATCCACCAAAACTCAGGTTTTTTATAAGTTCTGTTGCTGCTGAGTTGTTGGTCAGTAAATTCAGACTTTGATTTGCTCTGAAGATAATGCTTCAACAATTTTTCTGTAATTCTGTCTTTTATCTTGCATGTTTTTTTCTTTGATGACTCACTATGTTGTAGCAACTTAATTTTACCCTTGTTTATTTCAGGTAACTGAAGTATAAACACTGTCATTTCACTAATACTGAAATACTTGTTAATTTATTCTATTAGCTGGATATCCTTACAAATCTAGGAGGTAGAGGCATGGTCAGAGACAGATTCTGATGTGAGTAGTATTAAATCTATTGGCCTCAAAAAAGGAGAACAGAAAAGCCCACCATGTGAAAGAACCTGCCTGCTAATAATGTGTCTGTCACATGATTGCCTGGGCATAGGGTACTTCCTGCTACATACAGGCAACTTCATTATACGGGCACCTGCAGGTGTTATCATTGCTTTTATGTTAAATTTTCAGTTTCATCACCTTCAGTTATCAGAGGCACATTAATAAACAATGTAAATATATCAAAATAAGTAGTAACCATCACAAAGTGAAGCACCACTTAGCATGAAGACAGAGCTAAATCTCCGTAGTGTTAAAATTGAGCTTACCTAAATGAAACTGACCTCATTATTCCTCTGTTTCTGAAACAGAGTCACTGCTTGGTGAAGATAAACTGTTCACGGGAAGTTAATTATTGTAGGTAATACAATTGATTTAGGCATTTGTGCATATTGGAGAGTTTCCTGTTCCTGCTGAAGCACAAAGTCCCTAGCAAAACAAATATGATTTATGTTTGATTTTGTTGTTCATTAACAGAAGCTTGATAAAATTGTATTCAATAGATACAGTAGTTAAAAAACCTAGCATCTGTTCATAGCACTCACCATGTCTGCTAGATGTCTCTTCTTTACCTCTGGAAAAAAGGCCTCAATGTGTTTCTGTTTGTTCAACACTTTCCTAGCTATAGTCTGTGGCATAATACATTTAAGATCTGTTTTGCTATACAAACAGTGAAGCAGTCTTTACTATTGAGAAAATCAGCTGCTGGTGTACCTGGAAGCTGTATAAATGCTATAGGCAGGGGTAGTTTCTTAATAACAAACAAGGACTATACAGGTAATGGTTAATCACAGGGGCAATATTTGTTAAAAAAAAGGCTAGCTTGAACTGAAAATTCACTTGCAGCATATAAACTATAAATCAAAGATTAGATTTGATTTTTTGTTTTAGAAAGGCATGTGTGTACACATGTATTTACACATACATGAGAGAGGAAAGAGATGGGATTTTCGTCTTCTGGTATTAATGTTTACTGTGGCACTTACAAAAGTACATTTTTGCTTGTGTCTGGTTTAGGGTAGCAGGTAGCGAAAAAGTAACATACATTTTTGCCTCTGATGGTAGAATCTGAAGTGAAAGTCTAAATTGTGATTCTTTTGCTTTCAGTATTAGCCAGTTAACCAGCCAGTATGGGGGTTTTTTTGCCCTTTCATCCCCCATTATTTCACGATTAGCATGAGCAGAAGTAGTTCCAGGAAAGTGAATAGTGAAGTTCAGTACAAGTGAACTTAAGATGTCACTTTTTGAATGTCCCAGCTAGACTCATCCCATTCAACCTCCTGCACTGAAGATATTACATCTTAAGTCCAACATTCAGAAGTTAGCTTTTATGAAGTTGGCTTTAAGTCTGCAATATAGAATTGCTGTCCTAGTGGTGAGATTATGTTGAATAGAAAAACACCTCCCTGGGCTTCTAACTTGTTCTAGAGATTCAAATCTGTGAGGGAGTGAGATAGAAAAGAGAAAAGAAAATAAAATAAAAGAGAGAAAATTAAAAAAGAAAAGAAAAAAGAAAATACAACTTAATGGTCTAAGGCAATTTGATGCTCTCTGTTTAAAGTGATTTACTCTAGACTCTTAGCAGAGTGGCTGAATGGGTCTTTGTAGCTGCGTACCTTTGAGAAGTCTTATTTCCTGATCTGTTTGCCTAGGTTTTGAGGATGGACAAAACAAATAACTGGAAGTAAGTCTTGCATATGCGCAGCTCCTGCTGAAATAGACTAGAAATGTGGCTTTAATTTAAGATGTGAAATATAATCCTAAGTACCAAGTAAAACCACATTTTGAGACATTTCTAGGTGAATACCCAAAATGAGTAGATGCTAAATGACCATTCTGAGTGTAATCTTTAGCAAAGTAGCAGTAATTATGAACCTAATTTCATTGTACAGGCTGTAATAATGAAGCTAATTTAGTGTGTTTCATAAACAGAGATGGTGGAATAGAAATGTTAAAAGATGTCTTACTGTTTAGTTAAAACATTTTTTCAGGAGTGCTTGAAGGGGGTTAAATATTAATATATAGCGATGGCCCATTGATTGTGGGAGGAGGTTTCTTTGTAAGGAAGATTAACATCATAATCCATACAAAATGGAGGCTGAGTTAGGGTTACACATCATTCTGCTATTTATTAAACTTGGATGCCTAACCTTTTAATTATTTTCAGTTGTTGTATGCTGTATTTGTTCACGAGTGCACACAAATACCCACACAAATAAATATTTTGCACAACATATTTGTTACATTACTGGAAATATTTTGCTAGGCTGTAACTGAGTCTGTGAGTTGAGAAACTGAAATGTCCGTGTTGCATATTTTGCTATTGTGCATTCCTGTGAAAAACTCATTACAATAAAAGTGTACTGAACAAGGCTTTTTGTGGCTGGGGTGGAAATTCTTGATAATTTAACTGAAAGGAGGAGGTATACCTTGTTCTTTTTTGGCCTCATCTGTCTTTCATTTCCTCCTTAAAAAATGAATAAGAAAAGAGGGGGAGATGTGAAGGAAGGCCTACAAGGCCTGCTATTTCTTACAGAATAGGTGTTGAAGAGAAAACGAGAATCAGAATGCAGACAGATCCTTGATTTTTCAGCTTAAGTAATGTATTTCTGCAACAGTATTACATAGCAAATCCATGGCAGCAATGTCAAATAATAGGACATTGTGTTTTTGCACAAATTTCTAAAGTAAATTTCTCATCATTTTCCTTTTCTAGTTTGTCTGTAAAGAGAGAAGTTCAGTTTGGTAAGTGGTTAAAATTTCTCAGGTTGATAGAGAAAGGATGTGGAGTGCCTAGAATGAGGTGTTAGAGATATTTTAAGATTAAGGCCAGACATGAGAAAATCTTCAGATGTTTTCACCATCAGGTTGCATGTTTGGTGCTGGAAGATTATATAAAGTCCCTTGAATACAATACAAAAGTAACAGAAAATTGACTGAATTAAACCTTGAGGGGGTAACATGCTACTGAAAGGTATTAAGAGCAATATTTACAGCTGAAGAAGTATAATTAGGAAACTTCAAAATTGCAAATTATTTGCTTCCTGTTTCAGCACTAAAAGATCCTGCTCAAAGTTGTAAATAAAAAATGAGCCTTCAGTGTGGTTAGAATAAGGTTATTCATAATCTTACAAACACATCTTCAGCACAGTAAAGAAATGAGCATCAGGTCTAAGCAAAAAAATTATAAATAGGGATGCTTAGGTTGCATACCTGAGGAGAAGAACACTACCGACACGCTTGGAAGGAAGCTGTTTTCAATTGAATGTTTCAGTCTTCACTGTTTGAAACCTGGTTTAGGTTCTTTGGCTCTTAAAATTACAGAGGTATTTTAGATTACTGTTTATCAATGAGCAAGTGCAAAAACTGCTTATAATATCATTTACATGTCCTAAGAAATGGAAAGTGGACATTTTATTAGTGCAGGAGGAGTTCAGAAAAATTATGAAGTCATAGCAGAAATATAAAACACACCAAAAACTAGTTTACTATTATTATTATCATTAGCAAAATATTTTCCCTTTTTATAATTTTCATTTTTTTTAAAAAAGAAAACAAAACTAAAGCATGATGGTGCTTAAAAGAAATAAATTGAAAACACCAGAACTACTCTTTAAAAAACACAGTCTGATATATGTTGGTTTCTGAGAAGAAATGTATTTACAAGTATGTGCTGCATCAAATAGAAATTTGAGGTGGAACTAATGTACTGTGTGCTTGAATTACAAATGTGTTTAATATATCTAAATAAGTACAGCAGAGTCCTATGTAGTAAACCCCTCGTGTTCATTGCTAGTCATTTAGCAATAGCTGATATATATATTTTATTGTAACAAAATGATTGGTGCTTGTCAGGAACTTATTACTGCTCAGGAAGGAAAGGAAAGAATAGGGCAATTAGGAAACTGCAGCCAGCTTGGTTTTGAGCCTCAGGTTCTAATTTGCTGATGAACACACATCTGTAACAAAATGTAATCCTCAGTGAAGATTCTTTTATCGTATTTCATACTTTCTCTTATCTTTAGTGCTCCCTTTCCCAGTTGTAAACTGTGATTTTATAAACTATGCTTGGCCTCTTAAAACATTTGTACATTAAAACATTTTGGCAGTTGGAGGAAAAGAAAGAAAAAATTAATTAAAACCAAAGAAAGTGCATTTGCATAGCAGTAGTAGGAAAGGCTCATTTTAGGACATGCAGCCATGGAAGAAAACAGAAAAATTTTTTTAACCTTTTCTTCCATCTTTTTTTCTTTTTATCTCTATAAGCTGCTTAGAAATGCCTTGAGAACAGCTAAAGTTCTAGTTCTTCAAACATGTCAGCTTGGCTATGCTATAAGTGCGCGTCACTTAGGGCACAGTGACGGTGACCAAGAATCTCGAGAGCAGCTTAACTCTTTTCATTTCTTCATATCTATGCCTCTTTTCCCCAACCCCTGAAATCGCTTTAAAGAGAAGACAGTTTTACTTAACCTATTTTGGTTCTCAGGAATCTTTCCAATGCTTTCATCAAAGCAGCAGCTTAAATCAGTATGGTAGGACTTGAATGAAAAATAATAGCAGACTAGAAACTATTTTGAAAGTTATTTTGGTTTATTACATCAAACTGTGTCCAATGTAATTTCAAATAAATAGACAATAGATTTTGTTCACTTTCTTTCCATGCCTTTCTCCCATACTTTTCTACCAGCAATGTTACCTTATGTATGCCTGGTAGAATGAGCTTAGTAGCTTCATGTAGGAGCCAAAGAAGACAAAGAAAATGAAACTATTGATTTTGATAAATGTTTACTTTGAAGGCATTTGTTCCTGATGGCACAGGAGGTAATATTAGCAGCCAAATTTACTTATTTTCATCAGGAAGATAGTTCTTCAGCTAAAATACAGTTCGGTGATACGACTCTTAACATATTACACAGCCTCACCTTAGAGTTAAGATGAGGTGAAATCATAGTTGGAGCCTACATTATTTGGACCCTGATTCTGGAACTTATGAAAAGTCAAAGCACTGACTAATTTTGCCACATGAACACAGGAGTAGGCCAGAAGCACATCCTGGTAAGGCAGAAACATGCAGTCTCAGAGTACACTTAATTCAGAGATAATTAGATAACCAAAAGTCAAATATGAAAACTTGTCTCCTGCTACAAACTCAGCAGGACTGAGGCACAGATTTAAAATGACCTGCATACTGGCCCCATGTCAGATCAAACATGCTCAAAAAGAGACTTTCAATACAAGCATTCACACCTGTGAAACATGCAGATAAACTTTGCTGTACCAGTCCCCTGTCAACACAGAGGACTGCTTGCTAGAGTTCTGCTCTTAACCCATCAGTTTTGGTTATTTCCTGGTAAGACATCTTTTTGTAAGTAGGCTGCAGCAGCAGCTTCATGCTTCAAATCCTGTTCAGTCTGATTCCTAACAAAAGTCTGAAATACCAGACTGGGGAGCATGTCTGAACTGTTGCAATGAAATTGTGCAGTCATTATGACACAACTACATCTTCGGGAGATGACAGTTCCCAGACACCACACCAGTGTTCTTGCTTCTTTTTCTAAAATGCATAAAATGAGTTTTCATGTACGTATCATAACAGCTACGCATTCAAGCTCTTTGCACAGGCTCACTTATGGCTGAGCTTCTCATCTGTCTGATACTTTGATCCTGCAGCACCATGGCTAGATACTTCATCCAGGCTGGAAGTTGGTACTTCCATCAACATGGTGGAGTGCTCCGTAAGGAGCACGGACAGCGACTGCTCGCTGCAGGTGGGGGAAATGGTGTTTGATGCTGGGAAAAAAAGGGTTGTTTTTAGACATGGATAGTTCAACACCACAGGGATTCAACCCAGAACCTGGCGGTCAAAATACTACACTGTTTTATTAACCTTAAATTAATCTGATATTTTATTGAGATCAGTTGAGATTCAGCTCATGGGTTGCAGTGAAAGTTGCCAATGTTTTTATTCGTTTGTATGACTATTTTCCAAAACACTGTTCTGTAAAAGAATTTTCCTAGTGTAGAACCACCATAAGTAATCATGTTTAAACTTACTGGAATATGCTTGTGCATCGTTTCAGTCTGGAGGTGTTGGTCTTGACAGCTGTCACTTCCTCCAAAATAGCAGAAACTATAGATATTTGTAGCCAGTCATCTTTTACCGTATTACATAGAGGGAAGTGCCCTGATGGCTTACAAATAAGAAGTGCATGTAAGTATCTTCTCTGAAACTAACCTAATCAGTCAGCTTCCTTAAGACTGCACTGCTAGACTTCACTTGTTTCAATAAGAGCAAGTTGTTCATTCACCCATGTCTTCTTTTAATCATACCTAGGCATTCTAAAGCCCAGGCTGTCTCATCTCGAACAGTACCAAACATGGTGCATCTTGCCGGTATTCCTTTCCCACTGAGTATCTTGAGACAAGCATCATCCTTCAACTGTTCCATCTAGTATGAGACAGCTGTAAAAGGGCAACATGAGATCATTCTATAATCTTTGCTGGATATTGGTTTGTAGAGAGCAACTGTTAATCAGAAACAATAGGAGTCTGGTTTTTGCTAGTTCTGTGTAGTGAATTCTGAACTACTATTTAAAAATATACTGCTTACAAATCTATCGGAATCTGCCTGGGGATCACAAACAAAGCTGAAAAATGTTGTTCCTAGATAATATGAAACTTCCATTCACTGTGTGGAGTTTGGGGAACAGTTGCATGCATTGAGTAATCAGGAAACTGCAGTTCTTCCCTTTGACATCTGCACACATTTTTTCTGCTTTTTCAATACACTGAATTGTATCTAGATGCCAAGAAATTGACAGAAGACTTCAGCCTACTGTTTGTGTGAAGCATATGGAGATGCTGGGCAGATATGTAGTCTTCATGGATGTCTTTGAGCTTAAGGTGTAGAGATATCACATTCATTTTCACAAACACATTTACTTAAAACAAAGATGACCATTTCAGAGCAGCTACACTTTAGACCACTTTCACTTTCTGGGGCACACCACTTTTCATACTTTCAGTTCCTAAATATTCTTAACTGTTGTGGTTACAACACCCCTGCCTAATAAAAGCAGAAATAGGACAAGCTGAACCTGGAAAATGTGTCATCTATAGCCATTGACAGTGATATACTCAAACCACTTTACTCCACTTTTTGAAAGTTTCTCAGTTATCTTATTATCATAGGCTTAGTACTAGGACAAAACCAAAACTGGTCGGCCTCCTTGGCGTGGAGTACCTGATTATATCTCCTGTAAGAGTCACTGGAATTTTCTATGAAAGCACTTTGTCCTAAAAGTTTTTCACAGGGCTTTCGTTATTCTTAAGTTGGATACTCCTGCTCTCTTTTCTTCTTCTCCTCCACTGAGTTCTATCTCATAGCAGTTTCTTGTATAGTAAGAGAGGCTGCTTTCAGACAGGTAAAATGAGCCACTACTTTTTTTTTTTTTTTAATCAATGAGTGATACCTGTTGTAGGAGAGTGAGTTAATTATTCATGGCAACCATTGCACAACAGAAGTAGTATGCAGTGTTTTGGCTGAAGGAGGAAGAAATTCATTGTTGTTGTTGTTCCAATAAAACAAACATATGAGTTGTGAGTTAGGGGTCTGAAACCTTTCTGTACACTACAGCTTTTCTTTTTGTGACCAAGAATTACAAGAAGATTGTTCAGGCTGTTGGTACAGGTTTAGGAAAGAGTAAACTGGTCAAAGATCACTGAACTTGCTTTAAAAAGGTCTGCAGTCTAAAATATCACCAAGCTTGCTGGTTTAGGGAGACTTTTCACAGTTACATCAGGCAGAGCACTGCTTTTGTCATTCAGGCCTCTCTCGTTCCATGTAGAGGAGTCAGCAGGCTTGGCTCATCTGCAGGTCTGCAGCCATGGATACCACCAAAACATCTGTATATATAAACTTTGTTGAATTTTTAAGATGCTGCAAAAGTATAGTTAAGGCCCATGGAGAGTATGTTAATACTGAATGTTTCCTGAGTAGAGGAAATTATAGCTGTGTTTCTGCATCAGCACCAGTTCTTGGATGCTTTAAGTAGAGACTATTGAACCTGATTAATCTGATTATAAACCTTTCTCAGAATAAATATGGTTTGTACAAAACTTCTATCAAATTTTTTTGATACTTGAATTTGTTCTGAACAGGTAGTTCTTGCCTAATTTGCCTTGTTCATTTCATTGAAATTGGCTCTGTTACTTCAGTAATTATTTTCTGACAGAAGATTTCATCTGAGATATTTAATTTTCAAGGGCAAGGAATGGAATCTAACTCAAAATCATTGAATTAGGGCTGTTTATAAACATGCCAGATCCTCTTAGGGTCATTTCCAAAAGACTTAATTTCCTCTGTCCCAGGCTGCAAGTGATGGATCTGATTCTGGCTAGATTACTTTGGTGAAAGCATTACTAGTTACAGTTTTGCTTTTCTAAGAAATATTTTATATAGCCTGTCGTAAAATAATGCAGACTTTTCATTATGAGTGATTTGTACTTAAATAAAATAACACCTACTGCATTAAATCTTAAAGCACATTGGATGTCTCCATTCAAATGATGCAGTTGTATTTGAAAAAGTTGGTAATAGTTTCAGGCAGCCAAGATACTTGGTTAATAAATTCTAAAAGGTTTGGTACCTGCCGGTTAGCAGAGAATCCCAGGAGAGGAATATACTTATCTTCATGTCATCACTTCATTTAACCCTGCAGAAAGAATTGAACGTTTGACTTCATTAAAACCTGTTTGGGTGGCTTGAATATTTTGTGAAGAAAAATGTGGTTCTGGAATTTGCATACCTAATGTTTGGTTGTTTGCTTTCAGCTATTGTTCTGAAATTTACTGAAAAGCATGTTGGTGTCTGAGAAAGCTATAGTCATAACTGTATTGCTAGCAAGTAGCTTGAGAAAATACTATTCCCTGCATTGCCAGATAATACTGTGTCTAAAGAGTTTTACGATTTGGACAAAGAAGAGGGACAGGACACAGGCCGAATTAATAAATGAAAAGTTAATGGATCACTGTTACACCAGTGTGTCTTCTTTTTACAGTATGCTCTATAGAATCTGTTTGAAAAGGTGAAGGTTTGTTTTTCACAGCCTAAGCTTCTTATGTGAGGACAGATTGCAAAGAAATCTATTTTGAAATCCATCATGACTGTATATTATTTCCTTTATAAATTAACAAATTAGTAAAACTCTAGAATTTTTACCTCTTTGTTTTATAAAAATAAAGTAAATCTGTAGTAGTCTGGCAAATCCAGATAGTTCCATCACAAATATTCTTTTACTGAAATTTGCATACTTCTATTTTTTATCTTGTTCCTAAGAACATCTGTGCAGAGGTGATGATATTTTCGTGCTAGAGTTTGAGGTAAAAGTGGGTGTTTCTATGGAAATTAAAGTTGATAAAGATTTGACATTATCTTTTCATACCAGAGACTTGTCTCATTCAATTCCCAAGTCTGAAACAATTCCCTTTTATGCCACTTTTGACAAAGACTGTTTGAATAACTTCGTTCCATTATACTTTGCTGAAGCTGTGAAAAATGGCGCTGTTATAATTGTTTTTTCCCTCCTTTCCTCTTATCTTTTCTCTTTCTTATACAGGCGATTTCTATTCACTCCTTTCCAAGCTGCTAGGAGAAAGGGAAGATGTTGTGCATGTGTATAAGCATAACCCTACAGAAAAGGCAGAATCAGATCTTGTAGCTGAGATTGCTAATGTAGTCCAAAAGAAGGACCTTGCCAGAGAGATCACAAATCATGACGAGAGGGACAGTACTAATCTTGTCAGAGACAGAATTCAGTCTGAACATGGTGAGGAAAACTGGGAAAAAGAACATGCAGGAGGTGGGTTAGGGTTTAATTTTATACAATGAAATGCAATGCAAGAGCTGTGATCCGCATTAGCAAAATCTGAAGGGAATATCAATTGATGCTTGGAAATATTTTACATGACAGTTTTCCTAATTATGGAAATGTTCTTGCTCTATTTTGAGATATTTCAGTGGGGTTCTTTCCCTTCTGTGTGTGAAGAGAAAATGTATACCAGTGGCACAATACCAGTACTTTTTGGGCTGTAGAATATTTTTTTTTTTCCCCAGGACTTTTAATTAATGGTTTTGTATCAATTGTGCTAAAAAAGGTAAGCACGAGACATATTAGACATGGGAAATAAATTAATGATTTTTTTTAATACAAAAAACTGCTATGAAATGAACACTAGCATAATTAATGCAATTTATGAGTTTTCTGATTACCTTGGTTTGTCAGATACAGGATTTAATAAAACTTATTGATGTGGTTCTAGCAGGTGTTTTTCCTCTCATTCAGAAAGTGTGGTAGTTAATTCTGAAAAATTCTTGAGAAGTAAATTCTCTGCATATTTATTTCAATAAATTGGGCTTGGCTATCCAAATATTCTTGGATAGGCTGTTTTATCATACTAAGATTATAATTCATTCCCTTCAGGTTTCTATGACAGCAGAAGCTATGTATTGTGTTTGTTTTACTTACATTTTGGTCTCTGTGATATTGATTGTGCTTGGTCTTACCTGCTAATGTGGAAAGAAAGATAATGCAGCATGTGATGGGTATCTCATAAAAGAAGCTGGTATATATGCATGAAAGTTATTTGTATGCAAAAGCTGTAGCAGCACGTGCTTGCTTTTATGGTGCAGACAGACAGCTTGATGTATCCAAGTACTGTTGTACACAAATGCATATCATCCATTTGATTTTTATTTCAGTTCAAAATGTTAACATTTATTGTCTCCACTTATGTGAGATTCTGTCATAGTATTCAAATTCAGCAAAAATCTGTGTTTCTATTTAACAGAAAACCAAAGGTGAGGACTTCCCAACGTTGTGTTATGCTAGTTAGTAAAATGAGAGCCTGTCGAGTTACTGGCAAAGGTGCAGAAACGTGGGATGTTGCTGTGTGCTGACATAATTGTAAATCATAAATAATTCCATAAGTGACACTGGAATTAAATGCTTGGAAGAGGAATGTGTGTAACATATCTGCAAAAACAGTTCAAGCTAAGAGCACATGGTGTGTAGAGGGGAAAAAAGACATTTCTGTTTTAACTGGTCCAAAGGCAGGAGTCTCAGTGAACTGAATAAAGGGCTTAGTTGTCACGTTGTATGGCATGAATTCTAACTACAGGAAGCATTTGCTTGGCTACTTTAGTAGCTATATATTTCTTTGGGAGAGGGAATTTGTTGGTGGAGGATTAATTAATGGACTTTCAAATGATGCAGTTCTGAGTTGCAGCAAAAAAGAAAATTGAAATTATCTTAATTAGCATTGTTTGATTGGTTTTTTTTTTAATGTTTGTAATACTGCTAACTGCAGAAGTTCTGAAGCCCCCAGCGCCATCTTTTGGCAAAAGAACTTTTATATAAAATCTTTAAGAGCATATTTAGTTTCTGTTTGGGGAAGTATTTATGTATTAGAAGAGCAAAACCTTCCAAAATGGAATTTTCCTCTTCAGAGGAAGAAGTGGAACATAAAGTGTTTTAACATGTCTTGATTTAATAAAAACACTTGCACCTTTGATGTAAATTTTTACTGTATTGAATTAAAAAAAAATTCAGTATTTCTTAGGACAACACTCTGGTTTGCTGTTAAATTAATTTCATTTAACTGTTTAAAAATTACTGGAATTCAAATAGCTTAATATTTTTAGTCATACAAATACTCCAATTTTAAACATGTAAGACCTGAAACAGCAAGTGACCAGTATGTTAAGTAAGGTTGTTCTAAATGTTGCAACCTTTTACTACTGCTCTTCCTGCACTGTTGTTATTTTGCTACCATGAGACTGGTCACTAATCAGTCAGGTTGTTCAACATCACTGCAACCAGTACAATTGTACCTCCTAATTAAGGCATACAGTGCAATTCTTCAGTTTTTAAATCTCCTTTCTGCAGGAGTTTTATCAAGATTTAAATGAGTACTCTGATGGCAGAGAGTAAACGCAGCATGACTGAAATTTGTAATGCTAAAAGCTAGCAAGAGCTTCGAGGGATTTCTACACAGTGAATTTTATTTTTGCCAATAAATAAGGCTTTATTCTTTCACTTGTGGAGAGATTAGAGGCTGATTTGCATGTTCTAAATCTGTGCAATTCTGTATAGTTTTACTGATGAAGGAATTACTCTAAATCACAAGGTAGGAGATTTGTTTAGAAATCTCATTTACAGTGAAATGAATTATATATACTTTAGGTAACTAAGATATTTTAATGGGGAAAAGTAATTTTCTTTGGTGTCTTGTACAGCTGTTCCATGGACCACTTAGTTTTGTACGTAATTAATAATCACTCTTAGATAAATAAAGTGAAATTTAGTACATTTTTGTATGAAGCTAGTTGCCTTGAGGTAAACCTGTATTGTAGTAATTTTAGTGTGAGACTTGCAAAGGGAAAAGATAACAGTAATAAACCAGTTTTTGAAAAGTGTTAGAAAATCTAACAGTTGTGTAGGGGCTGGAGTTCTTGTGATAGACTGTATTTCACTGTCCATTCATTGTATTGGTCTGATCTAGCAGAAATCTTTTAGTCCTTTAAGTATATTGTTGTGGTTTAAGCCCAGCCAGTAGCTCAGAGCTCTCACTCACTCCCCTGCTAACCTTTGGGCAGGTTAGGAAGGAGAATCAAAAGAATGTAAACCCCACAGGTTGAGATCAGAACAGTTGGCTAACTAAGGTATAACACAAAACCACTGCTGCTACCACCAATAATAATAACAATAAGGGAAGTAACAAGGGAAGAGAATATGAAACTAAAAGGGGAAGGGAAAAACAACAATAAACACAAGTTCTGCACAATACGATTGCTCACTATCTGCCTACCCATACGCAGCCCGACATAAGCAGCGATCTGGGCCCTCAGGGTAACTCCCCCAGTTTACATACTGGTTATGACGTGCTGTAGTATGGAATACACCTTTGGCTAGGTCAGGTCAGGTGTCCTGTCTCTGCTTCCTCCTGGCTTCTTGTGCCCCTCCTCACTGCAGAGCATGAGAGACTGAAAAGATCTTGATCAGGGTAAGTGCTACTGAGCAACAACTAAAACACGGGTGTGTTATCAGCATTGTTCTCAGGCTAAAGTTGAAACATAGCACTGCACCAGCTACTGAGAGTGAGAAAAAGAACTGTTACAGTTGAATCCAGGACATACATATATTTTGTATTCTATAGTACATGCCTTTTTAGAGACTGAATTGTTAGAGGCCAAAATTTAGGTTTTCTGTGTTTAGCCTTTTAATTTTTCTAGCTCTTTTATGAACAAGCTCACAGGCCAAGTGGCACTGTAAGACTAAACTTACACAAGTTTTCTGCAAGTTAACTCAGACTGATTGAGATGAGAGAGTGGGAAAGCAGACACTGGATTTCCATCCTTTTATTCCTTTCAGAACCATAATGTCCATGAATATACCTGGTACTGCACCTGTTGTGACCAGCTGAACTGTACAGAAGCATTAACATGTACAGTCTTTTTCTTAACAGCTTTTCCTTTACCTTGGAACTTTAAAAAATGCTACAGGGTAGATTCCTTGGTTTAGAAGTTTCTGATTACTGTAGTGGATTCACTGCAGTTGTCAGTCTTAGGTTTGTGGTTTTGTGTTAGCCTAAACAGTTTCTCTGTCACCTACCGTAGCTATGCTATCTAAAACTACAAAGGCGAAGTATCTCCTGGCCTGTGGTAGGTTTTCAGTACTGGTTTTATCTTTCCCCTGTGTAGAATGTAGAAATGGTTTCCCCCTGACCACATCCTTGCTGTTATTCCTCAGACTACATCTCTTCCAAGTGAAGTGGAAGTGGTAGGGAAGATGCTTATCTGAACAGCTGTGTTGACCTGGAGATTTTCAATATTGTTTACCATTTCATCTTTCCTTTCATTAGATGATCACCTCCAGCTAAACTCTCTCAAACTCCCTGGGTGCTGTGTGTTGAGGTCTGTGATCTGCCTTGTTTCTGAGCACTAATACCCTGGCTCTTTGTGAATGAGGACATGTATTTCACCTGCCTGGATGGTACCTTAGTGATAACAGCAAAACACACGAACTTTGGGTGAACTGCAAGCTGCAAAGTGCACCACGATGCTGCCAAACACTGCGAATGCTAGTGAAACAGCTCCATTTTCACATAACTGCAAAGAAATTGCTTTTTGGTCACCTTCAGTTTGACTTTGTGTGCCCTCATGCAAAGTCTGCACTTCAGAAATACTTGACTTGTGCTGAACAGATTAATTTCTGAAAAGGAAGAATGATGGATTTCCTAACATGTAGAAGGCATTTTAGGATCTGGGTTTTTTTTCTTTCATCAGAATAAGTGACATTTGCCTCGCCAGTACTTTTTTTTATTTTGGGGAATATTGTTCCATTGTGTCTTAATACTGGCAGAGCAACCCAGATCAACCTCTTCCAAATAGTATCTTAGCAGTCTATTTATGAGAAATTAATGTTCGTAGCCAACACTCCACAACCTTTTCAGATGTGGGGCTGTTTGTGCCTTTAATCAGTGTAAGTCTATTTTTACATAAAATGGGTTAAAGTAAAGGTCTTTTTATGGTTTTAATTTTAATCTTTAACTTGAAACTAAATTTGTCTCCAGGACTTTTATGATTTAAGAAAAACACAAGAAGTAACTGACTTTTTAGCAGTGGTTCACTTGCTAAATCCTATGCTGTTAATTTAGTGTGAAAATTACATTTGTGTCATCCAAAAACTATCCAGTATTTATTCTTTTAAAAAGCGTGCTACAGCATAAACAATGACAGATATTCTGATTTTCTTCATCTTCCATCAAATTTAGACATCTGTTTCATGTTCATGCCTGTAATGATTGGATTAGGATACGAACAATATCCAGAGCTAGTGCACATATCGGCCATAAGAAATGTCATAGGCAAATTTCACAGAATTACTTTTATATTTCTTTCTCATTGCTCTTTTCCTTCCTTCCCTGTATTTTTTTTAGTGTTTAAAGTTTTTGGTTTTTGTTTTTTTTTTTTTTAAAGTTCATGAATCAACCACTTCTGATATGTAGGTGGTTTAGTGATTCAGTTTTTGTTATGCATTTTCTAATAAAACACTGATGATTTAGTATTTAAATTTGCCTGCTGATTTTGGATAGTAGTTGTATATTTCTGTAATCTTTTGATGTAGGAATTATTCACAGTATCTAAAACTTCTAGAGTAAGTGTGTGCCTGTATCCTTACAAGATGAAAAAAAGAATGGAGTCAAAAGCAGTTTTGAGGTTTCTGTCATCTTGTATGTAGCAGGATGCCAGTGCTTGTGCATGCTTTACTATAATAAAACTATGCTTGGAATTAAATTGCAATTCATTAATGGAAATAATGTGTACAAGAAAATGTCCATATCATTCCCAACAGCCTGTGCCAAATGCCAGTTAACTATGCATTTAAAACCAGTTTTATCTATAAATATGCTATGTGGATGTCTGTCTTTTGTTTCTTTGGTCAGATTTTCACATAGAAGAAGCTGTGGAGTGGCCTGGGTTAGACCTCAAACTTGGCCAAGTTTCTGGGTTGGCTCTGGATGCTGAAAATAACCTAGTTATCTTCCACAGAGGCGACCATGTTTGGGATGAAAAGTAAGTAGATGTTCTGCCAACTGGCATGCTAGAATGTCAAATTTATGTTTGTATATCTTCTTAAGAAAAGACAAGACAGATTGAAATTCTTTTCCCATTGAAAATTCTGTTCTTTGGCTGAAAGTGCCTTTGGCAGACTCAGAAGGAAGTGGGGACTGACAGTTCAAGATGATGGGGTTACTAGGTCTTCAGACAGTAAGAATGTGTCTCCAAAGAAAAAGAACATAGAACATTAGGTCCTTAAACTTAAAGATTCATTATCCCTACTTCTCTGTGTGTTTTAGTAGGACTAATTAGCCTGGGAGAATGATGGTATGATATAATACTATTAGCACTAGGGTTCATGAAAAGCTAGCTGTTAACATGTATTGTCTCCACTTATGTTTTCATTTGTTTTACTGTTTGCATCCGCTGAACAAAATTAGATTGTTACAAGGCACTCTCTCAAAACAGGCTTTTTTCTATTCAACTGATAAAATTTACTACATTTAGTGTCACTCAAACAAATAGAAGTCCAAATTTTATAATGGACATTTTTGTAGTGTTTATAAAGTAATATACTTCAAAGTATATTATTTTAAGAGAACATTCCAAATAAAATATAGTGTCCTTATTTGTACAGTGTCCTTATGTCTTTGAGCGTAATAATAAGTCCAACTGTTTAGATAGGCACTTTGGAAAAAATTCCATGAAATTGTAACAGAATGCTGGGAGGAAAGTAACAGAAGTCTGTAACAGAATATTATGTACAACTCTTTTTAAATGTGCCTTTTTCATCTTCTAAGCGTCTGTTCTCCATAAGGCTAAAGAGTAGGGGTTTTTTTGAACTCTGATGAATTGACTTTAAGATAACATAGTTTCTGAAGATTAGAAAGGGCAGCTTTCTCAACTTTGTGATAACGAATTATGCTTAGAATACTGTTTTATGAAGCAAAATAAGTTCATTGGGTTTTCAGCTTAATACAGCAGATAAGGCAATTATTTATGTCTCAAACATTACATCAGTGAGCTCTCCAGCTCAGGTATATAAATAGAGTACAAAACTGGGAAGGATGACACTTGCTGCAACTTGAATTACTCAAGCTTCAAGTAAATGTTGATATTGATTGGGGTGTTTTTCATCCTCCTATGCATGAACATAACTGCTGTTCTTCATGTCATTAAAGAAAGATAGAAAAAAATATTTGAAAATAGGCTGGCAGGCGTATTCATTTCTTCTGAAATGCATTTTTTGAGTGTCTGGCAATGGAGGTATACGAACAGCTGGAGTTTGAGACCAAGCAGTATTTGGAGAGTCTATAGATTTTAAACAAAATACAACAAATATAACAGTCCTTAAAGTAAATAGTATGTGAGCATAATGAATCAACCGTATCTATAGGCAGATTGAACTTCAGCTTTCTTATGCTGTAGGTGCAGAAGAACATCAGAGCTCTGGTCTGGACTTTGGAAATCCACATACCTACCAGCTGTGCTGGGTAACACTACAGGTTCACTTAGCTCTGTCCTAAGCAGCAGCCATTGTTCGCACTCTGAGTATTTCTAGCATGCGATTATCAGACTGCCAGAAAAATGCTTTATCTTCTATTTAGTAATGTTGATATGCGCGTCAGTCCTGTATGGGAACTTGCCGTAGTCGGAACAAGGTGAAACTGCTTGGCCTTGTTTATATGATCAGAAGCATTTTGGTCCAGATATGTAACCAAGATGTAAGATGAGCTGCTGTTAACTGAAGCTGGTTATGGGCCTTCCATAAAGATAACTACACGATATATTAATTCATTTTAGAGGGGTTTTGTACACCAGTTTTGTGGGATTTTTTTAATTCCTATGGAGGATGGTAATCAGTACATAGAAAAGCTACTGTTGACAGGAACCCTTTATATCAGGTAGGCTAAAACTTTCTTAGTCCTGTTTGTATACAGTATGTGACTTTAAAACAGTGTATTTGGAAAACATGCCTGTGGTTAAGGTGTTGTTCCGTATCTTCTGGCACAGAGAAGGCACACACAGAGGTGTGCTCAGACAATCAGCCTTTCCTTTTTTATCTTTGGGTACCTAATGGGCATATGAAGTACTCTGGGGACCCTTTCATGGATTGTGCTGAAAAGGAAGGAGTATATGTGTGCTGATTTTTCAGTAAAAAGGAATAAAAAAATAAAGATTTGATAGGTAGTTATTATGACCGTTATGTGGTGGGGGGATATAATACGTTATCAGACTTTTAAGTTAACATTTATCATTATCTGCAAACACACAGTTAATTGAGTATAATATTCTCTCCCATATCATAAACATGATGAATCAATCAAGCACCTGAAAGCCCAGAATTTATTTTCCTGGTTTCAGTGCTTCACCAGCATCATATAGATACAATTAAACAAAAATTATCTTGCTGTTAGGCAATGCACAAATGTTTCCAATGCATTATTAATGTATGCCTTAAAAGCTGGATCTTCATTCAACTAAATACAGCTGGATGTATGGTCTATGCTCTTTTATAAGGCAACTTCAGTCTGCTTTAGAACACAAAAGCAGCTCTGCAGTGACAGGCTGCAGCTTTCCAGTGGCTGTAGCATTCCTTCTGTGCTTGATTCAAAAAGAAAATAAATCCTTTTAAATAAGTCAGGTTCTTCTAACACATTATCTCCTTAATTTCAGAACAGTCTGCTATGTGCAGCATGTACTGTTCAGAATGAAAAAACTACAACTATTCAGCTATATAAGCAATGTGTCAGTTGGAAGATATTTTGCATTTTGTGATGAAAAAACTGCATACTGTTTATGCAATTTGTAGAAGATAAAATAGAGAATATAAACCATGTTCTTGTGGATGCCTTCTTAACAAGCTAGGCAGGTTCATTTAGGCTGAGCAGAGTACCACAACAGTTATGGATATTCATAAAGAATAGTGCTCAAGGTTGTGCCTTCAGGGGTTATGCGATCAGGTGGTCTGTCTGAATTTAATATGTAGCCCACCAGAAGGACATTAGATTGAGCAATAAATTGTATTAGTGTGAATTAGCCATCTGAGAAGTAGAATAGCTGTGAAATTACGGTGGGGTTTGCAATTAGAAGTAGTGACGTATGCAGTTTATTTGTCCTTCAATATCAAACTAATATAAAACTTCGATTTTAGTTGTCCTTCGATATTAAACTGCAGGACCTACTAGAAAACAATGCTGCAGAGCAATGTGGTATACTATAGTAATGTGTCCAGTTACTTTGGGTTTTGGACTTTCTTCTTCTAAGCTAACAGTAGTCGGTATAGTTTGTGTTCTCATTTGTCCTCCTTTATCAGTTGAAGCAAAGGGACATTGATTACTTGGGAAATTGGTCTCAAGTGCTGGGAAGGAAAGAGTGAGTGTGATTCTGTAGCATGCCAGTCTTCCTCCTAGAAAAGGAAATTTGAGAGGGAGAAGGTGCATGGAAAATAATTCACATAGACACATTTCAAAGTTCACTGTGCTTCCTTGGCATAAAATACCATACAATCTCTTACTTACACTGAAAGCACTCAGTTCCCTGAAGTGCTGTATAGTTGTTAACAGGGAATACTTAGAAGGCTGGACAGCACTGGTAGTGAGAATCAAAATCACAGTAAGGAAAGCCAACCATTTATTTTTAAGTTGTCTAGATAGTCAGTTTTCCAGAGATGCAGTCTTGGTTTGTGGTTGGTTGGTTGGTTATTTTTTTGCACACTACCTACTGATACTAAGAGTCTTTTCTGTGATTAGCTGTGCTGATTAATAATAATATTAGTAATAACATAGTTCAGTCTGCCCAGTGTTGGTTATCCCATTCTGGTCATCCATACCTAGAGCAAGTCTTTAAGAGTATTAGGCTCCTTTTTAAATGAAACTGTTTAAAACCAAAGGAGATTGTCATGAATGGTTACCGTCAGTAATGATGAAGAATAAAACAGCACCTACTGAACCATGGTCAAAAAGCAGATACACATCAGTAGGCCATTTTGTGCCTGTATATCTGCATCTCCCTGTGTCTCCCTACAGCATCATGGCAGAGTTTTTAGGAGGACTCAGTAGAGAGTTTTAGTAACTATCACCCTGTGCTTAATCATTCACAGTCATATTAAATAAACACTCATGGATAGTTACCATACATAATGGCAATAGCCAAATATTATTTTTTAATCATAGCCCATGCAGAAACTTAAACACATCCCATTATCGATTTTTCTGGTTATATATGAAGCCAGTATTGCTTTTCCACATTGAAAATTCTAAGCATATAAATATTTAATATTATGCAGAGGAGAGTCTGCTGGGACTGTACAATATAAAGTTTTAATAGCTTCATCCATAGTCTTCTCTGTGACTATAATGTATGTTCTTGTTTACTGAGTTGTATCAACCATAGCTGTATTTCTCTTGGGATTAACAAATGGATTTAAAAATACAAGGTGGGAGCTGGGGGTATTACTCACATTCGCACATTTTTCATCCACAGTGAAACACCATTTTCTAACATTTAGACTTACATTTTGTTCAAAATATTTTACAGTCTATTTACCTTCACTAAAAGCTGAACCTGTATTTCAACAGGTCAGAGTAATAGCCAACTTCCCCAGAGGGGTACAGACAACCGTATTTTTATTCTTTGTTAAGCATATGATATTTTATGCCTAGTAAATGTCTTCTGGACAAGTAATCTTGGTTCTTAACATCTGAATGTTTAAATGTTGCTTATTTTAATGTATTCCACATACCCTTAAAACTGAGTGTGGAGTTGTGGGGTAGAAGAGAAACACATCATATCCAATAGTCTCTTGGCAAGAACTCTCTGAAAAGAGTAAGAACCTTAAGACCTGAATCTTTAGTAAGCTTTAGCAAAATATTAAATTGTGTTTGGGGAAAAAAGAAAAAAAGAAAGGCTAAGATGCACAGACTGGCTTAGACAGTGCAGAGTATACTTGTTTTTACTGTCAATTATGCCCTGGTAAATAGATGTATTTTTACTTAGGCTGCATTATTTGAATTGCCATTTCTGATTTGCCATGGTGAAGAAGATTAGAAAAAGTTTTTGCTTGCTGACTTTAGGATTATCTTAATTGTTGTTATGTTGTTTTGGTGCTCCTTTAGTTTGGAAATCATAACCTCAGTAGGAAATGCAGACACCTAACATGAACTCTTACAATCATACAGTAATGCAATAATTTATTTAAAGAAAAAAAGAAGGCAATAACCCCACACTGGAATTAAACTACAGAATTCGGCTTTAAGTTGCATCTGAACTATTTATCAGTGTAACCTTCTAATGGTAGCTTTCTGTTCCAATATTTTTGTGTAGTTCTTTTGACAACACATTTGTTTATCAACAAAGAGGACTTGGACCAATTGAACAGAACACAATTCTTGTCCTGCATCCAAGTAATGCAAAACTGCTTCATTCCTTGGGCAAAAGCCTGTAAGTTACGTTTGCTTTTATTAATCAAACTAACATTTCTGTGTATTTTACTCCATAAATGTCCCCAAAGCCATCTTCATGTTTTATATTACATCGTGTGACTGTAGTCTCTGAGTTTATTAAATTAATTATTACAAAATCAACAACTAATAAATGTAATTTGCCATGTTTCCATCTGTGTTTTCTCGGAATTCATACAATTTCATCTGCCAGCCAAACAAAAATAGAGAGCTCCTGAGTATTATATGTTGTCTTTAAGATACCAAATACTAGCCTGAGTGAAATTCCAGAGATGAACTGAATTTCATAGTTGAGACTCTCTTGTCAAGAAAATTCTATTCTGTAAAGTTATCTTTTTCATTAAATACTACAAATAGTTAGTATGTACAGTATTTGTTGACCTGTAAATAAAAACTGAAATCTTCACACCTACATCACTCTTCCTGAAAGATGTTTTTAACTTGATTCTTCTACATTTATGCTTGCAGATTTTATTTACCACATGGTTTGAGCATAGATAAAAATGGTAACTACTGGGTCACTGATGTAGCTCTCCATCAGGTACGTTTACATTAGCTTTAATAGTAGGATCATAATATTTTGCCAGAAAATGTTTTGTTTTCCTAGAGGCTTGACACAAATTATTTATCTAGGCCTGTTAAGATAAACATTAAGAATATGCCTACAAAATGCCAACCTGTGTGGCCTTCGTGGAATATAGTTGTGTTGAAATATTTACTAAATAGACATAGTAAAATAGTGGACATTTGGAAATAAAAGTATCTGGTTTAAAATATTGATTCTTTTGAGAAATAACAGATTTTTCTGCTACATCTTTGCTTATCAAGTCTCTATACTTAAATCCAAAATGTGAAACTAACTCAATTTACTGTAAACACAGGAAATTTGTACTTAGGCAGAAATTCCCTAGAATTGAGGCTGTTGAAAAACTAGTAATGGATGTCATAGTCAATATATGCAGATTATGTTTGATACATAAATTTATTTTATACAAAGTAATAGATATTTTCCCATAAACAGTCATCCCTCTCATATTTTACCTTCTATAACAGAAACCCCTTCTCTTTTTCCCTTGACTGAAAAAAAAAAAGGTTCTCAAACTGGGACCAAATGAGAAAGAACCGTTACTGACCTTAGGAGTCGCTTTGCAACCGGGCAGTGACAAAAATCATTTCTGTCAACCAACTGATGTGGCCGTGGATCCAAACACCGGCAGCATTTATGTCTCTGACGGCTACTGTAACAGTCGAATCATTCAGTTCTCTCCAAATGGACTATACCTGATGCAGTGGGGAGAAGGTACAGGTCGGAGCTCTTGGTACTGCCGTTATCATGAACTCATCATGAACCATGAGATTGCTGATGTTATTGTTACTTTTATTTATACGTGTGTGTTAATGAAATACCTTTCAATACCTCAGCTTAGTCACTGCATTCCAATTTTCTCTCTTCTATTCAGTACAGGTACTTGTAGTAGTTATATATTCACTAACGATAAAAAATGGGAATTTGTTAGCATGCTTTCAGTACAAGTATTGGTGTGTCCTATCTAATCAAGAAAATGGCCTGACTTTCACAAAAAAAAACTTCTTTTTTTAAACACTTGAACAATAATATAAGCCTTTACGATTTTTGCAAGATTTATGCCATGATCCCATCCAATTTAATTTTTATGAATAATTACTTTTCTGCCTGGCTCAGATTTATGTATCAAGCATTAAACTACTCCAGATATTGCAGGGAAATAGTGAATTCATAAATGCAGGATTTACAATGATTACCACAATTTACCTATGTAAATGAGTAAAAATGCTAGAAGAAGAGAGCAAACTGGTTTTATTCTCTTCCCAATATTATACTGCATTATGTGACATATTGCTGTTTCTAAGCAAAACAAATAGTGTCAGTGTGTACTTTAACATAAACCTTGATATTTTATTTTGCAGAGACTTCTTTAGGCAGAGACAAACCTGGACAGTTCCATATCCCTCACAGCTTAGCCCTGATCCCTGACTTCAGTCAGCTGTGCGTTGCCGACAGGGAAAATGGTCGAATTCAGTGCTTCAGGTTAGAGACTGGGGAGTTCATAAGAGAGATCAAGCACAAATCATTTGGAAGAGAGTTGTTTGCAGTTTCCTATGTTCCAGGTAATCTTTTTTTCCTGTTCTCCATATTTTAAGTAGTTGCTTTATGCCAGTGTATTGTAGTACAGTGTTACTTCATATGGAGTGCATCGTGTTATCTTAGGACAGATATTTATTCTCCATAAAAGTAGAGCTGATGTGATGGAAAATTTGAGAGCTGCCCTGTTTTCCTGTTTCTGAGATGAGGGAAGCTTGTATATAATCTCTGCTTTTGAGAAATGATTGATTAGACTCCCTAAATGTTATGTCAACAATTGGAAGATCTTGTTTGCTTCTTAGTGACTGCACAGTCCATACTTTGTTAATAATGCTTTAAAATATACATTTCAAGCTTCATTAAAGAAAGAAAAATAAAAAGGTTTCAAATTATCAAGAAAAGTTTTGGATTTCATAAAAACAACTTTAACAGTTTGAAAAATTTGTTGGTTTTAATATCACAATTTGGCTAACAATTACTGTAATAAGTTTTGGAGTTAGATTTTTAATACTGACACTGAAAGTAATGTAAACATCCAAAGAACTGGACAAGCAATTTTGGCATGTCAGGCTGACTGTGTAGTTAGTATGAAATTTAGTATCAGGGTTATCTCTCTTACATCTGCCAAGAACCCAAGAAATGCTGTACTGGATGAGATACTTGTTACCTATAGATCTGACAGTGGCAGCACCAGAGGCATTCTAAGGAGAATGTGTAAGACTGGCTGCATTCTGCGATCCATTCCTCTCCTGCTCCTCGTGGATCCACAAACATTTTATTTAAGGGTGTTCAGAGGTAGCTCCTGATCTTTTCTTCATAATATCT
Source organism: Pezoporus wallicus (assembly GCF_028554395.1). Classification (NCBI taxonomy): domain Eukaryota; kingdom Metazoa; phylum Chordata; class Aves; order Psittaciformes; family Psittacidae; genus Pezoporus; species Pezoporus wallicus. The sequence continues at coordinate 290,652 of NW_026639532.1, read as the reverse complement.
TCCTATAGACCTATTGCCCATGAGTTTTCCTAATACCACTATGAACTGGCTTGTACTGTCTGCCCCCTTGATCCTGCAGTTACCGGCTCCAGAAGTTCGCTACCCGCTTTATTTTTTTAATTTAAAAAAGCGATTCAGGTTCACTGAGTGATTCTAAGTCTCAGCATTTTGGGAGTTGGTGAAAAACACTTGCCACATCTGTTGCCTCTTAGCTTCTCCTCTCCAAACCAAAGAACTCCAGCCACCTTCATCTCTCCCTGTAAGACATTAAATTGTGCAGCCCATTGAGTATTGTAGTTGCCTTGCTCTTCTAACATCTTTATTAGGACTTTCTTGAGAGGCAGAATAATCCAGTATCAAGACTTTCTCAATATCCTCAAGTTTTTGACTACTCTGCAGAATTCAGTACCTTCCTCAGACTGGGAGATGTCACTGTTCTCCCCATTTTTCAGGTCATTGATGAAGACTATTGACTGAAATTGTTTGTCTGCAATCCCTGCAGGATTGCGCTACTCAGACTTCTCCATCCTGAAAAATTATAAGCTCTGCCCTTAAGATCTGTTCTTTGCTTCCTGTTCATTAATGGGTCTTTCATTCAGCCCTGTGATAACTCAAATTCTGTAATAGCTTCTGATGCACAACCTTGTCAAAGGTTTTCTGAAAGACCAAGCATGTCTACAGAATCTCCTTTCACTGTATGCTTTTTCTCCCCATTGAGAGGTGAGGCACAATTTCCCCTTAAAGAAAGACATACCAACTTGTTTCCAACAGTCCACATGAGTAAATGTCTTATTATTCATTGTGGTTTCTACCATCTTACCAGGGATGGAGGCCAGAATAGTTGATGTATACTTCCCCAGGCACCATTTTGAGCCCTTCTTGTAGGAGGGCATTACTTTGGCAGTCTGCTGGTCTTCTGGAGGAGTGGCTGTTTGCCGCGCTAGGTTATTCCAGCTTGGCCTGAAGTCTGTAATTTCTCATTTGACTTCCTTCTGAACTTGAGTGAATGCTATCCAAACCTGGTGAATTATTAACCTCCAACTTGTCTAACATCTTTTGCATATCTGCTTCCAGTTGAACTGGCGCCTCTGACCTATTAGCTACAAAAAAATTTTCAGAATCTCCCCAACACACTCAACAGAAAAAAATAACAAAACCTGAGCTTCTCTGCCACGGTCCCCTCATCAACCTGAGTTGCTCTTTCACACCTTTTCCTCTTGTGGTCCCACTGATTCCCTAGCTGGCTTTCCGCTTTTGATGCATTTAAAGAACATTCCATTATCCCATCAAGCATCCTTATCAAAGCATTCTTCAGATACTTTTTTTTTTTTTTTAATGCTTTCAAGTTCTTTTTTTACATTTAACCTATCTGTAATCTATTGCTTGGCTTGTTCTTCTCCTTTGAACAAAATGTGCATCTTTTATATGCCAAGCTTTCACCTGCAATACCTTGATTAACTTTCCTCTTCTGATTTATTTTCCTATTGAGTTGACAGACATTTCAGTCTGTCTCTCTTTTTCTCTCAGCCATGCTTTTTTTCATCTATACTATTCCAGTTCATCTTGACTATAGTTTGTTATATGTGTGTTGTTAAAGCAAATCTGGTGTTGTTGCAGGTCTCCTCTTTGCAGTTAATGGAATGCCTTACCCTGGAGAGGCAGAACCAGTACAAGGATTTGTGATGAACTTCTCTACTGGAGAAATAACTGATACTTTTATTCCACTTAGAAAGGTAGAGTATTGGACAAAGTGCCTGGTGCCTATAATTATATATATGAAAACGTTGGTAGCATCCTACTTCTCCAACTTTCAGAAAGAAGCCATCATAGGAAATAAGATATTTTATAAAGTAGGGTATTGAAAGGGAATTCTTTATCATATTAACTGAGTAAGACACTAGAATTTCAGGCCTTAATTGCTACATGTGGTACATACTTGAAAAGTATACTATCCTCAAGGTGATTCTTACAGATAATACCTTCATTCAGAATGTTTACTTCATTGCCATCGGACAGTTCTTAAAAGCTAATTTAAGAGAAGAATGAATGGCTTGATGTATTAATATGTTTAGATGATAACTAATTGACAAAAAGTAGAGTGTATTCCTAAGCAGAAATAATATTCAACTGTATGGTTACGTCCCTTCTTTACAGAAGGTTAGTTTGGAAGCTAAGGCTAAATGTCATTCATACAAAATCGTACATTAAAAATTGTGGTTATTAAAAAAAAAATAATTCCATAGATTGCCTTAGACTAAAGAATGAATTTGAAGATTCATGTTTCTGGGTTACACATATATTCTGTTATTTGCAGTTGAGTTTTAAATTATATTACAGAGAGGGTTTTATTCCCGAGTATAGCAAATAGCTGTGTTGCATACAAACTCTGACAAAAACTAAATATGGGGGCTTGAGACCAAGATTCATGATTTTTTAAATATATATTTCATAGGATGAAATTGAATGCAAAAATATAGATATCATTATTATAAATATTATAAATTCATAGATATTATAAATACTATAAATATAAAAAATATTTAGGTTGAATACTTTGAATAATCTCCACGTTGTTATTCTTGGAGAAGGCAAACATACCATAGAAATTTAATTCCTCTCCCCTGACTCCTGTTAGGCCTTCACACCATCAGCTACTGCTTTTTCCAGTCTAAGGACTGAATATGACCAGTCTCAAGTCTAGGCATTAAGGAGACCTCATGAACATGTAGACACTAAAGAATAAGCTGTGACTGCTTATCTTCACAGAGCTTTGAGATGCCACATGACATTGTTGCTTCAGAAGATAAAACAGTATTTGTTGGAGATGTTCATGCCAAAGCAGTGTGGAAGTTTGCATCCACAGAAAGTACGTTCTTTTTGTTCTTAATGTCATAACTTCACATTCTGTCTCTTCAAGTCAGTACCACTTAACTGGTACCACTGGCCAAAAGCTTGTTGGCTTAATGACAATGATTTAAGTACCCTACAAGCTCTGCCTGCAGAATTTGTGTGCTACGGATCTGTTAGCATTGCTGTATGCCCTATCAAACAAATGTCCCGAGTGCATGAGTTTCTCACAGGAGGAATCAAAATGCATTTGCCTTGTGGTATATCTGTCCCTTGTCATGTCACTACCTACTTAAACAATAGCATGATTTTTCAGCATTTTAGTAATTTTAATGTATCATTTGCTGAGAAGTCAACTGCTTCCTTTTGAGGTTATCATACAGGAAACTCCCAGGGGCTGAAGTAAAAACACAAGTCAACTTATAATTTATATTCATTTCATTGGGGTCTTTATCGTTAGAAAATGAATAATTTGAACTCCTATTTCCGTGATATGGAAACACTTCCCAGTTCTAATCTAGTAACACCCAAGGCAAGCAGCCTGACTTCAGCAAGAGGGACCTGATTAGTCAGACATCAATTTAGTAGGATTCAAAGAGAGTTTAGATGTTTTACAGGAATAAAAATATAATCCACTGTTACATTATACTGATAAAAAATGTATGAGAGAGATAAAGCTCAGGCCTCAGGGTGTTAGTCAACCAGTAAGACTCTGCTGTTATAAATGAACTTCTGACTAAGCTAGTTATTCCTCATTTGTCCAGTTGTAATTCATGGATTTTCCTTTGGGGCATCTGGTATCAGCTGCTCTTAGTAACAGCAGACTGGACCACATAAATTGTAATTCTGACTGGATATGACTTTTTGGGCATACAGTAACCTGAACAAGAAAAATTCTGGGCTTTTATTTAAAGAAACACTAGAATAAAATAATAACAGAATTATTCATCACCTGCAGGTGGAGGAAAGTCCTTGTATATAACTTTCTTTCTAGCTTTATCTGCAATATGAAAGTGCAGTAGCTAATGAGCCCTGGTTCAGTCAGCCTTTAATCCACTGTGATTTTGATTATAATGAACATTTTTATTTTTGTTGGACTCCCTTGAAGCTTTACATGTGCCCATAAAATCTCTCTGTGGCATAAGAGTTACTTATTGCAAACACCTTCCATGGATCAAGCTCTTTCTTATTTCCATGGCCTTGTGAGCTGTTTAATCATTTATATTGACTCTCCTTGGTGAAGCTGACGGGATTGTTTACTGTAGGATTGTACTGAACATTTGAGAAAGCTAGCAGAGAAATGTCACTGTCTTTCTGAAATGTCAGTTGTCCTGAAGAATAATTTTGTTTTACAGAAATGGAACATCGGTCAGTTAAAAAGGCTGGTATTGAGGTACAGGAAATAAAAGGTTAGTCTGATTCATAATGGAAATGAAGAAACCACTATTTTCACATAGATTAGGAACAGGCTTCTGCCAAGTTGGAGGCAAGAACGCTATCTAGTTTGACTGTTACTTTTCACCATCATTTCATACAGATAAAATGAGCAGTGTTACTTAGTAGAGGCTATTTTGCAGCAAATCCAAACATATCATTTTCAGTGATGACAAGTGCTTCACAGACACTAAGGTAAAAACTTAACTAGTGAATTAATTCTGTACCACCATCTGGTATGGTGCTGATTGGTATCTGTGTCAGCTCCCTTTAGATGCAGAAATAGCTCTGAAATGTAACTGTGATATACACACACACACCCCAGCACCCTTCCCTCTGTTTTACAACCCTCAACCAAAAAAACTTAAAATGGCAAATGGTTCATCTTTCTGCATAGTCTTTGAATACACAGCCTTGCCAGTCATACCATATGGCAAAAAACCCAAATTTTTCTATTTATATTTATTTCCCTAGGTTTACTGCCTTTTTTTTCCTTATCTTCATGAAAATGACAAGAAAAAGGAAAACAAAAGCAAAATAAAAACATGTAAAAACTTACTATAAGGAGATAAAGAAATACATGTAGAAATCAAAGGGGTGAAATAGCAGTTTCGAAAGATGAGAAGTAGTTTTAACTATTTGTATCATTATGTATGTCCTTTATGTTGAAAAGGAAAAGTTCATTTCCCTCTCAGAAAAACATTACCAGTCTGCTTATATTCACACATTCGTAAATGTTTTTCTTTGGTTGAATCAGAGCGTGATTTGCTTTAGCCGTGTATATGCAGACAGAGGAGAATACCAACAGATCCCAACTGGCAGTTCCAAACATATAGAACAAAGTAGAATAAAGGAGGCTGAGATTATAAAACAATTAAATCCTTATTGTCAGAATAGTTATCCTTCTGTTTTCTCTCTATTGGTACATCAGCCTTACTGAGACACTCAGAAGTGAAGCGTTCACAATACAGCATTCATAGTAGAACAAATCTAGAGATACATTAAGAATGCATTTTGGCTTCTTTAGGAAGATAGCTAGCTGACAGTCCTAATGCTATAGAGAAAACCGCAATAGTACCACCAGGAGCAGTTCTTAAGTAACAAACTCTAAAACATTTAGGGTACCTGTACTGAAATTAACATCTTTCAACTCCACTTGAAGAAAACAGGTAGCCAATGTACGTTGTGCCATCCTCTGCTAAATAAATGGGCAGGAGTGGCATGTGTTGTCACAACCTCCTTGTGGCAGGCTGTTACTATTGTGCTGCTGTGAAGTGGGGGACTGTGGAGATGTAGCAGTTCTCTTGTGTGCAGAACAGTAGTTTTGCTCAGAGGTGGAAAAGACAGTGGAGGAAAGGTGCTCTTGGCTGTAACTACTACTTGAACAGACAGCACTGTAATTGTTATCACTGTATTAGTGTGTTCAGTGTAAACTGAAGCATTTCTTTCAGAACAAAGCATCATTTTAAGTTTGATACAGAATCAAAACAGAGTTGATTCAGAGTGTGTTCCTGACACAGCTACTTAAGAGATGCAGCTGTCGTGGTTTAAGCCCAGCCAGTAACTCAGAATCATGCAGCCCCTTGCTCACTTCCTCATCTTTTCCTCCTCCTGCAGGGATGGGGAGGAGAATCAAAAGAATGTAACTCCTACAGGTTGAGATAAGAACAGTCCAGTAACTAAGGTGTAACACAAACCACTACTGCTATCACCAATAATAATAATGATAAGGGAAATAACAAAGGAAGAGAATATAAAACTAAAAGGAGAAAGGAAAAAAACAATAAGCACAAGTGATGGACAATACAATTGCTCATCAACTGCCAAACGATATCCAGCCCGACCCGAGCAGCAATCTGGGCCTTCCGGGTAGCTCCACCCAGTTTACATACTGGTTATGACGTGCTGTGGCATGGAATACACCTTTGGCTAGGTCAGGTCAGGTGTCCTGTCTCTGCTTCCTTTCGGCTTCCCGCGCCCCTTCTCACTGGCAGAGCATGAGATTCAGAAAGTCCTTGGTCGGGGTAAACATTACTTAGCAACAACTAAAACCCTGGTGTGTTATTAGCATTGTTCTCAGACTAAAGCCAAAACACAGCACCATAACAGCTGCTAGGAAGCAGAAAAATAACTGTTAAAGCCAAACACAGGACAGCAGTTAAATCAGACTTTAAAACATATAGCTAGACATATTTACTCATTAAGTTAGCACAAAGCATGTGAGTCTTTATGCACATACAAAACAGCATAGAGGATTTTATTGGAATTGGTTTTCTCCTTGTAGGTGGAGAGGTAATAAACTAGTCAGGAATGTTTAGGTGCAGTTTTCAAAAGTTCTCCAGACTTTCAGAGTCAAAGTTCTCTCATGGGGGTTTGGAAAATATAACACTTTGTCACAAGTTTTATTAAAAAGAACTTTAAATGCATTCCTTTAAATGCATTCCATTTTTATGATAATACATAATATACTGGATTTCTACATTACCTGTGGAAGTGTTATTATCAGAATGAGATATTTGACATTACATCACACACCTACTTGCAAAAATAGAACTTCTGGGGATTTTCCTGTCTTTTAAATCATAGATAGTTTTTAAGAATAAACTCTCCCTGACACCTCTCCTTTCCCCATTGAGAAAAAGGAAGAGCATCTTTGCTAGTGAGTGATATCATTCAGACTCTCTCTGCCTTACTTTGGGATAACATCAGCAAGAGCTAAAAATGTCTCCATAAGTGTTTTTCCTTTGTGTCCTTGTTACTCCTTGTTATACACTTCAGGTATACTAGCTTGTTCTTTAATGCCTTGTTCTGTTGCTTGATGCAAATGGATTACATGCTGAAATTGTCTTCTCTTTAAAGAATCAGGAACGATTGTAGAAGGCAGATTGAAAAACAACCCAGAATCAACGGACCCTGTAAAGAAGCAGGAAAAACAACATTTAGTCCAGCAACACACCAGCACTGGAATTTCATTTGTTCTTATTACAACTCTTCTAATTATCCCTGTTGTTGTTCTGCTGGCAATTTTATTATTTATTCGGTGGAGGAAGACAACTGTCTATAGAGGTAACTGTGAGTAACTCTAGAGAACAGGCTTTTATTATTGCAGTTCAAAACGTTGCTGAATACTGAGGTGTGAGGGTATGAAGAGAGAGGCTCACTGTCCCTTTACCCTTCTGAACAGTTACAGCAGTGACACTGCATGCAAATCAGTGTGCACACAGCAACTGCAGCCTTTAACATTACATCTCTAGCCACCACCTTTTCAGAACATGTATCTAAAACGTTAATTGGTGTTGAGCCAAAAATTTGTCTCAGAAATAAATAGAATATATTCATGTTATAAAATTTATGTCTAGAGTACATAAATTTTAAACTTTTGAGCATAGTTTGATTTTCAGTTTGGGATCTTTAAATTTTTGAGAACAAAGGACTCTAAAAGTATATGCAAAAAGCAAACAGATAACATTTACAAGGCATTATATATTATTGTTGTTCATTACTACCTTGTGCATTTTGTGAGTCAGATACCATAACAGACCTCTACCCATTGCTGTGAGAGCTTTAATTGGTGCTTACAATGCTATGTAAATTTGCTGCTATTCACATTTCGTAGTAAATTTTTTTTGAGAAAATGGTAGACTAAAGTAGGAGTTCGATCATGATACTTTGTATTGCATAAATAGCTTTATCAAGATACTCTCATCAAGAAAAGAAAAGCTACATGCAATAGATAAATAAAATAGTTCTGCTACTGTCTAGGACATACAATGGCAGATTAGGTAATTCAAGATCTTCTGTTGCTGTGCAGCTGAATTGGATGTATTTTATTTGAAGATTTCAAATAAAAGCTTCCTAACTTCTTTGTGTTCAAACAAGTTTAGCACATTAGATATGCTAACACTCTAGACTACTGCAGTACTGCCATTAATGGATATGATCTATAATAGCATATTTGGATTCCAGTTGGATTCAAGCAGTGTTTGAATTTACTGTGTCAAGGAGCATGATACAGTTATGCTATTAAAAGTAACTTCTTGCACAGGTTTATGGAAACTACGTAGTATATAAGAAAAGACAGATAGGTCATGGGACTCTTTTTTTTTTTTTAAAGGATGGGAAGAGGTACCAGGGAGGAAGATAGATGCAGTGTGTGAAGGGGTAGAGAAAGTTCCTCCAAAATACCTGAAGAAATTCACTGTCTTCCATAAAAAGTCTTTTTTCAAGGGAAACGATACAATTTCGAATGTCAAGCTGCAGTTTGCAGTGTGCTGCAGTGTAGTTGTGTACATTATAAATAGCAAGGTTATTGTCCTTCCTGTAAACTCTTCACAGTAACATGAGTGAACAGTTGAGGGAATTAAATTCTCAGAAATATCTTGCATGTGAATCTTATTAATGGTTGAATTGGCATACACTGTACATCCGTGGTATAGTGATTCTGTTAGGAATTATAATTTCACCTTAATCAAGAAACGGGAAAGTATCAGTTTTGCTTGTTAGAGCTGCTGATCAATTTGTTGAATATCTGTGCTTTGTATCCCAGATAATTATTTAATTATATTTAATTTTGTGGGTTTATATTTCATATTTCATTTATATTTAATCGTATAATATGATTTTTTTTAGCTTATTTTTGAAATCTACTTTGTTTTTCAGGTGATGGAGAACACAAACTTGATTCAAGTTCAGGAAGAATTTTAGGCAGAGTTAGAGGTGAGTCTTGAGTCATTCAGGATTTTTAAGAACAATAAGTGGAGGCTTTTTTTCTATCCACTTCTAGTTGAATAACAGATTTGATGGAACATTCTCAGGGAAAGGACTGGGGGCAAACCTCAGGTGTTTTGTGGAAATGTATTCTATGACACCTTTCATCCATCATTATCTGCCCACTGAAGAGGATGTGTCACTACCAGTGGCAGAGCGGTACCTGTTATAATGGGTTATCTAAATCTGGTGAAGGAAATTAAGCACTTTGAGATGAAAGGCAAACTTGGGCACACAAGTAGGCTACATAATGACTTAGTGAAACAACAGATGCTGTTAAAACTTCTACTTCAAAAATTAATTTCCTTTCTCATTCATAATCTCTGCGGCTAATGTGCTGATCTTTAAAAACAATTTCTGTAAGGACACGTAAAATAGTCTCCATTATCCTGGTGAATCAGTAGATAGATTTTTATTCCACCATAGAGTAAAGTAAACCTTACAACAAACCTTTCCTTTCCACAGGGAAAGGCAGTGGTGGCCTTAACCTTGGGAACTTTTTTGCAAGTCACAAGAGCTACAGTCGAAAAGGTTTTGACCGAGTGAGCACTGAAGGCAGTGATCAAGAAAAAGATGAAGATGAAGGCACAGATTCAGAGGAAGAGTGTTCAGCACCTCCAACTCCACCAGCACCTTCATCCTTCTGAAACCAGCCTTTAAGTTCTCCATTATACGATCCAACCCAAAAAGTCATATTCCTTTTCCCTTAAGCACGTTTAAGATTTTGTGTATTTAATTGTAAACTGTACTAGTCTATGTGGGGCTGTACACTGGTTCCTTTAGTTTTTGTTCGGTTTTAGTTCTGTTTTTTAGGCAGAGGAGTGTAGGAAAGTTCTGTATCAGTGCTGTTGTTTTTTATGTGAGCATCTTAATACGGACAAGTCTTCTAATTGCAGCACTGATTTAAAGCAGTAGTATTTTCTCATTTTAAACTGGGGATCTTGTAAATAAGTCATACTATCTACTTCAGCAAAATACTTTTCCTGTAACTATTCAGTTGCCAATTTCTGTTTTGTGCCTTTCCTCTTCAATGTCCTTAACCTGTTGCAGTACAGAGAAAATACAGTGCCACAAGAAAATAAAGCTGCTAAATCTTCTTCTATTTTTTTAAAATCACTAACATTATATTGCATTGAAGGAAAGAAAAAAGTCTCTATTTAATTTTTTTTCTTCTTCCAAACTTGATGTGTTTCTGGGATGTCTTATTTTTAGATGGTATCACTGTTAGAACACTATTTTCAGAAGCTGAATGTAATTTGTGTAATAAAGTATTTGCAAAGCATTAGCTGTTGGAGTGCACTTTGGAATTTTTGCATATTTCAGGTGGTTTTATATCACTTTTGTAAAAATACACAGGCCACTTAATGCAGTAAAAAATTCAATGCCTTCTAACAGAAAAAGAGAAAAAAAAAGAAGAGCTATTTTGTACAGAAGCTGGAAAAATATTTTGCTATGTCACAAGGTTTTCTTTTTAAAGACTAATAATTTACATACATGTACAAAGTCAAGCTTAAAGAGGACTTTTACTTGTATAATAAAACTGCAGAGTATTTACCTTAATAAAACCTGGTCAGAGCTGAGAGGAAACCTGTGTCTCACATTAAATATGCAAACTAGCCAAGGCAGGTACCTGATCTGTAGTACTGATCATCTTGTTTCTCCATGCTCCCTTACTCATTCATAAAACAGCAGCCCTCAATCCTGTAATGTGCTCTCTCATTGAATGACCTGCCACACAATTATTGCAGCTGCATGAATCACACCTCAAGTGTGAATCACTGTATGACATCATCGTGCTGATTTATGGGTCTCATTCGAGGACCAGAGCACAATTAATCTGCTGTATTACAAGCACAGTGCAGGCGGCTGTAATTGTCACAAGGCTTCATGAGATGGCTTTCATTATCGTCATTGCAGGTGTTGTAATAGGCTGCTTCTGGCAGTGAGCTTGAAAAGCAGGCTTTGGGTTTCTTGTGGCAGCACGTTTTGCAAGATGATGTGTGAGGCAGTAAGGGTAATAACAATAAGATCTTCTACCGCAGCAACATTTTGTAAATCTCCTTTCCCTGGGACAAAAACTTGAAATCCTTAATAGGTTGCTTTTTCTCAAGTAAAACCTCCAGGATAGGTTTCTAAAATGCTGGAGTACAGGCTCAGTTTCACATGAGACGTATTTACCACATACTCTAAGCTGCTTCCTCTCCTGCTAATCTCTGTTTCCCTAATGTTACAAGGAAAATGGCCTGCTTCTGTCTTGCTTTTGAAAGCAAGGCGATGTTACTTTTATCTGTCTGTGACACTGATCCCCTTGTATATGAATAAAACCACATAAGGTAGCTGGGAAGGATCTCCTAAAGCTGTCTGAAAATATGACAAGTCACTAGTTTACAGTAAGTTTTCAGAGGGCTGTAAGAAAGCAGTGCTATACACCACTGATATGATAGCTGGTGTATGTGGCATCAGTTCTAAAAGATCATAGCTTCTCTCAAAAGCAATTGGTATTTTTTTCTAATATTTGGATAGCTCGCATTGTGTCTACACTGATGTTGAGTGCTTCTGTAGCTTAGGTCGATGAAGATAATATGTATGTGCCTCCTTCCTCTTCTTTATTTGATCCTTATCTCCAATTAAAAGGAAAAAAAAAAAAAAAGCTTTGTTGATGGGGGAGTAGCCAAACACAGTTTAATTGCAAGTACAAGCTAAAACGGATTAATTGTCAGCCATAATCTCTGCTCTCAGAAATTCAGGTCTGTACAATAGTCCTGGGCTGCATAAAGAGGAACAAGCCAAGGCAGGGGATTCTCCCCCTCTGCTCAGCTCTGTGGAGACCCCCCCTGCACTCCTGCATCCAGCTCTGGGGCAGCAACACAAGAGGGACATGGAGCTCTTGGAGCAAGTCCAGAAGAGGCCACGGAGATGCTGCGAGGGCTGGAGCAGCTCTGCTCTGGAGACAGGCTGAGAAAGCTGGGCTGGTTCAGCCTGGAGAAGAGAAGGCTCCTTAAGGGGAGACCTTAGAGCAGCTCCCAGTGCCTAAAGGGGTGACAGAAAAGCTGGAGAGGGGCTTTGGACAAGGGCCTGTAGGGACAGGACAAGGGGAATGGCTTTAACCTGACAGAGGGGAGACTGAGATGAGATTTTAGGAAGACATTCTTCCACGTGAGGGTGGTGAGGCGCTGGCACAGGTTGCCAAGTGGCTGCTCCATCCCTGGCAGTGTTCAGGGTCAGGCTGGACAGGGCTTGGAACAACCTGATGTAGTGGAAGGTGTCCATGGTTTTAAAGGTGAGCTTTAAGTTTCCTTCCAACTGAAACCATTCTATGATTCTATGATAACTGCATCAACAGAAAGCCAACTACTTCCCAGCAGCAAGCAAATTTCAGCACCTCCAGCTGCATACTCTTTATTTTCATACAGGTCCAATGGCAGACAATCTGTACCTGATTGAAGGCACTGAATGTACCATCCCTCTTATTAAAGCTGCATCTTACGAAAACAATGTAACAGAGATTTCATACTGCAATAGAAAATTAAAGTAAAAAGGAAAACACAAGCTTTCTGTAATCACAGCTCTTGTTTTAGCCAGCAGACCATCCTCTATCCTAGTAGGTTTTATACGATAATATTTTTGTTTAGGTATTAAATGTTGAATGCTGGTTATTCAATCTCAGCTAGAGGCCTTTGCATGCATGCGTTTAATTTAGTTTCAGCAACTGTCCCAGTTAAGACTAGGCTTTTTAATGAACAACATGAAATTGCACATCTTAAGACTTCAAAGACATGACACTAATCTTTTCTTAAGCTTTTTTAAGATGGAAGAATCTTGGCTACTTTAGGGGCTGAATATTTTCATTAAAATTAGGCTGGAGAAGTGGCTAACTTGCTTTCCCTGTGGTAGTGCTGTATCGAGCACTGTTTTGAGCAGTCTGTCACGCTGGAAGTCCTTCAGAGCAATAGGAAGGTGGCTGCTATCCACTGGGAAGCAGTGTCCAGTAGTTTGCACTGAACCAGCTGTAAGTGAGGGCAGAGGGGGGCAACTGCACAAGGAGAATGCACTGAACTAACACTTGCAGGTTGTCACCCATGTCACCTGAAGGTGTCCCAATTAAGTGAAATTACCATCCCAATTAAGCAGCTGTCCTTGTCACAAGTATCATTAGGTTTAAATTGATTCCTTGGGAAGCACCTTGATTAAGCAGTGCACTGCAGTAGTTAATGAGAATTTACAGATCAACACAGTAAGCTTCAACAGCTTCTTGTTTGCCAAAGCTGGATTTGTGTTTTATCAGAACTTTTAGGTCACTGATGCTGTCATGCTAGAGAGGTCTAGGACTGTGAGTCATGGTACAGAGAAGGGTTTGTTGATTTTTCTCTTTCCATTCAAACACACATGGGAACCCTTTTGAAAGGCCACTTATGTATTAGTGATAAAAGTTGCGGGGATCAGACCCCTGAATTGCTGAGCAATTCAAAAGCAAATTTATTATCTAATTGCACATTAGAACACACTTTGAAAGACCATGTTATGATACAGTGCATAGTTTGTGTGGATTCATGTAATGTACTAATAAAAACACAAACAAACAACAACAAATAACCAAATGTCCAGTTATGAGATGAAATTAGAAAATTTACATTTTCTATGTAAAGTAGATGCTAGTAAACCCTGGAGTTTTAGCACCCTGATATGGCTTTAACTCTTTAATTCTTAAATGTGAAAATATTTTTTCTCCTTTGTGAACTAGCAAAATTTGTTAGCAAAATTTATACTATAACTGCTCTTCAAAGTCCTCTACAATACCTGTGAAAAATGTAGATTCATCTGCATAGCTAAGCAGTACTGGCACAAGGAAAGATGGGAGCTAACAGTGTAGGGGAGGATTTTCAATCACCTCCAGTGGCAGGTACTTATACAAGCAAAACCTACAAACTTCTTGCTGTTTCTGGACATGGTGGCTGGAAAACCTAAAGAAGCATCCAGCTGGCTTTGTTTTACACGTACTTGGAGAGGTACACGGGAGAGCTGCATGGGAGTCAATGTGGGAGCTGGATGGCTTTCACCTCGGCAAATTGACTTGATTCACCCTCTCCTTCAGGTTCTGCAACTTGTCGTCCAGGACTCCATACAGCTGCCTTCCATCTCCGATGCTTTCCCACAATACGGCAAGAGCCATCAGTAAACAAGGCATACTGCTTTTCACTTTCTGACAGTTTATTATATGGTGGGGCCTCTTCAGCGTGCATCACCTTCTCCTCTGGTGACATTCCAAAATCTTTGCCCTCTGGCCAGTCCATGATGACTTACAGAATGCCTGGACAACTGGGATTTCCTATTCGAGTTCGTTGTGTAATTAGTGCAGCCCATTTACTCCATGTAGCATCAGTTGCATGATGTGTAGAGGAGACCCTGCCTTTGAACATCCAGCCCAACACGGGCAACCGGGGTGCCAGGAGGAGCTGTGCTTCAGTGCCAATCACTTCCGAAGCAGCTCGAACCCCTTCATAGGCTGCCAGTATCTCTTTCTCAGTTGGGGTATAGCTGGCCTCAGATCCTTTATATCCCCGACTCCAAAAGCCGAGGGGTCGACCTCGAGTCTCCCCTGGAGCTTTCTGCCAGAGGCTCCAGGTAGGACCGTTCTCCCGAGCTGCAGTGCACAGCACATTTTTTACATCTGGTCCGGTCCGGACTGGTCCAAGGGCTACTGCATGAACTATCTCGCGTTTAATTTGCTCAAAGGCTTGTTGCTGCTCAGGGCCCCATTTAAAATCATTCTTCTTCTGGGTCACATGATAGAGAGGGCTTACAATCGAACTGTAATTTGGGATGTGCATTCTCCAGAACCCCACTGCACCCAAGAAAGCTTGCGTTTCTTTCTTATTAGTTGGTGGAGACATTGCTGTTACCTTGTTGATCACATGTGTGGGGATCTGTCTACGTCCATCTTGCCATTTTATTCCCCAAAATTGAATCTCCTGTGCAGGTCCCTTGACCTTACTCCATTTTATGGCAAAACCGGCTTTCAGCAGGATTTGGATTATTTTCCTCCCTTTCTCAAAGACTTCTTCCGCTGTATTGCCCCACACAATAATGTCATCAATGTATTGCAGGTGTTCTGGAGCTTGCCCCTGTTCCAGTGCAGTCTGGATCAGTCCGTGGCAAATGGTAGGGCTGTGTTTCTTTCCACCCCTGGGGCAGTCGGTTCCAAGTGAACTGGACACCCCTCCAAGTAAAAGCAAACTGTGGCCTGCACTCTGCTGCCAAAGGAATGGAGAAAAATGCATTGGCAATATCAATCGTGGCATACCACTTGGCTGCCTTTGACTCTAGTTCATACTGAAGTTCTAGCATGTCCGGTACGGCAGCACTCAATGGTGGTGAGACTTCATTCAGGCCACGATAGTCTACTGTTAGTCTCCATTCTCCATTAGACTTTCGCACTGGCCATATGGGGCTATTGAAGGGTGAGCGGGTCCTGCTGATCACCCCCTGACTCTCCAGTCTACAGATCAACTGATGGATGGGAATCAGGGAGTCTCGGTTGGTGCGATATTGCCGCCGGTGCACTGTTGCGGTCGCAATTGGCACTTGTTCTTCAACTTTCAGCAACCCCACAGCAGAGGGATCTTCTGAGAGACCAGGCAAGGTGGACAGATGCTCAATTTCCTCAGTCTCCAAAGCAGCAATACCAAAAGCCCACCAGTACCCTTTTGGGTCTTTGAAGTACCCTCTCTTGAGGTAGTCTATGCCGAGGATGCATGGAGCCTCTGGACCAGTCACAATAGGGTGCTTTTGCCATTCCCTCCCAGTCAGGCTGATTTCAGCCTCCAGCACAGTCAACTCTTGGGATCCTCCTGTCACTCCAGAAATATAGATGGGTTCCACCCCTTGACAGCTTGATGGCATCAGGGTACACTGTGCACCCGTATCTACTAGAGCCTTATACTTCTGTGGGACTGATGTGCTAGGCCATCTGATCCACACAGTCCAGTAAATCCGATTGTCCCCTACCTCCACCTGGCTGGAGGCAGGGCCCCTCTAGTGGTCATCACAGCGTTGGACACTTAAGTCGTGTTGAAAGGGATTATTCTTCATTATCACAGGAGCTGGAGTAAAATCAGCTCTTCCACTCCATCTGGGAAACTGCTCACCAGAGACTGAAGCTGTAGCTATCATGGGACGATCAGTCTTGGCCCTTGCTCCCCTCTTCAGTTCACTCACCCGTTCCTCCAAAGCTGAAGTAGGTTTTCCATCCCACTTTGTCATGTCTTCTCCGTGATCCAGCAGGTAAAACCATAGGGTACCCCATGGCATATACCTCCTGTATCTCCTCTCTTTAACAATAGGACGTCTTTTGTTAATAGCTGAGACGTGTGTTGGTACACGTGAGGAGCTGGATAAATCAGATACATCGTCCCTCAATTTGTCGAGGTCCTGGGACAGTTTTTTCACAGCTGAGATGATGGAAGGAGTGAGACTGTCTTCGAACTCTCGGAGTTTATGAACCATTTCATCCACTGTTAGTGGTACTATGTCATTCCAGGTTACTGTTGCCAATGAATGGGCATGTGATGACGGTGCATTCCGTGTAAGTTTTCGCCACATGGGTCGCGTACATTCAACTTCATCTGGATCTATAGGTGTATCCCCGTTATTCGGCTTGATGTGATAGATCATCTCTACGATGGCCGATTCCCTCAGAGACTGGATGCCTTTGTCTATAGTAGTCCACTTGGCCGAACGACTCGTAACATCGTCCTTGTACGGAAACCTTTCTTTCACAGCTGCCAAGAGCCTCCTCCAAAGGCTGAGGGACTTTTTCTCTCTTGCAATTGCTTTGTCAATTCCCCCTTCTCTAGTAAGTGATCCCAGCTGCTTGGCTTCTGTACCTTCTAGTTCGTGACCATCGGCCCCATTGTCCCAGCATCGGAGTAACCAGGTGATGATGTGCTCCCCTGGTTGACAGGTAAAATCTTTTCGCATATTCCGCAGCTCGGTTGAGGTCCGAGGTCGAGAAGTTACCTCTTCTTCTTCATCTTCGTCATGTGATGATGACTCCTGATCAGATTCTGGACCGGGTGGTGAATTGATTGGTTCTTCATCTCGCTTCACCCTTTTTGCCTCCTTTTTGCTTGTTCTCTTGCGTACAGGGGCAACTGATATTGGTACGAATTGGTCCTCTGGTTTGGCTGCAGTGATTATCACTGTGGTTTGAGTAGCGACTGTACTTGTTGCTGGGGCTGGTGCAGCTGCTGTGCTTGGAGCTGGGGTAACCACGCTGTCTGTTGCAGTTGAAGTTCGAGCAGCTGCTGTACTTGCCACTGGGGTAGCTGCGCAGTTCATTGCAGCCAAAGTTTGAGTAGCGACTGTCACTTTGCCCTCAAATCCGCCGACATTCTTTTCCTTTTGAAGGTGCTGGATAGTGTTGAACAAGGCCCTGTAAGCATAGGCCAAGCCCCAGCACGTTGCCGTGATTTGTCCATCTCTGGTATGGCCAGAATGACCACACACCTCATTTAAGTGTTTTACTAATTCTTCTGGATTTTGCAGTTGTTCGGTAGTGAAATTCCAAAGTACTGGAGGGGCCCACTGACCTAGATACTTGCCCATACTATCCCACACACCCTGCCACTCATGGCTGTCCAGCCTCTGGGAAAATCTCTCGGTCCTCCTACATCGTCGTTTGACCCCAGACAAGACCCAAACCTGAATCTGCTTAACTCTTCAAATCAGTAGTGGGCAAAACACACTCTGTATGCGTGTTAGCATGGTGATTCCCATCACCATCAGCAAACAAGTCTCAACAGCATTAAAAGGCCATTCAAAAAATTCAAAACTCTCAAATGTAAATGGTCTGGGGGGACGACTGGGAGGGGAAAAGGATGTCTCCTTCACAGGTTGAGCACCTGAGAAGGAGAAAAAAGATGTGTAATTGCTAAGCACCTCCATCATATACCTCCCAAAGTATAAAGGTGGTGACCACACTGGGAACATAAGCCAGATCAGTTTCATGATCAATGATTCTATTGTATTACAAGTCATTACCATAAAGTACAATGGGATAAAAACCTTAGCCCAAGCCCCACACTTGAAAAACACTAACACAGCCAATACCGGATGGACGTAAGATATGGTATACTGAAACTGTGAGATCAAGAGGAAAAACCTTGAGAGCCAATAAATCAGCATTGTGACGAGTGACTATCAATCCAGTCAGATCTGTTCTTATCTCAACCCCTCGTGCCCCATGTTGGGCGCCAAAAAGAACTGTCGTGGTTTAAACCCAGTCAGGTAACTTGTTCACTCACTCCCAGCGAGTGGTGCCGAGCTGACAACAATCGAGGTCCGTGTCCGTTCCCCCCCCCACCCCCCGCACCAGGGCTCTCCCCTTCCCCGCTCCCGGAGGAACGGGGAGGAGGCTCGAGAGAGTGCAACTCCTACTGGTTGAGACAAGAACAGTCCAGCAACAAATCACCACCGCTACTATCAACTACAACAATGATAAGGGAAAATAACAAGGGAAGAGAATACGATACCACCGGCCAAGAAAGCGAGTTCCACCCGGAAGCCCCTGTCCTTCCGGGTAACTCCCAGTTACCCCCCCACCCCGGGCATGACGTGCTGTGGTATGGAATACCTCCCCGGCTAGCCTGGGTCAGGCGCCCCATCTCTGCTTCCTCACAGCTTCCCCTCATCCCTGGCAGAGCATGAGCCTCACAAAGTCCTTGGTCAGGGTAAACATCACTTAGCAACAACCGACAACATTGGCTTCACCAACACTGTTCTCAAGCTAGAAGTCAAAACACAGCACTGCACCAGTTAACACAAAGGAAAAACATGACTGCTACTGCTGAACCCAGGACAACATGACATCCTGCGAGTGAAGCTCAGTGCGATTTCATTGTACAGCTTTTAATAAAATACACATAAGATGTAGAGCAAATTTTTTCTACGGAACTGTGCCAAAAAATACCATTTTAGAGATGTGATGGAGCAATTTGTTCCCATTGAATAGTCAGTGGTAATGGTTCAGCAAACTAGGGAAATTGTTACTGATTAGCAGCTATATTTATTTTTCAAGCTGAATTGTATAAGAAACCTAAATCTTTTTCTTTTTCAAATTAGAATTTGAGAATTTGGTCAGAAAGGGGATAAGGCAACCATATACTAAGCCATAAAAAGCTGAAGTTGGTGCTACTTATCATGTAGGTTCTAAGTGCAAAACCCTGCCCTGGCCATTGCATTCCTCCGTGCTTTGATATCCTCCCTGCCATGTTTGTTACTGCTTTTTTTCAGCAATGGCAGCACATCCTAAAACTGCAGATCAAGAGAAAATTACTTCCATCAAAGAGGGCTGAATCTCACAAGTCTGCCATGCGTTCTTGAGCTGGGGCTCTGCTCAAACACACAAAAAACTGAAGGGATGGCATTTGTATGTGAGATCCACTCACAGCAACCAAGGTTTAACAAAATGTGGGCAGTTCTTAGGAAGCTGCAAAGCTGTGTTGAATGTTTGCCACAGTTGGCAGCTATGGTATAAAGTACCTAATGGCACAAGCAGATTGCTTTTGTACTGTTAGTTATGTGACAAGTCAGTCATGCTGCCTTCACATGCTGGTCACACTGCTCCCAGACACATATTTATGCTTCCACAATTGTGATCATACAGCAAAAGCTGTAACCAAGTGGTAATTTTGCCGAGAACAAAGTTTGGGAAGGACAGATTCTGAGGAACAAACCACTGGGCAGCACTTTGTGAGAGCATCACGTATTTACCGTGCTGCAGAGTAGTCCTGCAGGGACAGACTGCCACCATGCGACCATCTCAGCAGGGAGGCACTGCAGAAAGGCATGGCTCAGATGTAGGCCCAAGAATAAATCCCAAACGTCTGCGGATTCGAACTTACACACTTAAGAAATTAAGTTACACAAGTTAACAAATTACGTTTGCCAGCGCAATACCATGACCACGTGTGAAATCTCGTCCTGTTCCTATTTAGTCTGCTATCCTTTACCTACAGCTTTAATCTGTGGGAGTGACTCATGATACCTCTGACTGGACAAACACTCACAATCAGTCTGGTGGGGAAGCCCATGAATTATTTACTGCATATCACTGAAATTCTGTGCAAATATGGAACTCATTTTCTTGTGGACTTTCCTATTGGAGCTTTTGCCACTATGCCTGCCAACTGCAGGAAAAGTAATGAGTATTTTTTCTGTATGTCTGGGAACTGACATGGTGCTATTCACTTTGCACAGATGGAAGATGCGAGGCATGGAGATTAAAGGCATAAATTGTCAAAAGGCATCAACTCACTTTAAGTACTGAATTTGTGAAATCTGATTTATTCTTATCTAACCCAGTTACTTAGATACTGCTTTATATATTCAAGACCTGCTGCTTGCCACCACTTGCAGCTCTGAATACTGCAGGTCTGCTGATGAAAGCTCAGAGATTTCTGTCAAGCACCCAGAAAAAGACTACCTGAGTAATGCCTTGTAAATAATGGAAAGTTGTATCCAAGTGATCTGTGGACCACTGCACTAGCAATCTGTAGCAGCACACCACTGCCTTGCAGACTGGGGATGATGTATGCCCTACAACCTGCCTTGCTTAATGGCATACCTATTTCTGCTACCAGCGCAGCAAGGTTCCTGCAGATACCTTTGTCACTGTTGCACAATAAGACGGACTGCACACAGTAGCAACCAGGAGCCCTGTGGGAAGATAAACCCATGCACCTATTCTCAGAGCCTGCAATAATGCCTATCACAACAGGACACACAGTTAGGCAGATGAGGCAACCTGAATTTGTATTTGCAAATCTGGTCCTTGTTTGTGTACAAGTAGGGAGGAAGAAAGGGGAGGCGACTGGGGAATGCAACTCTCAGGATTAATAGTTGCTGAATCAAATGTTCTAAAATTAAGTTAGTGTCTGGTTACTTATATCTGGAAGAGCCTTCCTTTTCAATTTAAAGCTTTCTGCATAGTGCTTTTCACTCCAAATAACCACATAGTTTGATTACCAAAATTTAAAAGCAGGCTAGCATAGAAGAGCATAATACCCATTTCCTGAAGACACTGCTAAATCCTGTTTATTTGTCTTGATTTTAGCCTTCTAATTTAAAAGTCTTGGTAATTTCTAACATGACATTTCTTTCTGTAGAATTTAGAGGTGGTCAGTGTATCCTCAGGCCAACAGATACTGACTGCTGCTGTGTCTTCACCACCTTGTGAGACTCTAGAGCCCACATCTTTCATTTTTTGCTAGTCCAGGAAGTTAACTGAAAGCATCCACTCCCCTGTAATCCCCAAAAATACTCCATTACACATTTGGAAAATACTAAGTTACTATGACACTAAGTCATTGGAGTAATGATGTCTGCTGCAAAAGGTCGTTGATAGGGATGTCACACCTACGCAAATGAGTAAAGAAGCTTATATGACTTTTAAAAGTGGTATTTTCAGGTTTGTTAACTGCTTGCTGTGAAAAGCAAATCATGACAGACTGGTGCCCTCCACCAGGGAACATTCAGTTTTAGGGAAAAGGTAAAAATTTTGAAGTCACTGTAGATGGAAAGCAAGAACATCTTAACATGGAATGGGCAAATGCTTTACAAAAGTTCAGGAAGTATTCAAACAAGAGGTGAAAAGTTTTCATTCCACAGTAAAACACTTTGAGTACAGCATCTTTCCACCAGCAGGTGGTTTTTGTTGTGTTCTGCATCAAACAGTGAGCAATCAAACTCAAAGCATAAACATTCACAGTTCTGTGTGATATAAGGTCATCTGCGTCTTTTCTTTCATGCTGTACTTCCTTCTGCTCCTCCCCGCTAACAGCTTGCCACGATGGAGAACACACTCAATTGGAAAGCAGAATTTCTAAGAATTCTGTTACAAAATAGTCGTTTGCTATTGTTCTATCATAAATCAAACCTTTGTGCCAGTGAAGAGTAAAGATGGACATCCATGTATGTATCCAAATTGGTTAAAATACAGACCAAATGTAGGCAGGTCACAGCTCACTATGGTCACAAGCATACACCAAACAATGCTCTGCTATTGCAAGGGTGCAAGTGGTTATCTCTGAGCTTCCCAAAGCCCAGCATGCTGCTTGCAATGTCTCAGGGTTCCTGGTGGGCATTTTTCAGTTTCCATGGACTGTTTCTCATGCCGCTAGTTTGAAACCTGTATATTGTATTCCAATGAAACTCCCCCACATGCAGAGAAGGCCCACTTATGTGCGCTGAAGAGGCACAAATGTCTGCTTGTTAATATAGTAGATCAAAATTACCAGGAAGCCTGAATGATCAGCATTACACAGTACGGAAAACTGTTTTTTGGCTTTCCCATTCCTCTGTCACTGTAGCATTTTCTTTCTCTCCAGTGTAGCTATAACAAGTACACAGCACTTCCATTGCCCCAGAGCTTCCCCAGAAAACAGCTCTGCTGTGCTGTGTGCCAATAAGGAACTGATCAGTAGAGATAAGAATAAAAAGAGGGACTGGTTTTCTCTTACACTGAACAAAGCAGAAAACAGTCTTGTAGAGAGCTCTCTTACACTCCCATTTTACCCAACCTTTTTTTAATGCATGCACTCTATTTCATGTGTGCACACACACAATATAACAAATCCATCCTAGCAAAAGATGGCACTTAGTCAATCATAGTGGAAAAAACAAAGGTACATGAGGAGGAGAGGCTGGCTTAAAAAGCCTGGACGTCTGTTAAGGATTAGAGTAGGAACAATTTAGGCTGCCACATCACCATCATGACATGAACGTCCAATGTCCAAGGCACAGAGCACCCAAACAGATTACTGTCTTTTAACTACTAGTCCAGGGAAAAAATACTGTATAACCACAGTGCTTATTACTGGTTGAAAATAAGTAAATCAACAATTACTGGTTATGTCATATTTATATGTGGGGTTTGTTTTTTTCTTACTGCAACTAGTTTGACAGGATTTCCTAGAGCTATTTTAAACAAGCCAAATTATTTCACCAAGCCCACTTCCTTGTCTGCAACTTAAAGGTCAACAGTCCTCAGGGGAGAGGATGGCTTGCAGCTAACAGAAAGACGGTCTTCTCAGCTCGCACATGTTTTGTCAGTGACAACATGAAGCTTGGTCATCTCCAAGTGCATCTTTGAGGAGGCCATTAAGCCAGCATCCCCATCTGCCCCCCAGTACCTTTTCCCTGAAAAAGTCTTGAGCAGAAAAAATTTATATGCAGGACTGGATTTTCAAAAGACATAAAATGCTTTAGGTATTTTTCACTTGAATCTTAAGATAGGATCCTGTTATAGGGCTGTCTTTTCTTATACAGCTGTGGTGCCTTTTAAAGATACGAGTTACATAACCTAATCAGCCTTGAGGACCATACCTTACTACTTAAGATTAATGAAAACTCTTCATAAATACTTTCCTCCACTTGTTTACAAATCACAAAACATTCGGCACAGAGATAAGATGGAATGCACACATTCAGAGAGTAAGATAAGCAAACCTTCCACAGCAAACCTTGCTGAGGTGAGTAGCTCGAGAGAGGACTCCTTCAACACCGGAGCAGGGGGGAGATCAGCGTCCAGGAGCCTCAACTCAGAGCGACAAGAGCCTCGCACCGAGGGAGCCTCAAGTCCTCGACAGGACCTGCCCAGGAGCCGGCAGCTCAGTGACGAGAGCGAGCAGCTGACTCACAGGGGGCGGAGCCTGAAGCAGCGGCACCAGCCCTGATTGGTTAAAAACCTGCCCGGGGAGCGCGGCGAAGCAGTTTGCGCGGGCAGGCGAGCGGGATGGTGAGCACTCATTGTATGAGCAGGGCCCGGTCCGGGAGCTCTGCTCTGGCTGCCCCGGCGGTGGCCAGCGTAGGCACCCAGACAGAGCCGATGAGAGGGGAGGCTGCAGTGCAGAGCTCGGGGTGTAGAGAGTGCCTGCACTGGTCTGGGGAGGGGAGGGTGCGCAATGGGCAGGGCTGCGCTCTGTGTGCCCTGGTGGAGGTCCTCCTGCAGCAGGGGCTGAGCTGCGGGACGCTGTTAATAGACTGCGAGATGTCAGGGAAGCTGAGAGGAAGCAGGAATGTTTGCTCCACGCCCAAACTGTGCAGGGGCCTCGAGCTTCACCTCTACCTCATGAAGGAAAGAAGGACGGCGTTAACCTGGGAAGCTGGGAATTAGTGACAAAAGAAAAAAAGAAAAAAACAACAAAAAAAAAAAAAAAAAGAAGGAAAAGGACAACCAAAAGCAAGGGACTTCCCCCTAAATCCCCTGTCCCCATGCAGAATTGCTTTGCTGTCCTGCAGGGGGCTAATGAGGAAACACACTCGAGCCAGAAACAGCCGGCTGATGCACTGCTAAAGAAGATCTCTACTGGTGCTGCTAGGAAAAAGCAGCGGGTCGTAGTAGTAGGGCTCTACACTGAAAGGGACAGAAGCACTCGTCTGCCGACCAGACCCTGTCTCAAGGGAGGTGTGCTGCCTACCAGGGGCACACATCAGGGATGTGGCAGAGAGGCTGCCTACTCTAGTAAGTCCCACGGACTATTACCCACTCCTGGTGATACATGTGGATGCTAGGAATATAGATAGTAGTAGCCTGGGGAACATAAAGAAGGACTACAGAGCCCTGGGGGAGGTGGTTAGGGTCTCTGGAGCTCAGATAGTCTTTTCATCAATTCTCCAGGATGCAGGGGAGGACCTAAAAAAACTAGGAGGATTGGCCAGGTTAATAAATGGTTAAAAGGGTGGTGTCATAGTCAGGGGTTTGGGTGTCTTGAACATGGGACCCAAGTTTGTAGGCCAGGCCTAGTGGGGGCTGGTGGAGCTGGTCTGATGATAAAGAAGGGAAAGAGCAGTTTTGGTAGGAGGCTTGCCAGACTGGTCAAGGAGGCTTTAAACTAGATGTGTTGGGGGAGGGGGGCATCATTCCATCCCAACACACCCAGTCAGTCACCAGCACCTATAATAAATGGTTGGAGCAATGTAGAGATATCCCAGCCGCTCCAGGCAATGAGCTGGCTTCAGTTGGAGCTCGGCTCATATGCCTCTATACAAATGCCCGTAGCACGGGGAACAAATGAGGAATTAGAGATGTGTGCACATCTACGGGAGTATGATATAATAGGCATCACAGAAACATGGTGGAATGGCTCCTATGACTGGAGTGTTGGAATGGAAGGTTACAGGCTCTTTAGGAAGGACAGGCCAGGCAGGCGGGGAGGGGGAGTTGCCCTTTATGTTAGCGATAGGCTGGAAAGTATGGAACTCTGTCTGGGGACAGGTGAGCAGTCCACAGAGAGTTTGTGGATCAGGGTTAAAGGGAATGTAGCTATGGGAGCCATTACTGTTGGGATCTGTTACAGACCACCTGATCAAGGAGAACCTGCGGATGAGGCACTCCACAGACAGATAGGAAAAGCCTCACGCTCGCAGGCCCTTGTTCTCATGGGTGACTTCAACCACCCTGACATCTGTCGGAAGGATGGTACGCCCTGGCACAGGCACTCCAGGAGGTTCCTCAATTGTGTAGAAGACAACTTCCTCCTGCAAGTAATAGAGGAGCTGACAAGGAGAGGTGCCATGCTTGACCTTGTGCTCACCAACAGGGAAGGGCTGGTTGGAAATGTGACTCTCCAGGGCAGCCTTGGATGCAACGATCATGAGATGCTCGAATTTGAGATCCTCAGGACAGTGAGAAGAACGTACAGCAAGCTCACTGCCCTGGACTTCAAAAGAGCAGACTTTGGCCTCTTCAGGAACCTGCTTAGGAAGGTTCCATGAGATGCAGCCCTAGAGGGTAGGGGGGCCCAAGACTGTTGGTTGATATTCACGGATCACCTGCTACAAGCTCAGGAGTACTGCATCCCAACCAGAAGGAAGTGCAGCAGGAGGGCCAGGAGACCTCCTTGGATGGATAAGGAGCTCCTGAGGAAAATTCAATTGAAAAAAGAGGATTATAATAAGTGGAAGCAAGGACAGGTGGCATGGGAAGAGTACAGGGATGTTGTCCGGGAAGCTAGGGACCAGGTTAGGAAAGCTAAGGCCCAGTTAGAATTAAACTTAGCTAGAGGTATTAAAGATAACAGGAAGGGATTCTACAGGTACATAGCAAATAAAAAACAGACTAGGGAGAATGTAGGCCCCCTCAGGAAGCTCTCAGGAGAACTGGCTACACAGGATTTGGAAAAGGCTGAGGTTCTGAATGACTTCTTTGCCTTGATCTTCACTGGCAAAGGCTCTGACTGCACCACCCAAGTCTTGGAAGGCAGATGCAGGGACTGTGAGAATGAAGACCTTGTGCCCACTGTAGGAGAGGAACTGGTTCGAGACCATCTTAAAAATCTGAATGTGCACAAGTCCATGGGTCCTGATGAGATCCATCCGTGGGTCCTGAAGGAGCTGGTGAATGAAATTGCGAAGCCGCTGGCCATCATATTTGAGAAATCATGGCAGTCAGGTGAAGTTCCCAATGACTGGGAAAAGGGAAATATAACCCCCATTTTCAAGAAGGGGAAAATGGATGACCTGGGGAATTACAGACCAGTCAGTCTCACCTCTGTGCCTGGCAAAATCTTGGAGAAGATTCTCCTGGAAGGCATGCTAAGGCACATGAAAAACAGCAAAGTGCTTGGTGACAGCCAGCATGGCTTCACTAAGGGAAATCCTGCCTGACCAACTTGGTGGCATTCTATTATGGGGCTACAGAACTGATAGACAGGGGTAGAGCAGTTGATGTCATCTACCTGGACTTGTGTAAAGCGTTCGACACTGTTCCACACAACATCCTTGTCTCTAAATTGGAGAGACATCAATTTGATGGATGGACCACTCAGTGGATAAAGAACTGGCTGGATGGCCGCACACAAAGAGTTGTGGTCAATGGCTCAATGTCCAGCTGGAGACCAGTAACGAGTGGCATCCCTCAGGGGTTGGTGTTGGGACCGATCTTTTTTAACATCTTCGTCGCTGACATGGACAGTGCAATTGAGTGCGCCCTCAGCAAGTTTGCCGATGACACCAAGCTGTGTGGTTCGGTTGATATGCTGGAGGGAAGGAATGCCATCCAGAGGGACCTTGACATGCTTGTGAGGTGGGCTGATGCCAGCCTCATGAAGTTTAACCATGCCAAGTGCAAGGTCCTACACCTGGGTCGGAGCAATCCCTGACACAGCTACAGGTTGGGCAGAGAAGAAATTCAGAGCAGCCCTGCGGAGAAGGACTTGGGGGTGTTGGTTGATGAGAAAATGAACATGGGCCGGCAGTGTGTGCTTGCAGCCCAGAAAGCCAACCATGTCCTAAGCTTCATCAGAATTAGTGTGACCAGCAGGTCGAAGGAGGTGATTCTGCCCCTCTGATCATGTGAGACCTCACCTGGAGTATTGTGTGCAGTTCTGGTGTCCTCAACATAAAAAAGGACATGGAACTGTTGGAACAAGTCCAGAGAAGGGCCACGAGGATGAACAGGGGACTGGAGCACCTCCTGTATAAAGACAGGCTGAGGAAGTTGGGGCTGTTCAGCCTGGAGAAGAGAAGGCTGCATGGAGACCTCATAGCAGCCTTCCAGTACCTGAAGGGGGCCTACAAGGATGCTGGAGAGGGACTCTTCATTAGGGACTGTAGTGATAGGACAAGGGGTAACGGGTTAAACAGGGGAAGTTTAGATTGGATATAAGAAGGAAATTCTTTCCTGTTAGGGTGGTGAGGCACTGGAATGGGTTGCCCAGGGAGGTTGTGAATGCTCCATCCCTGGCAGTGTTCAAGACCAGGTTGGACGAGGCCTTGGGTGATATGGTTTAGTGTAAGGTGTCCCTGCCCACGGCAGGGGGGTTGGAACTAGATGATCTTAAGGTCCTTTCCAACCCTAACTATTCTGATTCTATGATTCTATGAGTATCAGATAGAAGTTGGTGAATTTCTAAATTCAGTTTTCTGCTAGCTATCTTCTTTTGTGTCAGTCCTCTATAAAAAGAACTGACTTGCACTCATCAGTTTTCCACATGAAATAATTCTTGTTCAGCTGAAATACCATCTTCTTCAGCAGGAAGTCCAGACCCTTAACAATTTACTCAAGGAGTTCAGAGAATAAGTAACACCAGTGCTTCACCATTCCCTTGACCACTGTCAGTGTAAGTCTCCAAACCTGTAGTGGCTATGGGAAGATGTAGCCAAAAAAAAAAGCAGATGTTTGGGGGGAAAAAAGCAGAAATTAATGCTAAATACACTTAAGATTTTGAGAAATTCAAACTGCTTACCCTAGCAGAATTTTGATAAGTGGGAGCAGCTGAAGGGACACACATTTTCACGTGCAGAACACTACATGACTTGATTTTGGCAGCTCTGGTATTTCGTGAAATCTTAGAGCTGTGGGTTAGACTACAAACTAAAAGCTGCAGAAATCAATATTTGCAGCTTCTCAGCATAAACCAGTTTCTCTTTATAACAGGAAAAGGAGGACACCAGCTTCCCTACACTGGAGGTAAAATTTACATCAAGTTGCTTAGATTATATTCACCCCACAGTATCTTCAACACACATTTCATTAATCCTTAGATGACATTAGAAATGAGTTATCTAAGGATTAATGAAAAGGTTATTACAGTAAAATGATGCATTGTGAGGATAACAGTCAGGTACAGCCAAACAGCTCTTCTACCAACTGTACCTGAAATTCAAATACATGATGACAACATGTGCTTTTACTAGGCTGTGCTTGTGCTTTTTGGTCACTGAATGCTTTTCAACACCCACATAAATTAACTACTGGATACATACAGTGCTCTTAAATTGATACAGTAGCTGAACATGTTCTTTTACATGCGTCTTTGTTTCTGTTAACAGAGCAATCCCTTCTTAACACCCATACAAATTAGCCAGTGGGTAGCTGCAGTACTTCTCTATCTTCTATATGGATATACTTCAATATCCATAAAGTAGGAAAGTGGATTTGGCTAAGAATTTTTTTTCCAGTCTGCCACAGAAGTTTCAAACTGTTTGTCAATGACAGGTAACTTAAGACCATGCTTAAGTATCCTCTATCTTGGTCTGAAGTGTCAAACAAGGTGAAGGCCATTTTTCTGTCTTTGTAGTGTTTGATTCAATGTAATGATCTTCTGTCAGCTCAGACTGATGTTTACCATCTGTTGGCTCCTGGTCTTTGCAGGCTGCAGGCAGCATTTGTACAGCAGACATCACATCTCCTTCTGCAAATGAGTCTTGTTGCCTTGGATTATAGGATTTTTCAGATAAGCCAATATAGTCATGGTCAACAACTACTGCGCCTTGTAAAAAGTAATGGTTGTCTGTAAAAGAAAAGCAGCCATCAAATCAGATCCTTCAAGCCATATTTAAAATGATAGTCAGGTGGAAACTTACTTTTTAAAACAATGTCTGTAAAAAGACAAGAATGTTTGAGTGTTAGCAGTGTATTTTCTAATTTCACTGAGCACCAAATGTTTGGCTGCATCTCATTACATCCACAAAACAATGCTTGCAATGTTTTCAGAGTTTTTTTAGAGTTTTTCTTTGCTAGGTTAGTGACTAGCTTGACATCTGTCATAATTACCTATCAAACTAATACGTTAAATAAATGGACATGCAGATTGTTTCATTTCACCTACAGAGAGAAACATGGCTACTCCAAGATCTTGCTGGGAAATCTTAATGCAGCACAAAAAAGCTTTTCTAAGCAGTAAAAACAGAATTAAAAGATTTACAGAATTTAAAGGTAATAACGGCAACTGCTATTGTAACAGTACTATTGAGCTTTTCTTTATTCAATATGGTTACAGTGTTTGACTTTTCCAAATGAGTTCAAATAAAATGAAAACAGTCTAACCAGACAAATTAGAAGTGCAACCGTCAAAATGGCATTAATACTTCAGTTTTGGAAGACGAGGTTGGGGCCTATCTTGCTTACATAGAATCATAGAATAGTTAGGCTTGGAAGGGACCTTAAGATCAGCTGGTTCCAACCCCCCTGACATGGGTGGCAGTGCCTCTCACTAGACCATGTTGCCCAAGGCTCTGTCCAACTTTGCCTTGAACACCACCAGGGATGGAGCATTCACAACTTCTTTGAGCAACCCATTCCAGTGCCTCACCACCCTTACAGTATAAGAACATCTTCCTTACATCTAAACTTCCTCTGTTTAAGTTTTAACCTGTTACCCCTTGTCCTATCACTACAGTCCCTAATGAAGAGTCCCTCTCCAGCATCCTTGTAGGCCCCCTTCAGGTACTGGAAGGCTGCTATGAGGTCTCCACGCAGCCTTCTCTTCTCCAGGCTGAACAGCCCCAACTTTCCCAGCCTATCTTCATACAGGAGGTGCTCCAGTCCCCTGATCATCCTCGTGGCCCTCCTCTGGACTTGTTCCAACAGTTCCATGTCCTTTTTATGTTGAGGACACCAGAACTGCACACAATACTCCAGGTGAGGTCTCACATGATCAGAGGGGCAGAATCACCTCCTTCGACCTGCTGGTCACACTTCTTCTGATGAAGCTTAGGACATGGTTGGCTTTCCAGGCAGGATTTCCCCTTAGTGAAGCCATGCTGGCTGTCACCAAGCACTTTGCTGTTTTTCATGTGCCTTAGCATGAATTCCAGGAGAATCTGCTCCAAGATTTTGCCAGGCACAGAGGTGAGACTGACTGGTCTGTAATACCCCGGGTCAACCATTTACACCATCTTTAAAATGGGGGTTATATTTCCCTTTTTCCAGACACTGGAAACTTCACCTGACTGCCATGATTTTTCAAATATGATGGACAGTGGCTTAGCAACTTCATTTGCCAGCTCCTTCAGGACCCACAGATGGAATTCATTCAGGTCCCATGGACTTGTGCATGTTCAGGTTCTTAAGATGCTCTTGAACCAGATCCTCTCCTACAGTAGGCCTAGGGTCTTCATTCTCACAGTCCCTGCATCTGCCTTCCAAGACTTGGATGGTGTGGTTAGAGCATTTGGCAGCGAAAACTGAGGCAAAGAAGTCATTCAGAACCCCAGCCTTCTCCAAATCCTGTGTAGCCAGTTCTCCCAAGAGCTTCCTGAGGGGGCCTACATTATCCCCAGTCTGTCTTTTACTTGTGACATACCTATAGAAGCCCTTCCTGTTACCCTTGACATCCCTGGCCAGCCCCAATTCTAACTGGGCCTTACCTTTCCTAACCTGGTCCCTAGCTTTCCAGACAACATCCCTGTATTCTTCCCAGACCGCCAGTCCTTGCTTCCACCTTTTATAATCCTCTTTTTTCCCTCAAAGTTTCCTCAGCAGCTCCTTATCCATACACAGAGGTCACCTGGCCCTGCTGCTGCACTTCCTTCTAGTTGGGATGCAACACTCCTGAGCTTGTAGCAGGTGATCTTTGAGTATCAACCAACAGTCTTGGCCCCCCCTACCCTCTAGGGCTTTATCCCATGGAACCTTACTGAGCAGGTTCCTGAAGAGGCCAAAGTCTGCTCTCTTGAAGTCCAGGGCAGTGAGCTTGCTGCACGTTTTTCTCACTGTCCTGAGGATCTCGAACTCAACCATCTCATAATCGCTGCATCCAAGGCTGCTCTGGAGCATCACATTTCCAACCAGCCCCTCCCTGCTGGTGAGCATGAGGTCAAGCATGGCACCTCTCCTTGTCGGCTCCTCTATTACTTGCAGAAGGAAGTTGTCTTCTACACAATTGAGGAACCTCCTGGATTGCTTGTGCCGGGCCGTACTCTCCTTCCAACAGATGTCAGGGTGGTTGAAGTCACCCATGAGAACAAGGGCCTGCGAGCGTGAGGCTTTTCCTATCTGTCTGTGGAGTGCCTCATCCGCAGGTTCTCCTTGATCAGGTGGTCTGTAACAGATCCCCACACTAATGTCTCCCATCACTGTTCTCGCTTTGACCCACAAACTCTCTGTTGGTTCATCACCCATCTTCAGATAGAGTTCCATACTCTCCAGCCTATCCCTAACATAAAGGGCAACTCCCCCTCCTCGTCTGCCAGGCCTGTCTTTTCTAAAGAGCCTGTAACCTTGCATTCTGACATTGCAGTCATAGGAGCCATCCCACCATGTTTTTGTGATGCCAATGATATATCCTTGTAGCCGTGCACATGCCTCTTATTCCTTGTGTTTATTTCCCATACTAAGGGTGTTTGTACAGATGCATCTGAGCTGAGCTCCAAATGAAGCCGGCTCATTGGCTGGAGTGGCTGCAATCTCTCTGCATTGCTCCAAGCATTTATTACAGGTGCTGGCGACTGACTGGGAGTGCTGGGATGGAATGATGCTCCCCTCTCCAATACACCTAGTTCAAAGCTGCCTTGACTAGCCTGGCAAGCCTCCTACCAAAGCAGCTCCATCAGCCTCCAGTAGACCTGGCCTCCCAAATTGAGTCCCGTGTTCTAAATAACCAAACTCCTGATTATGGCACCACTGTTCTAACCGTTTATTAACCTGCCAAATCCACCTGGACTTTTCAAGGTCCTCCTCTTTGACCTGGAGGATCAATGAAAAAACTGTCTGAGCCCCAGAGCCCCTAATCATCTCTCCCAGAGCTTTGTAGTCCTTAATGCTTTCCAGGCTTCTGATGGCACCTACACGGACCACTAGAAGTGGGTAACAGTCCATGGGACTTACTAGACCAGGTAGCCTCTCAGCAACATCCCGATCCAAGGCCCCAGTAGGCAACACACATCCCTCAAGACTGGGTCAGGCTGACAGATGGTGCCTCTGTGCCTTTCAAAATAGTCACCTACTACTATGACCCGCTGCTTCTTCCTGGGGGCAGAAGTAGTGATCCTCTTTACAGGTGGATCAGCAGGATGTTCATTTGGTGAGGTGCAAAGTAAACAAAACACTTTAGTAGCACTTACAAAGTTATGAGGCAAGGACACAAATACCCTCACCCAAGACGTACTTTCTGCACTTTGATTTCAGAGACTGTTACAAATGCTTTGCTGTCATCCAAGGTTATGCCACCAGACTTACACCATAGCAAACATACTATATTCTCCTTCCACACGTATATTCATTGACTCAGCAATGCGTGGGTTATGATTAAATGTATCTGCCACCAGACTTATACCATAGCAGCTGCAGATAACAAAAAAGTAGACCCCTGCTAATAAACAGGAGTCTTTTGTTACAAAGATACATGTGTTTCTTTATGGATGAAAACAGATGAAATTCACTATGCCATTCACTGCCCAGTTTCACTGTTCTTATCCACCTGAAATAATACTCTTGATCCTTGATTGCTATTAGGCTGTTTGATAAAAAACACCTATTATTTTGGAAAAACCTGGTTTGCCTCTCTACACAATGAAAATATATATGAATATCAGTCTATAATTTTAAGATTTGTAAGTATTCATAACCATTCATCATTGAAGTTTTTGCCGGTATCAGATAACTGATCTTTAGTCACTTCCTGGGAAAGGAAAGAGACTCTATGTTTACATACTGCTTTGCTACTGGTAAACATACTATGCTGTCATCCTACAAAGGCAACTACAGTTAACTTTTTACACTATGACACAATTTACTAAAGCCATTGTAACAGCTGGAGATTATCTGCAGGCTTGACACGTATATGGCTTCCTCCTTATGGATCAGTAGTTCAATGAGGAACTGGAAGCCAGAGTGACTGTCCAACAGTAAAAATAGTGTCCTCAAGACACAACATGAAAACAGTATCTTGGTTATGAAATCTGTAATTGATGACTGGCATAAGTATCACCTTCTCACATGAAATTCCAGGATTAGTCTCAGCTTTGCAAGTCCCTCAGCTTTAAAGGGTGATGGAAGAAATTACTATCTCAATGCAGTTTATATGCATTTTCAATAACCAAAGCTTAACTGCACATGCCAATTAGAGTGGAACTTCGTTTCCTTTTCAAGGATCCTGAATCAAAAAGAAGCTTGTGTTTTCTAAAAACTGACATGACAGAAAAGTTAAAAAACCCTAAACAAACGAAACCCAAAACAACATCAAAATGTTAAATCTCTCCATATATATGAAATACGCACACACACAATACACATACCTTTTTCACTGGACTCTCTTATGTATGGCTTGAGGTGAGACATCTTGATGGGTCTTTTCAACCTGGATCCTGTGTCATCTCTTAATATTGCATGGCCATTATCTGTGATATAATCTATAATGAAAGGACCAACCCATTCCGACTGGAAATGACCATCTTTCCACCGGTTTTTTCTTTGCCTGAGGACTTCATGACCAACTTTAAGTAGCGTGGTATTTAACTGCTTTGGCTTCCTTTTGACAGTGATTTTGTTACTGATTTTCTGTTCATCTGAAGTGTTTTTCTCCACCTGCAGAAAAATATATATGAATCACATTTTCTTTTTTCCAAAACTAATAATGAGTTTTCATAGAACTAGCTAATAATGCGGAAGCAGTACACTAAGTGGATTGGATGTGTGTAACCCAATATGCGGGGTTGAAGAATTCTGAAGAAATTGAATTCATCTTTATAAATCAACAGCCCACAGGTAATGGGTTTCAGTTTCTTAGATACACAGCCCACCAAGTCAGATAGGAATCTCTTGGTAATAGGTCTAAGGTTACTCCCTCCTAATACATATGGGAATTGTTACACTGGAATGTAGAAATCATAAGAAAAAAAAAACACAACACAAAACAAACAAAAAACCAAAAAAAAAACTGAACCGAAAAGAAAGGGAAGGGAAGGGAAGGGAAGGGAAGGGAAGGGAAGGGAAGGGAAGGGAAGGGAAGGGAAGGGAAGGGAAGGGAAGGGAAGGGAAGGGAAGGGAAGGGAAGGGAAGGGAAGGGAAGGGAAGGGAAGGGAAGGGAAGGGAAGGGAAGGGAAGGGAAGGGAAGGGAAGGGAAGGGAAGGGAAGGGAAGGGAAAGCCCACAAAACTGAAACACCAAAAAGCATGCAACCCCCCACGCTGCTTTTAAAGGTTAATTATATTTCAAGATTTTTATCTTTTACCTTCTGGCTTCTTATTAGTAAACACATTTACCTGGCAATCTGAGGTTTTCTCTTCTTCTAGAGCTTGACTGGCTGTTTTAGTTGCTTCAAATATTTTGGCAAGCACACTGTATTCTCCTTCCATACATATATTCCTTGGCTCAGCAACGTGTGGGTTACGATTAAACATTTGGATATATGGGGTGGTTTGACCTGTCTCCTATTTAAATGGGGAGCAGAAAGCAAGCAAACTTAGCATAGAGCTTTGCAGATATTTTGGGGGACTTCAGTCAAAAGAAGAAGAACATCGACATACCAAATCTGTCAAATTGAAAGCATAGGCAATAGCAGACAAATGCTCATCCCAATCATTTGGATGGTTGATACAGTATTTGTTAAGGAAAACTTTGATTGTTTTGCATGTTCTTGCATTTACGTGATCTGTCTGAGGATAAGACAACACAATTTGTTTCATTCCAAACAGTGCAAACAGTTCTTCATTTATCTTCAAAAGAAGAAGAACATGATTACTGAAGGTTTCCCTCTCCTGTACCACAGTTTAAGTAAACAAACTCAGTCTTCCATCCCTTTTGTTGATGTGATGGTGACTGAGCTAAAGTCTTAGACATATTCCCACCAAACAGTCCAGGGTCAAAAGTAAGAGCTAAAGCAATCAGTATGGGTTAGGAGACAGTAACTGATTGTTTCTAACCACATTTCTACTACTAACTCAATCTGTCATTTCCTCTGTATCGCAGTCTCATATTCATCATTTGTGAGTGGACAGAAGTATGAAAAGTTCATCATAATCACTATAGGCCAGTGTCAAAAATGCCCCTAGCTATCTTCTATACCAGACAATATGGATGTTAAATATGCTTGTTAAATACAGCATGTTGGAGTGTGGAAGCTTGTGCCAGTTCAACTGAGTGACAAAATCTGCATTACTTCTACCAGAAAATCAATCATTTTGCTTTGTTCTTCATTCAAAGAATAAATTCCTGGGAAACACTGCATAATGTTACAATAGCAAATAATTGGTTCGTCATTTTCTATATGTACTAACATTTTCCCTTTTTTTTTTTTTTTTAATTGAAGAAAAAATATTTACAGTCTTTTTCAAGAATAACGTGGATTTACTACAAATTTACTACCGGGGAAAATATATGGGTTTTTTGGAAGAAAGGAAAAAAAAAAGAAAAAAGAGAGAGGGAGAAACCAGCCACGTAAATAATTACCTCATGAACAAGCTCCTTCCCTTGATCA
Organism: Pezoporus wallicus; assembly: GCF_028554395.1. NCBI lineage: Eukaryota > Metazoa > Chordata > Aves > Psittaciformes > Psittacidae > Pezoporus > Pezoporus wallicus. The sequence continues at coordinate 254,408 of NW_026639532.1, read as the reverse complement.
ATTGGCATTTTTTGAGGTGGCCCATATAAGAAAAACACATTTGTGATTGCCTTAGCAACTTCAGCTGCTGAAATGTCATGCAGTGGCAAGATAACAGTCCATCTTGTAAACAAATCTGTCATAATTATGACGTACTTGTGGCTTCTGTTGGTAACACTGAAAGGTCCCATTAGGTCTATAGTGACTGCTGTCCATGGATCTTCCGCTTTGATAGGGTGTGTTTTGGGTGCTGTGGTGGCTGTATTCTTTGCGGCTTGGCAATACTGGCAAGCATACACCTGATGCAAAAAACAGGGAAGAAGCTATCAATAAAAAGTGATGGTTAAGGTTTAAGACAATCATCAGTAGGACCATAAATCTGCACGTTGGGTCAGACCAGGCAATGTGAAACAAATTAATTTTAACATTTTTCTTATTTTTTACCCTTAGATTTTTCAGGCCCAGCATAAAACCCAAGCCAAGCAACAGCGAAGGCTGGGAAAAGGGCATATACAGGAATAAACAGCTGAACCGTCTCCTTCCTGAAAGCACTGTGCCCTTTCAAGGCCACAGTATAAATTTTAATATCCATTACTATGTGTAAATACTAAAGAAAGTATCAAGCAGCTGGGATCAAAACAAAGTCCCAGTCATTCCCCTTTTGGTACTACTGTGTATGCTGTGACTGAAAAACATTGGCAGTATACACAATCTTCCCTGCATAACATGGATCAGCTTTACTTACAGAACAGAGCCCCTCTGCCCAAGTCTGAATCGAAAGCAAAGACTCATTTCAGTTCATGTTACAGTTGTGAATGAACCACAAAGCATTCAGGTGATGCAGCAAGCTGACAGCAATAGTAATTTGGCTGTAAAGGACATTTACATACAGTTTCCACAAGGATCACATTCTGCCTGGGGCTCATGTTCATGTATCTTTGGGAGAAGAATGAACTTTCCCAAGCAGTGATTTGTTTAACTGTGTCCTGAACAAATTTTCATATTCTTATGTGCCAGCAGGCACTCTGGGCACATATCCTTAGGATGATACACTGCATCCCAACAAAGATGTGTAACAGTACCTGCAAGAAGAATTCTTCTCAAGGACCACATATGCTCTGCATACTTAAAGGCAGGACGGCTCCTCACCACTGGGTAACATACAGCAATATGCAAGCTACATGGTCAGTAGTAAGAGAAAAAAAGAGAAAGGAAACACTGTGCTCTGCCAAGACCATTTTACAGTCTGATTGTAAGCTTACATTTCCTCATCATGAAGCAGTATAGGTGCTTGCTGTATGCAAGTCACAGGGTTACAAAACATCCCCAACAGACTAGATTTAAAAAATATTCTGTAGCTATGAGACCATACCCACTGCTTGACGTCATTTGTTACAGAGGTCCAGTAGTAATTAGATTCCACTAAAGTTAGTGTCCTTGATATGCCATGATGAGTGCCAGCAGCATTTTCATGGCACTTTTCAAGCACCTTTTTCTTCTCTTCATCTGAAATAATGACCAGTCGCATTTGGTTTCTGTCTTTTCCAACATAGTACAATTTATTTTCTGAAAGAAGAAAAGTACCAGCAAATTATATGCAAGTGCTTTGTCTTTTGTTTGGTTTACTGAACTACTGGGGATGATTAGGTATAGAATTTATTAAATCAACTTCAATTCACTTCTGTGTGAATGTAGCTATTTGTTTATAAATACTTTTAATTATTTCCTTCAAAAAGCCTCACCTCTGTTTATTTATTAGCCTGTACAGAAGGCACTAAGAGGGCAAGTCAGAATGCAAACAATGCTCCCACAGGAAGCCTGACTGAAACACAAGCTAGTGCCAGGGGTGGGAAGGAGAGATAGGACTTGTTATCGGGTTTAGAGTCTGCCTGCCAGCAATCTGACACTGCAATTCACAACTCTAACTCCTCCCTGCTTTCTATATACATAGCCTTGTCAGGTTTGATGGGACTGAAAAGAGCACAGCAGACTACAGAGGTTCATATACCTCTTTGCATGGAAGAATAAAGCTGGGAAGGGCCAGGAGGCTCTAAAATGACAGATGGCAAAGTCATCCTTGCACATCCTTGCCCAGCCAGAGCACCCTCCAGACCAGACCAAACATTGCAGATCTGGATTTCCCTTTCTGTAGTCCTTTGCATTATGGATTACAATAGCTACATACTTCCGCAGTATCTAGAACAAGGTTTGGCTTTTAGCTAGATAAATAAATCCCACCTGGAAATGACTAAAGCAGATTAAGCTTCTGTTTCTGTAAACATCCTGTTACATATTAACTAGGATTGAGCAGAGTTCTGTATTAAAACCACAGTACGCTGCAAAGCAAGATACTGCTTTCTTTCTTTTCTCGTATCAGCAAATCTCCACCTAAAAACCTATTTTCCAAGTAGTCTGAAAGAATGCTTTTACCTTTGAAAACAAATTTTTTGGCTGCTCTCCTGATTCCACTTCTTTCACTTGACAATGTTGTGGGATGATACTCTCCTGTTCGCTTGTAGTAGGCAATCTGCTTCAGGTGGAGCCCACCACTCTTCCCACTACGGACCATTGAGAACCTGAACAAAATACACGTTATCTGTTACATGGAGCAACTGCCAGAGGAGCACATCTTCAGTTTTTACTGGTTTCCTTGTAGTTCAGAGGTGTCTTGATAAGATAACATCTGAGGGGATGTTACACCATCCCCTGCACTGCTCGCAGTATCTCCATGCTATCAACCTAACCAATACAGGACACTGCTTGACACACTAATTTTGTTCTATGCAAAGCTGGTTTTGTCAACTTACATTTTAAAACTTCCAAACAATGGGGACTTCCACTTTTATTTATGGGGCAGGAAATGGGACTAGAGAGAAAAATCTGGATAGCTCTCAAAAGGAGGCGTGCTGGAAATTAAGCATGTCCAAAAATCTACCCTAGTTGGAAAAAAAACCCAAATCAACACATAAACAAATGGTGGGAAACAACCTCCCAGACAGAAACTGACAAATTTATATTGTTCATTAATTCATTTGACAGTTAAAGTCTGAAACCAGACCCTGCATGTAAGGTAACAATTCATTCCCTGATGCAGGCTGACTTCCCTGATCATATTAAAATGAAATGTCATTAGTAAAATGCATCATTAGTACTGGAAATGCTTGGGTCTGGCAAGGACACCATCAGAATAATCAGCAATTAATGACTGGCAGAAATATTCACAGGCAGAATTATTCATGCAGGCTCTACAATATTTCAGGATTTTGTTGGTTGGTTGGGTTTTTTTCCCCAAATCTACTGTAGCAGCAACAAAGATGTACATGGAATGGCAGTTTGATCCTTCTCTAACCGATGCTGCAAGAGCAGGATCAGGCTTGGGGTCTACCACGTCATCATTTCTTAGTAAATGCTGGTTATCCATAGCATTAGGTAAATTTCTTGCCCACCCTGCCAGTGACCCAGGACTAGACAGTGTGACAACACAGCACCTGCTAAAAGGAGTAGTCAGTTCATCTGCTATATCTGCTAAGTGGCATATAATTACTGGGAAGTGACAGTATCCAGTCACTCCAGAATCTATGTTATCTCATATAGTGATGTTCTTTGAAAACTAAATGTGTAAGTCAGGATGTTTATTTTTCAATTTAGAGATTCTCACCTACCTTCACTATACTTGGGGGTGAAAAGGAAGTAAAGAGCTCTAAAGAATGATTATGCCTGCTTTTATTTATTTCTATTTATTCCATTTTATTTTTTTATTATTTTATTTCCATTTTATTTCTATTCCTCACAGGAATTAAAATGTGGTATGTTATTTATAGAATATTATATTCTACATATACAGCTGGGCTAAACATTGCTGTATGTCAATTCAAATGCATGCCAGAAACTTCACATTCAGTGGCAAGACCTCTGCCCCACTGAATATACTTCATGTTGCAAACCATAGAGCTGGCTTTCAAGACCAGCCAATTCTCCTGTCATACAACACTAGTGTTTACAATAAAATTCTCATGCCTGAGAGATCTAGCACAAACGTCACCACTACAACCCTGCCTGCAAGGAAAGAGTGTCTCAGAACAAGGAAGGTGTGGAGCCAGAACATAGTAATGTTTCTAGTGATCCTGGCTTGCACATCAGTTCCTTGAAAATTGACATCTGATAGCACAAGCCAAAGCAATCCACCGAGACGGTAAACTGGGTAACAGCAGAACGGAGGGTGAGGCTGCCAGGGTAAAATTCGTGGTTTTGTTGTTTCAGAGAAGTTGAATAACTAGTGTTTCTGACAGTTAAACAGTGCTGGTGAAGAGCAGTCAAAATATCTAATCTGCCAGGGGCGTGCATCCAAGCTATAATCTGGGCCCTCCTTGTGAAATACAAGCTCACTCCTCTAATCAAGATAACAGTGTTTTACTGAGGGACAAAGTCAATAAAGCAAAAGCAACAGCACTGGCACGTAGTGAGAGGTGCACTGATTAGCTTTTGTTACAGGTTTATATACTTTCACTATTGCATTAATTGCAATATTTCGTAATTCCCACATATAGGCAGAGAATATTATAACTAGCTCCAAGATCATAAGTCTCCTCCTCTTGGCATACTGCACACTGCTCTCCCGTGATTGTGGCCCGGGGTCTTGAGGATGAAGTAAGCAGTCTTCCTCATGCAGGCAGGGGTCTTCAGGATGAAGTAAGCAGTCTTCCTCACAGTGTACTTTTCACCTTTGGCACAGTTGGATGCCCCAGTAATCACAAAATTAGCTGAAACCAGCCATACATGTAAGTTTCTGATCGCTGGCAAAGATTTAGAACAGTGTGACCTTCATGAAAACGTATTGCAAGCAAAACAGGACAGGCAGACAAGGAGTATCCGAAGCTAGCAGATGTTCAGGGGGCACTGTCTCCAAACTAACTGATAAGTAGGAGGATGGTGTGAAATAATTCATTCATGTTTAGTGGGGCCACTAAATCCTGTTGTCTCACCACAGACTTACATCACAAACATTGTTCTTTATCTTTGACCTAAATTAAGCTAAAAGTACTTTAACCCTATGCTTTCCAGGCACTAGCTTACCCCATATCAAGCCCCCCCTCTCCCTTTTCTTTTACCTTTACAAATTCTTTTGCTATGTGACTCCATTTTGCTCAAGAGTTCTGGCCATTTTCAACTTGTTGTCTAATCTTCTGTCCTTAGAGAGCTTTGTTTCTGTTATTGTGAACTCACACAGTTATGTCCACATAGCAACATCTATGATTCGCAAAAGCCGATACATTTATGTGTTTATCACATCCTGAAGGCTGTGCTGCAGCTACTCAAGCATGGCTAGAAGTCAAAACTAGCCAGGTATGATTTATCACCTAACCACTGGGAGGAGGGACCATTTTGGCTTGAAAGAGACGTTCACACATGGCAAGAAAAGATGTTCCAGGACAATCTTTATTCTTTCAGTACTTTTTGCTCGTCGAATGCTTGTCACAAACAGTGAATAATCCCCACATAGTACATGGTTCTAGATTCTGGGGTGTATTAGAAGGGCGGTGGTTAGTAGGTCGAGAGAGGTCCTCCTTCCCCTCTACTCTGCCCTGGTGAGACCGCATCTGGAGTATTGTGTCCAGTTCTGGGCCCCTCAGTTCAAGAAGGACAGGGAGCTGCTGGAGAGAGTCCAGCGCAGGGCAACAAAGATGATTAAGGGAGTGGAACATCTCCCTTATGAGGAAAGACTGAGGGAGCTGGGTCTCTATAGTTTGGAGAAGAGGAGACTGAGGGGTGACCTTATCAGTGTCTATAAATATATAAAGGGGGTGTGTCACGAGGACGGAGCCAGGCTCTACTCAGTGGCAAACAATGATAGGACAAGGGGTAATGGGTACAAACTGGAACACAAGAGGTTCCACTTAAACTTGAGAAGAAACTTCTTCTCAGTGAGGGTGACGGAACACTGGAACAGGCTGCCCAGGGAGGTTGTGGAGTCTCCTTCCCTGGAGACATTCAAAACCCGCCTGGACGCATTCCTGTGTAACATTATCTAGGTGTTCCTGCTCCGGCAGGGGGATTGGACTAGATGATCTTTCGAGGTCCCTTCCAATCTCTAACATACTGTGATACTCGTTTACCCCTATCTCCCTCGTCCAACACCCAATTTACTTTGTTTAGCCTAATCTTAAAAAACCTGAACTGAAAATAACATTCTGTTATTTAGAACTCAGATAACTCATAATCTGGTAGTACATAAAAATCAAACACTTTCACAATTAGCAACTGATCCTTAATTCCTTTGAAGCTGGAAAAGAATATACTGCTTTACAAGGAAAAGTATCTGGCAAAGATAACTAACCTTCCATGTAACCAGGGATCTTTGGTTTGTCTTAGCCAAAACAGTTACACTTGCTAGCCATTTTAGTATTTTGCTTTTTTAAGCCTTCGCTCATCACAATCCCAGCTGGTTTTGGTGTTTTTTTTTAATCCAGCTTTTGAGTATCTCCCCTACCTCTATTTGTAATTCCTAGCAGAGACAGGAATTCCCCAAGCAGCCTCAAATACATCTTTCCTAACCAAAGTGCTAGCAGGAACCTGTAAACAGAGGTCCAGAGGAGGACCACAAAAATAGTCAGAGGGACGGAACACCTCTGCTACAAGGCAAGGCTGAGAGGGTTGGGTATGTTCAGCCTGGAGAAGAGAAGACTCTGGGAAGATCTTATTGCAGCCTTTCAGGTCTTAAAAGGCGCCTGTAAGAATGATGGGGAAGGACTTTTTAGCAGGTCTGTTGCGACAGGATGAGAGGTGATGGTTTTAAAGTAAAAGACTTGGACTGGACGCAAGGAAAAAATTGTTTACGATAAAAGTGGTAAAACACTGGCACTGGTTGCCCAGAGAAGGTGCTGGATGTGCCATTCCTGGAGACATGCAAGGCCAGGCTGGATGTGGCCCTGGGCAACCAGATCTAGTTGAAGATGTCCCTACTCATTGGAGAGGGTCAGAACTAGATGACATTTGAAGGTCCCTCCCAACCCAAACGATTGTATGAGAGTCACACTCAACGCACACCCCTCCATAGCTTCTGGGACACTAACCCATACCTTACAGAGCCCCCTCCATTTCACAGTACCCCCACTCCTGAGGTACCTCCACCGTCACAGCCCCTAACAAGCCGCTGGCACACCGGACCACACGGGCAAAGCCAGGTCAAGACGGGACCTGCATTGCACACCGCCGCCCAAGAGGCGCTGCAAAGCGCGTTAGAACAGCGCCCTTACCCCCGCCGCCCCTTCGCACACACCCCGGCATCGCATAGTACGAGCGCTACACCAGGTCAGGAGACCCGAGGACCTAAAGGCCGACAGCAGAGCTGAAAAGACTCACAGCCACGGCCGCACAAGGCGCTCCTCCCAGAGAATTTCCTCCCGGGAAGCGCCCCGCCCCCCCGCCCGCCCTCCAGCACAGCTATACCGCCGCGACTCATCCCCACTCCCGCCTACCACCAACACAACCCCCAGCATTCACCGCGCCAACGGCCGCCAACATCGCCGCTGCCCGCGTACGGCACGCTGGGAGTGGTAGTCCCTAGCTGCCGCTGCCCTGCGGTTCGCGCGGTAAGCCTTGCGCATGCGCGAAACGACGTCGACGCGATCTTTTTCCCTCCCCACGTCTCTCTCTCTCTCTCTCTCTCTCTCTCTCTCTCTCCCTCTCCCTCTCCCTCTCCCTCTCCCTCTCCCTCTCCCTCTCCCTCTCCCCGCCGCCGAACCTCACCCTCTCGTCCCGTCTTCGCAGCGAGGCCTGAGCACCGCGGGAGAGCCGCCGGGGCTCCCTCTGCACGCACTGCTCCACCACAGGTACCGGCGCAGCCTTATCCCAGCAGCCGTAGCATTGACCCCTTTCGCACCGACTAACGGCTACGACGGCCTTTGTGCCCTGGGACCTATGTGGTACCCCCGGAAGTGGCGGTGGGGGCGTGCCGCGGCGGGGGGCGGGGCGGTGGCTCCTCCTCAATGGGGCACCGGGACGGAGGGTGAGGCGAGGCGAGTTTGTTTCGGTGCTGCTCCCCTGCCGCACTGATCCCATTTTACATGGGGTGAGGGGTCGCCCCCTCGAGTTGCGGCCTGCCCAGCAGCGGCGGTGCGGAGCTGCCCCTGCAGCGAGTGGAGGTGCGGTGTCCGTGGCCCACGGTGCCGTGATGGGGCGGCCGTGGAGCGTGGCGGGGGTGCAGGGAGGGTGTTGAGTGAGGCGGTGGCCGCTCCGCAGCGAGCTTCGTGACTAGCAGAGCCGGGTCCGCTGGCTGAGGTGGGAGTCACAGCTCCGGTGTCGGGGTGTGCGAACACGCCCAGTCCTCTTTGTGCGTGATGCTGTGTCGGCGACACCACCAGTAAAGCACGGCGGGCTCGGCCGGTGAGCGCTCTGGGCCTTGCGCGGGTCGTTCCGTCCTCGGCAGTGATCTGTCTGCAGCAGCCATGACCCGGGTTCGCAGCGTGCTGCGCTAGCGGAAACCCGGTGGAATGCTTCATGGGGTGAAAAGCAGCGTTCATAAACGGCTGGGGTGATGACCTCAAACCACCAGGGTTCGGGCTCCCTGCTAACATCCCACAACTGATGATGAATTAGCTGGGGTGTAAAACTGATTATAAATTAGAGGTGTAAAATTAGCTGGGGGAAGGGAGATTGCTATCTACACTGAAATCAAGCTAGGAGAAAAAAAAAGTGCAGTGGTCCCAGAGCTGAAAATCAGTTACATATAGTAACCAGAAATTAACCTGTAGGGAGCTGAAATGGGAGAGGTGTATAGGCAGAGTGGCCTGTGTAACACTTCCCTTTGTTGTAATGGTGTTTTCCTGAAGCCGGGAACTTCACAGAGTATGGTAAACTTTGAATATGCTGGGGTTTGTCACTTGTTGATTGCCCTGTAGTACCTGTTTTCTCCTCACACAAGCAGGAAAACTGGTATCGCAACCACAGTGAGATATGTGGTTTCCTTTCACATCTATACCACTCATATTTAGTGCTCTAAGTTGAAAAGCTGTTCCTTACAATTGTTTGTTACACTATTTCTGCTTTATGTTTCATAGAATCATAAAATGGTTAGGTTTGGAAGTGGCCATAAAGTCATCTATGGGCAGAGGCATCTCACACTACACTGTCACCCCAGGCTCTTGTACAGCCTGGCCTTGAACACTGCCAAGGATGAAGCATTCACAGCTTCTTTGGGCAGCCTGTTCCAGTGCCTCACAACCTTCACAGTGAAGAATTTTTTCCTTATATCTAATCTGAACTTCTTCTGTTAAAGTTTAAAGTCATCACCCTTTGTCTTAGCACTGCAGTCACTGATGAAGGGCACCTCTCTGGTATCCTTATAGGCCCTTCAGATCCTGGAAGGCTGCTGTGAGGTCTCCAGACAGCTTTTTTTATCCAGGCTTCTCTCCAACTTTCTCAGCTTGTCTTTATACAGGAGGTGCTCCTGACCTCTTACTATCCTCATGACCTCCTCCAGACTTGTTCCAACAGCTCCATGTCCTTCTTATGTTGAGGACACCAGAATTGTACACAGGACTGCAAGTGGGGTTTCACAAGAGCATCTTTCTTTCTGAGTGCTTTATTTCTCTTCATCTATTTCATCTGCTTCATTTCCATCTTTTCTGCATCCTTTTTGCATCATTTTTCTGATTAGTAGCAAGGCAATTTTTATTTTTTTTAATTTTTTTCAACCTGGGGTATCAAAATTCCCATAGAATCTTCCTTTGTTTTGGTGAAGAAGTTTTGATTCAAAATCTGTTCTTGCTATGTAGGGCTGGTTTTGGCATAAGGATTTGACTGATGTAGTATGCCTCTTTTGTGGCTCAATATATGAGAAATATGATTTTATTTAATTTTTACTGGTTGGCTTGTCTTGATTGGCTGATTTTTTTATTTATTTTTTCTCCCGTGGAAGAGAATTTCTGGCATTCTTCTGGCACTTAGGTACAGATTTTTTTCTTTAAAAAGCTTTCCAGTCTTTGCAAAGATTTTCTCATCTCTACATAGTTGCTGTCACAAGTTCTTTGTTAGAACATGGAGAAGCTGTTTTGATATCTTTTAAGTGGGATCTCTAGAAGTTTGGAAGCCGGCCATTCTTGAAACATTCAGGCTTGCCACAGATATAAATGTCTTTGTGTGATGTGTTTGACAAGGTTTGATTTAGAAAAGAACTTGGAGGCTAATGAACGTGAAGGTTGTCTGTGTTGTGGCTGTGCAGGAGACGTTTGTGACACATGCCAGATGTCAGTTTGTAGTTGAAAGAAATACTGCCTTGAAGAGAAGACGGTGATATTTATCAGACAGGTTTTTCTGTTGTGAAAGTTCTTTTGAAGGGTGGCATTGTCTCATTTTATAGTTTATGCTCAACTGCTAAAGAGTTGAAAGATGCCCTATAATAATGCAGTGTTTGGGGATGTCATTGTGTGTGCTGAAAACTCACATCTCTACTCATGAGATATTGGGGGGGGGGGGGGGGAAAGGGGATTTGTGAGCAAAGAATTTGATAAGGGAAAGATGCATTGTAAAGTTATTTCACTTCAAGTTTCGTAACTCTAAAATGACTGGAAATATTTTGCATAACTAACTGTATAATTACCAGGAAAGAAAGCAAACATAGGGAAATCAGCCAAATAATTACTGTTTGAAAGCTGTAACAGTTGCGCTTTAACACTAGGAACCTCGTTCATGAGCAATCTAAATTGCACTGAAAAGCTGGCTTCTTAACAGAATTATGTTTGACATGGCATGTTTTCAGCTGTTTTCAGTCCCCTGTGCTGCACTTCTGTAATATGGAAGGTCAAACAGAAATCTGTCTTAGGCACAAACATTTAGGTGGCATAGTTCTTGGAAAATAATTCACATCTCCAGGAAAAGATTTAGGCAACTGCAGTTAGTTGGGTAGCCTAGCTATATAGCATTTGAAGAAGTGTAAATGCCCCTGTAAGCAGCACTGACCCGAACTGCTTCCAATAGGAAATGCCGGTAAAGTGGCTATTTCTGGATTCCTGTTGATGAGAATGTAGATGTTTCACTGGTAAGATTTTGCACATTAGATGCCTGCCTTCTTGGAATCCAGAGCAGTGAGCCCTGTCCTGTAAGACAAACCCAGTGGCCATGTTAAAGAAAACTAATGGTATGTGGAGCAAATGAAATTGGATTATGGTAGCCTGATATTTAGAGCAGTTGAAGGGAACAAGAGAAATACTGTTTCTGTTCCCTTTTGTCTCTGTGGCTTCAAGTCCCTGTTTATCAGAAGAATTTTTTAACCACCAAGCTGAAAAAAGTGTGGCTAAAAGCACCTGTACCTGTACTTTACTGCTGAAGATGGGGTGCAGGTAACAGTGCAGTAGGTTTTTGCCCAGGAAACACATTTGGAGCACTGTCGCATGTTGACCTTGGTTGGTCACCGAGCATCTGCCATGTCACTCTTATCACTCTTACATTGACAGGGCAGAAGGAGAAAATATGACAAAAAGCTTGTCAGTTTAGATAAGCACAAGGACATCAGTCACCAACTACTGTCATGGGCAAACCAGCCTCAATTTAGGGAAATAGATTTAACTTATTGCCAGTTAACTGGACTAGGATAATGGAAAATAAGAAAAAGATCAAAACCAAACACCTTTCCCTCACCTCTTCTTTCTTCCCTTCTTTCTTCAGCTTCACTTTCAACTCTTACACCTCATCCCCTCAAGCAGTGCAGGGGGATGGGAAATGGGGACTGGTCAATTATAATGCTTTGTCTCTGCCACTCCTTCCTTCTCATGCTCTTGCCTGCACCAGCGTGGGATCCCTCCCACAGGAGACAGCCCTTCATGAACTGCTCCAAGTGGGTCTTTCCCATAGGGTGCAGTTCTTAGATGGGCTAGACAACACAATACAATGCAGAATTTCAGTTGGAAAGGACCTACAGCAATCATCTGTTCCAACTGCCCGAGCAATTCAGGGCTGACCGAAAGTTAAAGCATGGTGTGAAGGGCATGGTCCAAATGCCTCTTCAACACTGACAGCCCTGGGGCCTGACCACCTCTCTAGGAAGCCTGTTCCAGTGTTTGACCACCCTTTGGTAAAGAAATGCTTCCAAATGTTCAGTTTGAACCTCCCCTGATGATGCAGCTTTGAGCCAGTCACAGGTGTCCTAGCACTGTATCCCAGAGGCAAGAGCTCAGTACCTCTCCCTCCACTACATGAGTCACAAGAATAGAAATCTTGCATGATACCACTAAAAGTAGTTCATCACAAACTGCACCAGTGTGGGCTCTTTCCCCAGAGTGCAGTCCTTCAGGAACAGATTGGTCCAGCATAGGATCCCTGCGGAGTCATAGGTCTTGCCAGAAAGCCTGCTCCTGCATGGGGTCTTTGCCACAGGCTGCAGCTCCTGCCAGAAGCTCCAGCACAGGTTTTCCACAGGCTGCAGCTTCCTTAAGGGAACATCTCCCTGCTCTAGTGTGGGGCCCTCCCTGGGCCGTGGGGGAAATCTGCTCCATTGTGGACCTTCATGGGCTGCAGGGAGACAGCCTGCCTCACCATGGTTTGCACCACAGACTCCAGGGGAATCTCTGCTCCAGTGCTTGGAGCACCAACTCCCTCCTTCATAGACCTTGGTGTCTGCAGGATTGTTTCTCTAACATTTTCTTCCTCCCCTTTCTCAGCTGCTATGCGGTGTTTTTTACCCATCTTAAATCTGTTACTTTAGAGGCACCACCAGCACTGTTGATGGCCTCAGTTTTGGGCAGCATCAGGTCCATCTTGGAGCTGGCTGAAACTGGTCCCATCTGACATGGGGACAGCTTCTGGTGTCTTCTCACAGTGGTTACTCCTGCAGCCCCTCTGCTACCAAGGTCTTGCCACGTAAATCCAATACACACATTTAGCTAACAGGGAAAGCTGCTCTTCGTTCTTCAGAATGCTTCTTCAAGTCTCAGTAGAGTGAAGCGGAAAGGTGAGCACTCTGTTCTGGATTGGGAACTGCTGTAATTTTTCTGGTGGAATAATGCATGAAGTACCACATAGTAATGGTTTTGGAACACCGTACAAAATATTTGCAGTGTTCCTGCAAACAGAAAGAACTTCGTAGGTTCACAGTTATCATTAAGCATAGATTACGGCTCCTCATCTGACAGTGAGAACTGTGCTTGGCTTGTAGGCACAACCAAGTGGCTGGCTAAAAGCAGGAAATAAAGTCTGGGAGGCAGCCTCCTGGTTGGGGTGGATAGTCAGCTGCTTTTGAGTGGCCCAGAAGAAGAGAAGGAGCACTGTTTTAACTTACTGAATCCCTGTGTGAGTGCCTGCCAATTTTTGCCCATGCCATGCTGCCTGGCAGTGGAGAGGGGAATGTGCAATGGTCTGCTGTTGTGCTTTGCAGATTACCTGTCTTGACTGGTGTGGAGGGAGGGGGAGCAGACTAAATCTTGAATCTGGCTTCCTGTGAAAATGCTTACAGGATGAGAAAGAAACTTTGAAAAAGCTTGTATTAATGTGTAGGTTACTTATGATGGGGGAAGATTATAGCATATTATGAAATCTAGAGCTTGATGTTAGTTTAATCCAAGATTGTAGCAGGTGACTTAGTTCCTGTAATGCTGTGTGCCTGTATAATTGTATCTTTTTCCATTCCTACCTTTTCTAGCCTGTGTCTGTTTGTCTGTATATCGGCACAGTTCCTTGCTTCGTTATTTAGCAGAGCTGAGCTGCAGAAGGCAGCAATAAATTTCACAAGGCTGTTGCTGAAGTTTGTGTAAGATGACAACTGCCAAAGCCTTTTCTTGGTTTCATAATTCTTAATCAGCCTGTTATACCACTGGACCTTGTAAATCCCTGTAGTTATTGAGAACCTTCATTTCCCTTCATATTTTCTGTGATCACTGTTTCTTTTCATTCGTTCTGGTTTTGTTGATGTGCACAAAGTATTATCAGGCTAAAACTGTAAATATTATTTGTGATTGAGGGATATTCTCACTATAGAAGCTGCTCTACATCTCTTTTTAGGTGTAGTCCTTCTCATGGGCTGACAGCTGCTGCTCACCACTTCTCAGCAAGTATGATAGAGCAGCATCTGTGTGTAAATATAAATGTTTTCTATTGCTGACTGTGTGACACAGTAGACATTGAATACTAAGGTAAATTGGAGATACATGTCTTGCTGTGTGACATAAGCAATAAACAAGTCATGAATGAGTTTCTCACAGTCTTCAGCAGCTTCTGTGTCTTGGCATCCTTTCCTTCATTTTCTGCCTTTCCTGTCTCCTTTCTGTTCCTGGTCATTTGTCATACCTGAGGAAATGCTGTTCTTGAGCATGAGCCTTGTTAGTAGTTCTAGAGTCTCCCATTTAAAGCTGGAGTATTATCAGGTTTTTGAATCATTGTAGAAAGGTGTTACACATCCACAGGAAGTGCTCAGGGTCACTGCCACTGCCATCAGCTCTCGATCTCTGCTGGTTCTTTCTTTTTCCTGTCTTCTTTCTGCTTCCCCCTTGTCCCTTCCCCATACTTCTTGCTCCACCAGCAACCCAGCAAGCTGGCTGTCTTTGATGGTTTGTTAACACTTCAAGTCATGTTGCAGAACTGGAATTTTAAAATGAGTAAAATGCCTCAGACGGAGTGCATCAAATATTTCTGCTGTTAAATGTACAGTTAATGAAAATGTTTGGTATAGCAGTTCTAGCAGGAAGTTCTTGAAAGCTTTGTGTCATCTCATTGAGACTACCTGAAAAATTGCTATTAAAGCACCACTTACACTTATTGTGTGTTACCTATTTGTTCCCTAATGTAAATGTCACAAAGTGTTTTGTAGTTATTTTGTTACAATGGCATTTCCAGAAGTTGTTTTCCTGAGTGGTTCAAGATTTAGAAATGTTTTGTAGCTGTTTAGTGTATGAGATGCTGGGGTTTGTGGGGTTTTCGGGGGGGGGGGGGGGGGGTTTGGTGGTTGTTTTTTTTTTTTTCAGATAACAGATGGGGAGCAATTTTTGTCTAGTTTTGTTCTATTAGTTTCCAGTAGAGAGCAGTAGAGGCAGTGTGTACTTGTTCCTCTTGATAGCTGTAATGACAGAGAAGAAAATCTGATGAAATGCTTTTGTTTATCCAGCAGATGTGTATGGCTTTGTTAGTATTCAGAACATGGCTGTTAAAACTTTGAGCCCCTTTTAAACAACCATTTAGACCACTGCTGCTACGTTAAGCTGATCTGCTGCTGACAGTTACAGGAATGCTAATCTTTATGAGCTGAGTAAGTACAGGAAATGCTAGGGCTGTATTCCTGAGCTGCTGAAACATGTAGAATGGGGGCAGGAAAACTTTTAACACTTAGTGAATACTGTGTCTGTGCTTATTCTTTTGGAATATTCTTGTGGAAATCTGTCAGAATATACTTGTGGAAGTGGAGAAATGTTGCGTTAGGAAAACAGTCTGTAGTGTGCCACTGGAGGGAACACTGGGCTTGGAGTGCTTAGCAGGCTGCCAAAATCTGTTATCTGAACACAGCCCTACATGTATGTTAATGATGTTTGTCTATGTGTCATTTTATGTATTTAGAATGTTATTTTGTATACCTTCCACTGCTAAGTGATAATAATATTAGTTAAATGTAAGATTTTTACTTTTCATTTACAGTGCACTATTTTAGGGCCATCTAACTTGTTAGGGGAAGACTGAGATAAGTTTATTTCAAAAGGAGAATGCAAAATTAAACAGTTTTTTTGCCTACAGGTAGCATGTGGTAGTCCTGGATAGGAATCTATAGGACAGATCACTATTTGGTTGGAAGTCCTTTTAAGAATTGACACTGTTGGTTAAATTGCGTTTTTCAAAACTAGCAGAGGCTTGTTTTTTTCCATGTGTAAGCTGTAAAACAGAAGCCTTGTGTAACAGTTGAGGTCTGAAGGGAACATAGTCTAACCAATTTAACCTGTGAAGGTCATTGCACGGTAGGAGACTGTTGCCTAGATGTTCTTGATGCTGTCTCTTTGGAAATGGGTCAGTGTATGTTCCAACACCAAGTTTTGGGGTTTGCTTTGCTTACATAGCAGTCTTCTGTGGTTGAGACATGCATGTTACCTTCTAATCTTCACTGCCTGATGAGGCTTATGCTCACGCACCAAGTGTGATCTGATGTAATCCCTGCTGTGTATTGTTGCTGATGCTCACTTCTTAATACAGAAAAACAGTACTGGGAAAGACTTCCCAGCTGCAGGGGCAGCAAGATGGAATTCTGCATGGGGCACAGTGTGTTAGTGTCCCATCAGCATTGACAGTACTTCTGGGTCAGGAAGGCAGCTCCGTCTTCTTGCTCTGCCATATATTATTTCTCCTTGCTGTACAAGCTGATAACCACATACTTATTCAAACACAGTCTTACTGCATTTTTTATGTCAGATAACTGTAGATTATTTTAGGAGACTTGTGTAAGTTGTTTCCTGTAGTTGCTGTCACTGTCAGATTTCTCTTTCTGTGTCTCTTTTCTAAGACTCTTCATTTCACACACCTCAAGAAAGAAGGGGATGCCTCAATTTTTATAGTAGCCAAAGGATTTTGGGGGAAAGAATTTTAATTCCCATCTCTGAAAGCATTTATTCTAAAAAAATATTTCATTATATCCTGGCTCAAATTTCTGCTTACAACAGTATTTTACAGCATATGCTGTCTGGAATATAAGCTGGTCACCATCAGCTATCAGAATGCTAATTTATATGCAGTTCTGGGTGTCCATGCAGTAGTGTATGGGCTCGGAAATTGTCAGTGTCCTTCTTGATCCTGTGTCTTTGGTCTTATTTTTACAAACTGTAAACTCTAGGGCCCAGTGACAGTAGGACAGAGTTGCAGTCTAGCAATTCTTCCACTTTCAGATGGGTGAATGTAATTTCACAGAAAATTAGCTGTTAACTCCAAGACTTTGTGACTCGAGGTCTATTTTTGCAAGTGGAGCTTCACTTGGCAGGTCTGCTTGCCACCAATAACACCAGCACTCTCCAGATTCTTGAGTTAGGAGGGTAGAAAACCACTAGGTTTCAGATAGGATTATTAGGGAATTAATCTTGTCAGGTTCTATCTTTGTGTCATTTGTAGACAGATATGTTGAGCTTTCTCTTCAGTCTTTAGTTATGTGGTTTCTACTTTCTTTGAGAACTAATCGCTTGAGGTTTGAGAGATTCAGGTAGTGCCAGAGATACTCATGAAAGAAGTAGACATTAATAGCACAGAAGTTTCGCAACTGCTGCTGCTCCTAGAAAGTGCACTACAGGAATAGGTAGGGGAAAGAGCTTAACAAATCTCTTTTCATGGCCTCCTGCTTGCCTGTTTCAAGTGATTTCTTTTCCTTCTTTATGAAAAAAACTTAGGTTTTAAAAAACTGTTAAGAGACTTGTTTCCAATTTACAGAATTTGGGTAGTGGGAGGGGAAGCTGATGCAAGAGCAACTCTTCATTTTCAGGCTTTACTATTTTTTTGCTTGTTTTTTTTTACTACCATTTTAAAGTTCTGTATTAGTTGCCAGTGTATGTTGGCAGTAACCTCTGAAGCACGAAATCAGACTCTACAACTCAAAGAGTTAAAGCAGGTATGTGTATTACGGGCCTGGGTACAAGGGGGATCTTTCCTCCTAACTTGCACATCGAGGGGTTAAGCAAGCAGATATTTATTACACACAAACATGCCTATTCATTAGGTTCCAGAGAGAACTGCGAGGATATTACAATTAGTTTAGGTACTCATTATCATAAGTTTCTTCCTTTTGGGCGCTTGCGCACTGCCCTCCGATGGTCGTGGGCAAGGGTCTTCAAGATGAAATAAGTAGTCTTCCTTATGTGGGCAGGGGTCTTCAAGATAAAGTAAGCAGTCTTCCTCACAGTGTACTTTTCACCTTTGGCACAGTTGGATGCCCCAGTAATCACAAAATTAGCTGAAACCAGCCATATATGTAAGTTTCTGATCGCTGGCAAAGATTTAGAACAGTGTGACCTTCGTACAAAATTTATCACGAGCAAAACAGGATGGGTAGACAAGGAGTATCCAAAGCTAGCAGATGTTCGGGAATCACTGTCTCCAAATTAACTGATAATTAGAAGTATGGTAAGAAGTAATTCACTCATTAGAAGGATGGTCACTCATGTTAGTAAGACTACTAAATTCTATTACCACACCACAGACTTACAGCACAAACATTGTTCTCTATCTTAGACCTAAGTTAAGTTAAAAGTATTTTAACCCTGTGTTTTCCAGGCACTTGCTTTCCTTATATCACCTCTGCCCTTCTGAAGCTTTCTAGAAATGGGATGTGTAAAGCTCGCTTTCTTCATCCTGTCATAAACAAGACTGATTTATGTTAATGCTGAATTTCTAACTCTCAAGGGAGCAAGATGAATGAGATGTTTGAAATTTCATTTTTGTTCCTGTTGCTTGAGGGACAAGTGGCTGCATTTTCATATTCTAAGGGAAAGTAATTTTTCATTAGTGGAATTGAGGGAAAGCAGATACATAACAAATATGTTTAAGAAATGAATCTTTTTAATCTTCTGTGCCATATGTGCCTGTTGTCTGGACCTCACCTCGAGTTTCTGGATCTGGAACAGTTCTGTTGTTTACCTGCGCTTAACTTACTGCTCTCTGACTTAGGACAGATTCTTTCTGGGTAATTTTTGTTCTGTTTACCATCCTCTTTCACAGTAAGCTGAATGGTTAATCACCATTGGGAATTTGCTGTTGCTTCACCTCGTTCATAGGACAGCCAAAGTCATTTTGGCAGGCATTTAAAGACAAATTTCATTCTGCTGAGACATCATTGTTGAGTAGCGCTTACATAATGATCTGACTAATAAACAACCTAAAGCAGTCGATCAAATGAACTTCTAAACAAGTAAGTGCTTATTAATTTTCTGAGTAGCAATAATGTATTATAATTAAAGGTATAAAGCCATGCACAACTTACAGCAAGAGCAGTTACCTAGTTAAAGCAACAGAAGACTGAGCTCTGAGTCCCTGTTTCTGTATAAAAGTTACTTGGTCAAATAATTGGTTGCAAGGGTACAATATGTTTCACTGGTACAGTAGTGCTTGGAACTACTTTTGACAGAATGCAGTGCCAGTGCATAGCTCTGTAAATACTAGTTTTTCAGTGTGAAAATAAAGCAATGCTTTGGTGGAAGTAAATGAGCAAACATTAAGCTGGCACATACATCCTGCTTTCACACTGAGGATTCACTCAGTTTTTGAAAGAAGAGGTTTCCATATAAGAACAGTCCTAATGGAGGCTTTATAGTTTTCATTAACATTTGTGTCTGCTTGCCATTGCCATTTGATCAGAAACTTTTGGGGGAAAAATAGCGACAGAGATGGTGAGCTAAATATCACATATATCAGAGAAGGGTTTTGTTGGGTTTTGTATAATATACTCTTCACTTTCACGTGACTCTTTTAAGTTAGGGGAAAAAATGCATTTGACAGACTTTCATGAGCTATATTGTCTATTTCTAAAAACTGTGCATCAGTAGTTCGAAAATACTTTGAAATTATTCCACCTGCTCTAAGTGTAATGTAAAAGTGCAGACTGTGTGTAATATGCAGAGTTTTCTTATGATGCTTTGCTCAGAGGTATGTAAATGTGCAAACACTTTCTGAATGAGAAGGGTTTAATTTTTATGTGCCTTTACTAAGTGTGGTTTTTCTTTCTTTTTTTAATATTTGTCTTAGGTTAAAAAGTTCTGTCGTCTCAGGGAAGCAGTAGCCTGTTGTTAGTTTCTTGGAGCAGCAACTCAAACCAATAATGAGCAGATGATAACAGTTAAACGGCGTCTGGCAGACGACATCACAGTGGCGAAGCTGCACAAGCAACATTAAAGAGCAGGGAACTTTTGTATTCCTGAGTCAGTGGGAAACATGCCCAGTAGTATCTCCACTGCCAAAGTGGCTGCAGTTTCTACATAGATCTCTCTAGATCTTTAAACCATGTCTGTTCACGCAACAGAGAATGATCCTCCTAGATTCTTTGTGGGTGGAGAAGATGGAGAAGGATTACTGGATTCAGGCAGATCGTCAGATTATGAGCAGTTCTATGACCATGGGGAAGAAGAGGAGGAAGAGTATGACTCTGTATGTACTGTTGGAGCATGTGTGTACTATTCTGTGTGTTGTCTAGCATTATTTTACTTTGAAATGGCATTAAATCACAAAAATCTAAGGTGTTCTAAATTGGAAAACTGTTCATATTCAGATAATAATCTGTAAGTTATGTTTGGAAATGCAGCACATTTGAAAAGTAAGTATACTGTGAACTTTGAAGTAGATGTGCTTTACCTTAATACAGAGTTTCAGGGCATGCCAGCTTTGCAGATTTGATTTGGATTCTGTGAATAAACTTGATGGCATAAGCCTTAATTTTATTTATTTGGATAATTAGTAGCAAAAAATGATCAAGATTTTCTTCTGTGTGTGTTGTCAATTGCTGCAAAGTTAACTTTTGATGTTTCTGTTTAAACAAACTCAACATTTCTTATTTCATCTTGCTGTTGTTTTCATTAAGATCTGCTGTATTTTCATTCTTCTTCTGTCCTGGCGTATAGAAAGTGCATGCTAAATTAACTAATGCCTTAGTTTCTTATCCTTGCAGAGTGTTATGAATTGTATTTTAGCACTATGCTTACCAATTTTTAGTTATGCATGAGTTGTCATGTAATTTTTGTAGATGTGTTTTGCTTTTCTTTTAGTCTGTATCGTTTCACTTTAGGAATAGTCAGATTAAATTTTTACTGATGGCAGGCATGTCTAAAAAAATTAAATGCGGGTGAGTGTTAGTAAAACACTTCATGATTAAAAGTAACTTGGAAATGCAGAGAAGTAATGCAAAATTATCATTTCTGTTTAAAAGAACACTTAAAATGAAATAAAGGATTGTTGGGAGGTGGGTTTGTTTCTTCTTAAACAAATGCTGTTGCGCTAATGGACACCACTGAGAAGAAATTTTTTTCAAGGCTTATAATAGGAAAGAAAATACAGACTGTACAAAAGAAAAGTGAAACTATCTATGCAAAAAATAGCTTAAATATAGAATAGTGTTCTCTGGTTTACTAGTTTTTTCATATCTTACTTGTAATACTATGTAAAAAGATGAGCAGTCTTGTGGCTATTAAGTAGATATAGAAAAATTAAATAGGTTAAAAATGAATTGTTGGATAATTTCAGAATAAGCCATAAGTATTCAGATTTGACATTTCTGACTTAGATGTTGATGTTGTGTATTTTTTTCCTGATACAATACTCACAAGAAGTAGTGTAGAGCAATTGAATAGTTTCATTTTTTGAGGTATTTTTTATAAGAATGCACTGTGGCATGCTGTCACGCTGCATTTTATTACCTGCTAGCAATTTACCCAATTAAATATTAAACTGAAGGTAGTGCATGAATTTTAACAGAAACTATCATATCTAGTACTGGGCTGCAAAAACCCTGTTGTGTTCTGAGAAAACTTAATAATTGCTTTCCTCCCCACTGCCTTCAGCCACCGGAAAGACAAATTGCAGTTGGGATATGTTCAATGGCTAAAAAGTCCAAGTCCAAACCAATGAAAGAAATTCTTGAACGCCTCTCCATGTTTAAGTACATAACTGTGATAATATTTGAAGAAGATGTTATTTTGAATGAGCCAGTAGAAAAGTGGCCTTTATGCGACTGTCTCATTTCTTTTCATTCTAAAGGTAAATCTGCTAATGATACCATAATTTCCTTTGACATCTAAATACTTTAACCACTTTGAGGGTATTTTTTTTGTCTTGTAGTTTTTTGGGTTTTGTTAGGAAGTGATTAATTTTTTTAATATAATATGATTTACTTTTAAAATACAAACTTTTTAAATTGTACTGTTTTCATTGCTTGAGACAGTCCTGCCTGATGTGGTATTTAAGATAGCGATTTCATTGGTAAATATTTATGTAGCCAGTGGAAACAGTGGTCTAATACTTACTTGGTCCAATAACTGTGATGGCATGCTACTTTCTCAGTAGGAGTGCTGGGTCTCTGGCCACTTGTTCATGCATCTGTGCTAATATCTAGGAGGTTTTGTGGGTCTGGGCTGTAAAGCAAAGATATAGCACATCTTTGTTGGATGAAGCTAAAAGCTGTACTTCTAGGCAGAGGCAATAAAAGCCTAAGTTCTGGCCCTGTGGAATTGAAGGACATGGAGAGAGGAGAAAGGAATTGGAGACAGGACCACTACTTTTGGCAGCCTGTGTTGAAATTAGGCTGTAGTCTCATGATTGTCTTAAGCTGATGTTATGTCTATAGCTGAGGGAGCATCTTCCCACTTAAGCTATATCTCTGGCTGTACTCTAAAAAAGGAAAAAGCTTGGATATGAAGGTTCCAACCTTCTTAGTGGTGTTGTGTCTTGTAGTTTTAATTTATTTGGTGTAATAAATATTTTAGGATTTCCACTGGACAAAGCAGTTGCCTATGCAAAACTCAGGAAGCCATTCATAATCAATGACTTGAATATGCAGTATCACATACAAGACAGGTAAGTAACACTAATTACTTGCAGCAAACTACTTTTAAGTTGGAGACTGTACAAATCTGTCGTTATTGCGTAGCAGCAGTTACAATGTATAGTGCAGTAGTCTAAATAAAATTACAGTGAATGTTACCCTTCATTACCGTATGCATAGTTTCCTGGGGTATGTATTTATATGTTTTTTCTTTTTCCACTTTTATACTGATTTGTCTGTAGATTTGTCAAGGTAGGAATTTGGTGATACATTTGTCTAAAGCTTAGCAAATAAGGTTTAAACTTTTTAAAATGTGTAGCAACTGTACAACCTCCTATCATTGTACAGTTCTTGTAACTCACTACAGGTCTTTTTTTCCCTTAAGTGGATACTTAGTACAAGTTCTTCATATGCAAAGATCATGTACTTACTCAAAGTGAATTTTCTTTTTGGAGCTGCAGTCATGCATAGTAAATATTAACAAAACAATAGCAAGCAAAATACATAAACATTGGAGCCTTCTGAACAGTGAGCAGACTTGCTGGTTTGGATGCCTTCAGTTGCTGTCCCTTCATGTTCGTAACCACCTTTAACAAGAAAATTATTTTGTGTAAATTGCTGTTGCAGTGGGAGACTGGAGAGGACTGGCAAAGCAAACTACATTTTTATTGGTATTGATGAGATCACTGCAAAGGTACAGTTGTGTCAGTGACCCTTAAAGCTTTATATTCATATGGGTATTATGTATGTAATCTTACTCTGTGTGATTTAGAAAAAAAAAAAAAAGTATGTATTTTTCTCCTCCCTTACTCATGGGCTGTAAAATACAAACACTGGCAGGATTTGTATTACTGTGCAACCTTTGTTCTTTTCTTACAGGAGAGAAGTTTACGGTATTCTTAAAGCTGAAGGCATTTTACTTCCTCGCTATGCAGTTCTGAACCGTGATCCAAACAATCCCCAAGGTAAAAAATGATGACTAAAATATCAACAATTAGCACTTTCTTGTTTCCACTGGAGAACTGGAGAACATACATAGCAGAAAGCTAAATTTCACCTGCTACACAATTCATTCGTGCAGAGGTTGCTTGCTTCTCTAGCATTTAAAGTATTGTGGATTAGCCCTATGTCTGGCTTTGGAGGCAGTGTGTGAAACAGAAAAGGCTTTGAGGCTGTATAAGCAGTGTTCAGCAATAACGAAATGTCAAGACTGTTTTGGTCACAAATTCAAAACATAGCACCAGACCAGCTTCTGTGAAGAAAATTAACTTCATCCCAGCCACAGATAATACAAGTGTGCATCTGAAAAGCGTGACTCCAAAGCCTGCGGTCACAGTCCTCCTACAGCCATCATAGAACAACTAGAATATTAGGGCATCCAAACTCAAACTAAGATTCTAATATGTCACCAAAAAAAGCAGCATTACCCACAATAATTAGTAATTTTACTCAGGAAAGGAATATTGGCAGAAACAAGTTAGGCTATTGAATATTTTCCCTTCTAAGTACAAGCAACCACCTTTGTTGTTTCCCTTGTAGACCAGGGGAACCTAGTCTAGACAGATCTGCAGATGATACACTCTTGAATATAAACAGTAATTAGTTTTTTTGTACCTGAAAAGAAACTTAATGTCTTTTTCTACTAAACTGAAAATTTGTATCAACGATAGAAGATAACAATGACAGGTCAAGACACAAAACTAAGAAGAAAAATTAAAAACAATAGAAGTATTACTGTGGTGTAGTTCATAAGAGGTGGGGATTTTATGTTAAAATGTCTGCGTAATCTAGGGGGAAAGGGACTTGTTTATGCTACAAAAGTCAAATGAAAGCTGCTCCTTGTAGCCAACCAGTAATGAAGAGGACCAAATCCTCTGTGCAAGGTGCATCCATCAGACAGTAGGAGGTGGTTCTCAACCTATTAAAAGTACTGTTGTGTCTGGCATTGCACCATGTTCACTGTCCATCTGCCATCTCCCTGATGTTTCACAGAAAGGCACTGAAGAAAGAGACAAACAGCCTTACCCCCTGTCTTCAAAACATGTTGAAAAAGCATACTGCCCATGCAAGCTTGTGCTTAATCATCATTAAAAGATGATTTCCTGTCTGAGGAAATCAAAAGAAATGCTGGAACATAATATAGGCATGGTACTGCAGATATATTCAGCACACAATCACCACTTTGTGCAGTCAGTAACAAATCAAGGAAACAAAAATGTAATACAGTCTCTTTATTTCAACCTACAAAATTAAGCCAAGTCTCTTAATCATTTCATTCTATCAGTATAAACTGTGTTGTTTTCACTGTTTCTTCAGAATGTAACTTGATTGAGGGAGAAGATCATGTGGAAGTGAATGGAGAGATTTTCCAAAAGCCTTTTGTAGAAAAGCCCGTTAGTGCTGAGGACCACAATGTTTACATTTATTATCCAACGTCTGCTGGAGGTGGAAGCCAGAGGCTCTTTCGAAAGGTGAGGTTATTGTACTAAACTATTAAAAAGTTGTAGATGTTTTAACATAATTGCAGAGTAAGTCTGACCTATCCATATGTTACCTGGGACCTGTTTTGGCATGTTCTGCTTGTGGAAGCAGTGATGGATCAGACTTATGTCAAGGAAACATGTAGACCCTTATTCCTTGCAGCAGATTGTCAGCCACTGCAGATTCTTATAGGTAAAAAGCCTGTGCACTATCAGTGTCTTACAAAAATTGTTTGGGAACTAGCAAAGCCTATTTGCTTCATTTGTTACAGGAAGTGTTTTCTCAGTACAAGTGTGTTATTTTAAGAAGTTTTAAAGTTTCTTAGGCAGAAGCCTATGAGTTTATTAATAGAAAAATATTCATTTCAGATTGGCAGCAGAAGCAGTGTTTATTCCCCTGAAAGCAGTGTGAGAAAAACAGGCTCCTATATTTATGAGGAATTCATGCCTACAGATGGCACTGATGTGAAGGTATGACAACTCTGTGTTCTTACTTATATTTAGAACAATTGAGTCCTCCAAGAGCTTGTCAGTTTTAAAGATAAAATTATAGCTTTGTGTCAAGGATTACTTCTAATGAAGTTTTGGTACAGATTGTAAGTAAAGAACATAATTTTTACTCTAACTAAACACAGTACTTGTAATGTGGAGCAGCTTTGCTTACGTTGTTAGGAGTCAAGGGGTAGAGGCTTATTACCCAACACATTGTTTCTCTTTTTTTGTATTGTATTAGGTTCTTTGAGCAGCATATACTGTCCTGTGTAAACACAGAGTTGCAGAATTATTGAATGGTTTGGGCTAGAAGGAACATTAAAACTCATCCAGTTCCAGCCCCCTGCCACAGGCAGGGACACCTTCCACTAGACCAGGTTGCTCCAAGCCTGTCCAGCCTGGCCTTGAGCACTGCCAGGGATGGGGCAGCCACAGCTTCTCTGGGAAACCTGTGGCAGCGCCTCACCAGAAACACAGAGAAGAACTTCTGCCTAAGAGCTCTTCTCAGTCTCTCCTCTGTCAGGTTAAAGCCACTCCCCTTGTTCTGTCCCTACAGGCCCTGCCAAAATCCCCTCTTCAGATTTTATCACCCCTTTAGGCACTGGGAGCTGCTCTAAGGTCTCCCCTTAAGGAGCCTTCTCCAGGCTGAACAAGCTCAGCCCTCAGCCTGTCTCCAGAGCAGAGCTGCTCCAGCCTCACAGCACCTTTGTGGCCTCCTCTTTACTTGCTCCAGCAGCTCCACCTCCCTCTTGTGTTGTTGCCCTAAGCCTCTGTCTTGTAATGCTTAAACTGGGCACATCTTTGTATTTATTTTGTCCTGTCTAAAATATGAAAATATTTTTAATTAAGAGAATTAGTCCTGAAGCTCAATTTCCATAATCAAACTATAAACTGAAGTAATTCTCAGATTAACCTGTTCTCAGGTTCTGCAGATGAGAGGAAAATATTATTCTTTATCTCTGTACCATCACAGTTAAGAAATTCAGTTTTAGTAATCAAGTTCTATAATTATTATTTTTCTTCACCTGTGCTCCAGCTGTTTACCCTTGCTTTATCCCAGTTTGTCAATAAATGATAGGATAAATGGGAAATTTATGATGAGTCAATAAATGAGGAAAAGGTACTTCAGAGTGACCTTTTCAACGATGAAAGCAGATAGTTTCATTTGAAGTCATTACCACATTTGAGGTAAATTTGGCAAAATATATGCGTATATCTAATGTGATTGAAATACACTGAACCAAGAGCTTCTGCTTTTCAATAAAGGTGTACACAGTAGGTCCAGATTATGCTCATGCTGAAGCCCGGAAGTCTCCAGCTCTGGATGGCAAGGTAGAACGCGATAGTGAAGGAAAAGAAGTGAGGTATCCAGTCATCCTGAATGCAAGAGAGAAGTTAATTGCTTGGAAAGTATGCCTTGCCTTTAAAGTAAGCTCATTACTTTCCTATCTGATCAAACATTTAGTGTTAATTAATTGTTTATTGCATGAAACTTCCATAGGGTTTTAGAGCACAGAGTCAGTCGTGGTAGTTGCTGCAGAACTCCTGGGAAGGTGAAAAGTTGAACTTCCACATCCTTTTTTTATCTAGAAGAATTCTTACTTTAATGCATTAAAAAGTTCTGGATGGGCTGCTTATGTTGCTTAAGTTTCCTGGATTCACGTGTTGCTATTGTGCTTTGCTAACGCACAATGTGTTCTATTCATATGTTCACACATTTTGTTAATGGTTTCTCAGTTAGCAAAACATGATTTCAGTAGTTAAATTTTTGTAACTTTTGTTACCTAGTATTTACATTGGGCCCAGTTAAATGTTAATTTGGTACTGGCATGACCAGGTCCTTATTTGAAGTGTTTGATAGTTTTGATTTTTATACAGTTTTAAGATTCCTTAGTTCAAGATTTCATTCAATCTCTCGTCCTCCTTTCACATGTCTTATTAAAAGGCTGTCTTTCTGTGTGTCTCATTACCTGTGTGTAACTATGGTGGCATTCAAGCCTCAAGGGTGTGAGTCTCTGTTATCTAGCAAAGTCAGCTTTGGGATCTGAAAAAGTAATCTGCTGAAGTGGCATATTTTGTCCTAACTATGTCAATATTATGTCAATGTCAAAATCATCCTGTCAAATTTAAATTTGGACAAAAATGTTTTTATCAGTATTTTGTTGTTTTCTGCCTGTGACCCATATGTGTAGGGGGAAACAGCTGTCAGATGCGGAATTTGTAGGCCTATCATTGCATATGCTATCTCAAAGGATAAGTTTAGGCACATGCAGGCTTGGCTTTTAATACTGATATTGGTAGGGATATGTAGCAATGGTAAAAAACAAGTTGGGGATAGAGTTAAAAATAGGAAGATGTCTGCATGGCATGAGCAAACCTAACATGGAACTGGCAAAAGATACCAAGTATAAAATCTGTCATATTTCGCCATGTTTTCAGATTAATACAATATTAAAATATAAAATTAGTTTAGAATAAGAAGTTCTAAGGAAGATGATCAATGACTTAAACTTTATTCTTAAAACCAGCAAACAGTTTGTGGCTTTGATTTGCTGCGTGCTAATGGACAGTCCTACGTCTGCGATGTGAATGGCTTCAGTTTTGTGAAAAACTCTATGAAATACTATGATGATTGTGCTAAGATACTGGGGTAAGATTTTACTGATTTATTTGAGGAGTTTTGTCTTTGAATTCTGCTATATATATGTGACTGTACTTAATGTACTATTAACTTGCGTATATATTATATAATACAAATATGTAATGTCCTTACTCCTTATTTCTAAATTAGTTCTTTGAAATATTGCTTAAAGTAAGGAATTAAAAATATCAAATATTAAAAATAATAATAAATCCTAACTAAATTTATTATTCCTAAAATCATATGAAATATCTGAGTGTTTTGTGAATACATAAAGCTAACTGAATAAGTATTTTAAAAGCTGGATTAATTACTGAAATAGAGCTTTAAGAACTTTCTTCCCTACCCACCAAGTAGAAAAGCACCACTGGATGGTTGGGCTTGCTGCTGTTTAATATGTGCCCAAATTAATATACATTGCCCTTGATCTGAAGCTGTGTGTGTACTTCTATATTTGTGAATTTCATATTGGTAAATCCAAATGGATATAGTATCAAGGTGTCTTCTGTCATACCATCTTCTCTGTGCTACTGGAAGGAAAAAAAGGTGTAACAAGGGATCATACAGAATTGGGTAGTGAACTCTACGCCAGTGAAGCCTTGCCCCCAAAGTAGGCTGGTTCTATTTTGACCAGTTAAACTGGTTTTACAGTAAGATTATACTAATGAGATACAGCTGACTTTCTGTATTATCAAATGCTCTGGGATCTTACTAAATGGAGGAAGAGCTAAGCTCAAATCCTAGATATAACAACTGTACTCCTGTTGTTTTATGCCACTTTTTGAATTAGTTATAATTCTCATACCCATTTTGATTTTTCTTTATTGCAGTTGTAGCTACTGAATTGTCTGAAAAAAGGTTTTTTTCTTCTTTACACTTTATTTTGTTACACTTTATACATTGCAGTTTTAAGTGACAGCAGCATTTTTTGAGCCTTTTAGAGATTTTTGGCTTATGCTCTTTGAGAGTTACTTTTTTTTTTTCCTCCATATTACTGCTTCTTATACAGATATTAATCTGAGGTTCAGTATATTTTGATGAAATACTTGGAAAACAGAACATTAGCAAGATTTAACAACCTTCTGTAGATGGAAGCAGTTTTGGAGTTATCATACCTATTTTTCCAGTTCTAACGCAGAAATGTTTGAGTAATTGCCACTAAAGATACCAGTTGCTCTCAGACGAGAATGGCTTACTGATTACCAGGGACTTTAGTTACGTAATGGATTCAAGTGTCTGAATATTCAAATGAGCAAGACTGAATCAGATCCAAGGAGCTATTTTAGGAACTGGAATTCAAAAAAAGATTTCTTACAAATCCAGGGACATTAGGCTAATGTTGTCTCTTTAGCAGTTGTAGTAGCTTTAAATTGTTGTTTAAGTAGGTTTTTATTATGCAGTTAGAAGAAAAATATAAATTCAGAGACTTGTGACTGCTAATACTCTTAAAGTACATCGATAAAAATGCATGTCTGTATTACCTATTTGGTTTGGAGTTTGTATGTGTTGTATAAGCTGTGCTTTAAACTTAGGCTTGTTTTTTTTCTCTTTTAACCCTTTCTTTAGAAATATCATAATGAGAGAACTTGCTCCCCAGTTTCAGATACCATGGTCAATTCCTTTGGAAGCTGAAGACATTCCTATTGTGCCAACCACCTCTGGAACAATGTAAGAAAATAGTCAATCTATCTGGATTGTGCAAACTGCTAATGTAACTTGTGTGAATTTTTTTTCTCTTCACAAGGTGTGCCCACTTTGGCCTATGAACGCTTATTTTGTGTGGTGAAAACAAGAAAGGAATCACAATTGCTATGCCAGCAGTCAGTTTCTGACCCTTAGTCAAGCTGAGTATAGAACAGCAGATTTTCAAGTGTAGTGTCTCTTATGCATAGCGTCTTCACTGCTAATCATTGTTCCAACGCCAGCTTAATATGTGCTTCTAATAAACATGCTTTCTCATTTAATGAACCTCAAATTGTTGCTTTGAAAACTACTTAAAATAGATATTTCCATAGTTACCCGAGTCTTAAAATCAGTATTTATATTTTATACCTTACATCATTTTCAGTTAACCTTATATTCTTGCATATTCTTCCATCGTTTCTGTAATTATGTCATGTTAACTATGACTTTGTCAATTGTCTTAATTTGTGGTGGTTTTAGTACTAAATACAAGACCCTCATGTGAAATGTAACTCTTGAAATTGCAGGATGGAGCTTAGATGTGTTATAGCTGTAATACGCCATGGGGACCGAACACCAAAACAAAAGATGAAAATGGAAGTGAAACATCAGAGGTAAGGAGAATCTTTGTAAAAATTAGTTTGGATGCTTTAGAGCCCAGCTCACTTCTTGTGGATGTGCAAGCAAAGAATTGAGCAGGGGTTGCATCTTACAAGTTGGTTTTGTTTTGGTTTAAATCTAACTTACGTTGCAGCTAATTAACCAGTATGCACCTCTCTTTCTAACAGGACTCACAAATTACTCATGCAGACTTCCTTCATCACATGCTGTGCCATGTGAACAATCCTGTGTGTTATTGATAAAAATACATTTGTCTCTACAGATGCAGCAGAGAATATTTCTGGTTCACCATATGATTGACGTCTGCCTTTTTTTATCATAACTGCTTGTTTGAGCTGCCATCTGCTGTACTACCTTTTTGACTTTTAGTTTTCTAAAAGATTGATGGCTCTCAGTTTCTGGTAGATAGCATCTTTATGTTAGGATTCCTAAAGTGCCTAATATAATTGTCCTGGAATTAGATGCAATTTCAGTAAAAAAGTAATTAGTAATTATTTGTCTTGGGACTAGATTCTTGCATTCAGAGGTGCATGCTGTAAAAGTGTAGGACTGCTCATCTCATATTTTTGGTTCTGTTCAGGAACATTCTTGAAGATTAGAAATTTACATAGCTATATATTAGAATATTATGTCATTTGCTATGAAGAATATATATATTTTTTTTTTAGCACTTAGCAGAGCAATAAAAGAACATTTTAAGTGCTCTTATCTCTCTAATGTATTGCAGACGTTATTGGGAAATAGGATGTGAATAAAGGTTGGTTTGACCCGGAGGGCAGATTTTAGCATGCTTTTCAAATAATGTAAAGGTGCCAATTTCAGACCACTATTAAGTTTAAGAGCCACTTGTTCGAGTAATATTTTAACTTCCTAGCTGTGTTTTTTAATCAGTATTCTTTCTCTTAAAGGTTTTTTGATCTTTTTGAAAAATGTGATGGATATAAATCTGGAAAACTAAAACTGAAAAAACCAAAACAGTTGCAGGCAAGTTTGTCTTTGTTTTCTTGCAGGGGTATTTTATAAATAGAAAATCATTTAAGTAAATCCTGTGTTTTGTTTCTTTAGGAAGTGCTTGATATAGCAAGACAACTCCTTGTAGAACTTGGACAGAACAACGATTCTGAAATTGAAGAAAGTAAAGCAAAACTTGAACAGCTAAAGACTGTGTTAGAAATGTAAGTGTTTAATTTTTCAGGCTTCATAGCAACAAAGTTGCATCAGCTATTTTGAGCTTTTAGACCAGTTAGTGCTTGCATTGCAATGGTTATCAAGTATGCAGTGATATATTAATTCAAGCACAAGGGTTATGAAGAGGAAGGATGTCCTGTCTGACATTATGAAGAAGTGAAACATCTGTTTTCTCCTTATCTTCTTAACTGAATGTATTGCTTTATCTAGTATCTAAGTATTCATTCTGTGTGAAATGTTGCTTTTTTCATCTCAGATTTTATCCACTTGCATGTTTTTGAAATGAAAGTATTTAAGTGCAGGGTCTGCTTCTTGCAGTGTGTGACATGAAGTCTGGTGAAGCCAATAGGAACTTTCACTGTGTACTGTGTACTTAAAGCAGACTTGGTGGATTCCAAATAAATAAGGTTTTATATATTAATATTTAATATTTGTATATTAATATTTACTAATTAAAACCCCAAACCCTAAGGCTTCAAGGTGTGTAAAAGATCAGGGGCTCAGAGTTCTAAATGGTAGTAGGTAACTTTCATTTTAAAAAAATGAAAATCAGGGCAAAGGCAGTTATTGAAATTTATGAGTTCTGCTTGAGAATTTAATTATTGGCTGACAAAATAGTAGCCATCTGTACTGCCAGATCAGATTCTGGATAGTCATAGCTACTGTGGTTGTGGATCTGAATAAATTACTCATGTAATCTGTAAGTGCTGTTGCCTCCTTTCCTTTTCCTTCCCCCCCCTCCTTTCCTTTTTTTGTCCTGCCTATCCCTTTCCCCTTTTTTATCTTCTTTTTTTTCCTTTTTCCCCCCCTTTTTTTTTCGTTTGATGTTCAGTGTCATGAAAAAAGTAGTAGATGGCATTTTTTAAATGTCTTATTACAGAATGATGGATTCTTCTGTAGTCTTACTGTGCTTGTTGAGTTAGGTTTATTTTTTAATTGCTGCTTCAGTAAATGGTGGTCAAATGCACAGATCGGTGACCAGCATATCTGGTTACAGGAGCATAGCAGTTCTGGAGGAAAATGTGTAAAATGTTTCTCTGCCTATTTCCTTCTCATTTTCCTACGTCAGGTATGGGCATTTTTCAGGAATAAATCGCAAAGTTCAGTTGACGTATCTTCCTCATGGCTGCCCAAAGACTTCCAGTGAAGAAGAAGGTATTGTATTACTTTTGTACCTAATTACTTAATATCGTGTGCATTTAAATAGTCATGGACTAGTGGTATAAGACATCTTGATGGTCAGAAAAAGGAATATATTTTCAATTAATGTTATTTCTTATTGGCAGATATTGACAGAGCCTCTTGAATTGTATAGCTAAAACTGTAGTAAATTTGTCTTCTAACACTACTTTTTTGTAACAGAAAAGTAGGGTGAAAAGAAGACTCAGTCATTCACCAGAAAACAGTGGTTTGGGTCAGAGAAGAGAAAATATGACTCAACATTTACTGTCTTTAAAACTTTTATAAACTTTTCTTAACTTTGCCCCGTGATTATTGACTGAAATAAATGTAGGGTATTTAATATCTAATTTGGTTTACTTTTCCTGTCCCAATTTACTTTTTGCTTCAGATTTCATGCTAAGTATATTTTATTATATTTTTTTCTGTAGTTTAGCTACTTCAGGTTTCTCTAACTGCCCATTTAGTTCTCCAGTTTAATATTTTCTTAATGTTAGAACGCTGTTAAATATTCATAATGTTGACTCAATCTTTTACTGAAGTCCATAGTTTGAATATTTTTTGTCATTTGCAAAAAAAAAAAAAAAGGAATATACTTTACTACTTAACTCCTTTCTCTGTCTACAATTAGATAATAGAAGAAATGAGCCATCCCTGCTTCTGGTTTTAAAATGGGGAGGAGAATTGACCCCTGCAGGCAGGGTTCAAGCAGAGGAGCTTGGAAGGGCTTTCAGGTGTATGTATCCTGGTGGACAAGGTAAAAAAAAAACAATGGCAACAAAAAAAAAAGGAAAAAGAATGGCATATACACCTTTGAAGATAATTAAGTGCAAAATGAGAGTGAGCAAAATGTTTGTTTGGTAGGAGATTATGCTGGATTTCCTGGATGTGGTTTACTTAGATTACATAGCACTTACCGACACGATCTCAAGATCTACGCTTCTGATGAGGGACGAGTCCAGATGACTGCAGCAGCTTTTGCAAAGGTACAGTGTGAAGTTGTATTTTCAATTTTAAAAATTATGTTTTCAAGTTTGTTTTCACTTTTGAAGATTAGGAGAGATTTATGGATTATTAGAGTCCACAGTGTGTAATGAGGCTTTGGTTTTAAAAGAAATGTTGTGGTGTTTTTATTTGGGTTTTTGGGGAGAGTTATTTTTTGTTGAGGTTTTTTTTTCAAGGAGTATTTATTCAATGTGAAGAAGTAGACAATTAATGTATCAAGCATGTTAAGTTCTTTGAGCAGTTGCAGACAGATTTTAATTATACAGCCCTAGCAATATACCTTAGTCCTTTCCAGTAGCAACCTCCAGAATCACAGACGCATTTGGATTGGAGAGGACCTTACAGCTCATCTAGTTCCAACCCCCTGCCAAGGGGAAGGGACACCTTCCACTAGACCAGGTTGCTCCAAGCCATCTCCAGCCTGGCCTTGAACACTGCCAGGGATGGGGCAGCCACAGCTTCTCTGGGCAACCTGTGCCAGGGCCTCTCCACCCTCACAAGGAAGAACTTCTTCCTAAGATTTCATCTTAATCTCCCCTTTGTCAGGTTAAAGCATACTCCCTTGTCCTTTTGCTACTTACTCTTATAAAAAGGCCCAGTCAAAACTCTGTTCGTGTTAACTATACAACCACATGTCTGTAATCTGAATAAATTTAAAGCTCTGCCAGTGTTCAGACTTCTTTCTTTCTGTTTTCATGCTGCATGTGTTGGCGCAAAAGTATTCCAGCCATCTGTCCTGCTTTCTCAGTGGTCAGCAGGCTTGAGCAGATACCACCCCATTTCCTTCATTATCCCAGAGCCCTTCTGTTGCCAGAAAAGTCACAGAAGTTTCCAGCCTTCTCCATTTTGGAAGTCTCCGTTCACCTCTTGTTCAACTCAGCCTTTGATTGTCTTCCTGTGCCACACCAAGTTTGGGGTTTTGTCTTTGTAGGGTCTCTGCAAAAACCCTGTCTATTTCCCATTTATCCTCCCAGATGCTGTTCAGGTGGCTGACTCTTCTGATAGCTCCTACCTGGTGACTCAATACCTTGAGCAGGAGCAGGTCCCCCACAGGTCAGGCTGCTGCTGCTCCCAGCCTCAGGGAGAAGGCACCATGTACATCCAGCAACCTGAACAGCTGTCACCTCGCAGAAAGAGTGTTGGCACTGCTAATATGCTGGGGAGCATGTTTTATGACATGTCACCATCACTGTTTCACCAACTGTAGCAATCCTGCACAGCAAAGCAGTGTTTTGGGGGGCATTTCTATGCAAATAATCTGCATTATCTGCCAAGTCCCTGTTTGTATCACATGCCTATGGGTTAGATAATCTTGAATTTAAATCTGGTGGATTTTTAAGATACTGTTACATTTTCATTTTCATCTGTTTGCCTGATTAATTGTATTACTTGCTTCAGGGACTGCTGGCCCTAGAGGGAGAGCTGACTCCTATTCTTGTCCAGATGGTAAAAAGTGCTAATATGAATGGTCTGCTGGACAGTGACAGTGATTCTTTAAGCAGCTGTCAGCATCGTGTTAAAGCAAGACTCCATGAAATTCTCCAGAGAGACAGAGAATTTACTGCTGATGACTATGATAAGGTTAGCATGGCCATGCGAATTCTTGTGTGAAAGTAATGAGCAGTGATATTTTGTATCTATTTTGAAAAAATACTTGTGTGCTTGGAAATAGTTTGAACTACAAAGGAAGCTGTACCGTTTGTGATATTAGATATTTTGAGCTGTTTTGCCA
Source organism: Pezoporus wallicus (assembly GCF_028554395.1). NCBI lineage: Eukaryota > Metazoa > Chordata > Aves > Psittaciformes > Psittacidae > Pezoporus > Pezoporus wallicus. The sequence continues at coordinate 218,940 of NW_026639532.1, read as the reverse complement.
TTTGAGTATAGCTGCAAACTTTTAAATAGGAGTAGATAGAGACCTCATTCATAAATATTTTTCATTAAAATAATTATTAAAACCTACTTTTTCCATTAAAAATATTTTAATTATTCAAGAAACAAGACTATATTGTTTTCACTTTCTGTTGTTTTTACTTCGACAGTGTGTGGTATTACAAAATATATTAATGCCTGGCTACTGCAGTTGTTTCAGTGTTTAATCTACTACAAAGCCTTTTTTTTAACTCAAGGAATACTAAGATGCTGAAAACCAGTAGGACACTTTATAATCAGTGAAAGAAGATGTCTAATTAATGTGCTAAATTAGTGCAAATTAATAGAGTTTATTCTGACTTAGTGCAGAGCATGATTGTTCTTGGTTTTAAACGTGAGTAATGTTTGTTATGTTAAGAAACTTCTCTTTCTTTCAGCTGCTCTTACTCTGGTATAATAACGAAATACAAGTCCTCAAATGAGGTTTAAGCTTAAACTGCTATTTCTGAAAATGTATTGAGACCAAGTTACTGAAAAATAATTTTACTATCTTCCATGTAAACTGTATGGGATTTGTTTAAACGTGTGTATGAAAAGTATCATCCAAACCACTGCCAGCAGTGGATTCAGCAGTACTTGGAAAAAGTGAAAGGGTATGGGTTTTCAAGGATTTATTTATTTCTCCCGTTCTTTTTGCTGTATAAATATAAGGGGGTTTGAAATGTCACTGGAATGAATAGAGCATACTCTTCAAAGACAGTTACTGAAAGTAACTAACCTCTGGGATTATGAAGTGATAATTTTTATTTTTTTTTTAACTTACTTGAAATTTGTGAAAACAGGGTTTTTTTGGTATTTTTATTTTCTTTTTCTGTGCCACAGCACCTTTCCCATTCATTTACTTGGTCATAATAGGGCGGTAGGAACTAGTTACTATTAGGTAGAGAGCAGAAGTTTTCCATATCCAAATTATCCTGTGCATTTGAGGAAACAGAGGTAAGTGCAGATATGTATTTGTGTTATGTATATTAATTATTGTTTACTATAATTGTTTTCTTGCTTTGGTTTATGCAGACTTTTCTTCAAAAATGAGGCTAAGCCTCACTTACGTGTGGATATTATCTGTATTGTTTTGGTAACGCCCAACTTGATAGCTCTAAAATTTCTAAAATTAAGTCAGTTCTGAGAGATATATCATATGTTCTTGGTATATGTAAATTTAAAGGGTTTCTTTTTGTTTGTGCTTGTGTTTGTTTCCTTGATGCCTTAAAGGGAGTAGATAATTCAGAGATGGGTTCAGAAATTAACAGCAGCTTGCTTGAATACTTTTTCTCCAGTACTTGGAATCTTTAGTATATTCCATCTTATCTCCCCAGTTCTTTCAAATCTAGATAGTTTGTTTACATCATTTTGTGTTTATCTCAAATTGCAGCTTACTCCATCTGGAAGCGTCTCACTGATTAAATCGATGCAGCTTATTAAAAATCCTGTAAAGACATGTGACACGGTCTATTCCTTGATCCAGAGTCTGACTTCTCAAATCAGGCAAAGAATGGAAGATCCAAAGTCTGCAGGTACTTAAACATTTTTGTACTTGTATTTAGTTTCTCTTGCTTACACCTGAGAGAATTGTAACATAACTTTTCATAATTAAACTTGCTCTTAGCAGAACCTTAATCAACAATGGCATAGGGATTTTCAGTCTGATTCCATATGCACCATTTTAAAGTAAAAAGCAGGAGGAACATGTGATCTCATTGCAGGTAAGGGCTCTTTGTGCTGCTCAGAAGTTCAAGCTAGTCCTCAAATGTTTGCAGAAATTCTTGTCTTAATTATTTGAAACTCGGCAGTCCACAAAAAAAAAAGTAGATGGTACTAAAGCTAAGTTATATGGGTACATTTTTATATTTAAATATCTTTGCTGAAAATATGTTGCTTGATGTATGATGCATGGTAGTATTGCATAGAATGATGCTCAATATAAAGTGTGGTGAACCAGGCAATAATGTGATGCAGTAAAATGTGATGCAGGAAGACCAGAGCTGGAAGTGACCACAGTGCTTTTTTGGTACTAGCTAAGTACTGGAGTATTTGCAGACAGTGTTATCTGCAGTGTATAGTATGCAAACAACTTCTGTTCTGAGGCTGAGCAGGACAAGTGTCACCTAAGCATAGCATCAGTGGGTTTTGCCTATTTGATCTAATCCTCTGCCCTGGGATGGAGATAATCTGTTCTTTTTACCTTCTCTTGACTTTTGCTGTTACCACACGCAGGAGGGACAAACAAATGGGATGCATGATCTGTTATTAAACAGAGACATTGTCTTGCTCCTTTTCCTCCCTCCGAAAATTTTCTTACAACTTTTTGTGGTTGCTTTTTAATATATTTTTATGTTATCTGTGCTGTAGGACATGCTATTTGTGCTGTAAGCTTTGCTTAAAGGGCCAGTGGTGCACTTCTGCAGATAAGCTTTCCACTATCTTGATGTAGCCATGCGACTGTGATGCTTTCAGTAGTAAAAATGAACTATATGCACATCTGTTCCCTCTGCTCAAAAACATATTTGATCCTTTTTATCCCTCTGTATTCAACTATAACTAACATGATTAAAATTTCCCTTTTGTTTGATGGCCTTTAATTATGAGATATGTGTCTGTGCAGATATTCAGCTGTACCACAGTGAGACACTAGAACTAATGCTGCGCAGGTGGTCCAAGCTCGAAAAAGACTTTAAAACAAAAAATGGAAGATATGATATTAGCAAAATTCCTGATATTTATGACTGTATAAAATATGATGTGCAGCACAATGGCTCATTGAAATTAGAAAACACAATGGAATTATACAGGCTTTCAAAGGCTTTGGCTGACATCGTGATCCCGCAGGTAAGCATTTTCAGTTATTAAATAAAATAAATTGCAGAGTAAATGCTTTTTCAAATTTTGTGAAAATGTCTGCTCTCTCTTTTGTATTGAAGTTTCCTGTATGTTGTAGTAATAGAAGCCTTTAACATTATGTCTTATTTTCTGCTAGCAAGCTGATTATTTTTCTAAGACAGATCTGATTCATAATTCACAAGATGTGTTCAAAGTGGTTTTCTTTTTTTCTTAGCAATTTTAGCTCTGAAAATGTTGGCCTCTTTTAATGCAGTGTATTAGAAGAAAGTGGTTCATCTGAGCCATTCTTCATAGACTTAAGTGCTGTCCTTGTGAACAATAGTGTATTCTGAAAATACATTTAATTTCATTCTTTCTGCTTTTAGAAATTTCAAGACTCATTGCAAATGAGTTAATCCTAATCTATCTAATTTCACTTTGTTTTAAGTAATTTGAATTTTAAAAGGCCATTCTGCTGCTTCAGAATGGTAACACTCCTTGATAAAAGCGTGCACATTAATTTTCCTAGAATTTCAGGCCAGAAGCAGGCCAGTTAAACTTCCATATACTACAGGCTGTTAAACGGAGATTATCTCTAAAACATTGTAGGCTGCAGGACATAGAATTGTTTTGTGATAATAGGATAGAACAGACTAAAGCTTTCCCCAGGTGCCCCTGTAGTTACAGAGCACTGTTGTAAGAGAGATATTATCCAAGTTTTACACAGCTTTTACAGAGCAAGTGAGGGAACTTCTTCCTCTCCTCATCTCTCGAGCTCCCCCATCTCTCAAGCTCCCTGACAGCAAAGAGGACAAAAAGAATAATGCAGTAAAGAATGTGTTGTGTTACGGAGACCTGCTAAGCTTAAATTTTGAATAGAGTGTTGGAGTGGGTAAAAATGAGGACATAGTGAAGAAAGACAAACAGAAAAAAACTTAATAAGCCTACAAAATGCAAAGGGAAAGTACTTCTTTTGCCTTCTAGGGTAACCAGAAGATCAATCAAAATTCTGTGAGCACTTTCATATTATGTGCAGCACAGAGCATGAAGCTCACAGGGAGGAGGAATAATTCCCTAGATGTTCTGTTTAAGAGAGTTCCATCATACCAGAAAGTGAATCCACTTTTGTGGTTTTAACTAGTGAATGAAAAACCTGTTTCTGTGTCTTAGTAAAAAAAGTGTCAAATCAAACAGCAAAAAGGCAAACTGCTTGTTACTTGAAGGGGTGTCACTAATCAAGTGTAATAAAAATGTTAAGCAAAACAGTTTGCAGCCAGGGCAAGTAGATGACTAATCAAATTTATTACACAAGCCTTTGAGCAGGAAAGGCATTTTAATCTTTAACTGAATTTTAAAAGTCAGTTTGTTCTTACATTCTTACAGGAATACGGCATTTCTAAGGCTGAGAAACTAGAGATTGCCAAAGGTTACTGCACTCCTCTAGTCAGAAAAATCCGTTCTGACCTTCAGAGAACTCAAGATGATGATACTGTAAATAAGCTTCACCCTCTGTAAGTTTTGGGTTTTTTTTTTACATGGTTACATTAGTTTATGCAAGAGTTAATATAGATACTCTGTAGCTTTTATATTTGAAGTGTCTTACCAGTTCATAATTTAAGAAGCACAGTTTATTTGTTGACAGCTATTTCTAAAACAGGGACACATCTTGGTATGGTCTAACAAGATTCTTTTTATTTTCAAGTTATTCCAGGGGTGTTATGTCCCCTGAACGCCATGTTCGTACACGGCTGTATTTCACTAGCGAGAGTCATGTCCACTCCCTGTTATCCACCCTTCGTTACGGTGCCTTATGTGATGTAAGTTGAGCATTTTTTTTTCTGTTAAAGCTCTGACATTTTGAGAGGAAACAAAAGGACTCAATCTTACTAAGATTGTATGCCCTGAAAGCTTAATTTTCTTAAGTGCTTTCAAAATTTATCACACTTCTTCAAACATTTTATTTTTTATATATGCAGAGACATTTCAGATTGCTGATGTGCACATTGGTGGAAATCAGCATGTCCTTTAAGTAATGCTGAGTTCCATTGGCTGTGTATGTTATGGTCGCAAAGAGATTTGAAAAGGGCAGATAATGCTTTTTTTTTTTTTTTTTGTCTTATATTGGCACCTATAATTCTTCCAGTTACTTCCTTCAAGTTATCATTCAGGGTTCTCTTGAAATCACTCTTGAACTGGCTTATTCTTTTTGACCACTGGAATATTGTCAAGACCTCCCTACTTGACTTAAATAACGCTCAATGTAGTGCAAAGTTTCTGCTGTTAAGTAGGTTGTCTTACTTTCCTATACTGTTGTAGAATACCTTGAAGGTGGTGCATTATGATTGGCTTTGAAAACAAGGACTAAAAAAGACAAGGTCTCCAGATTCAGAAATAACCTAACTGAAATCTTGGAGAGGATAAGTGCAGCACCACAAAGCCTAAACAGTTGCTTCTAAAATAAAGCTTGATTAACATACTAACTTCTGAAGTGGTTCTATTGACATACTTGCTTCTGGTAATGGATGTCTGAACTCACTAATGGCAAAAGCATTTTTAATCCCAGACCTCTGTGACATATGCTACAACAGATAAACTCCTAGTTTTAGACTGATAAACTTTTTAAATTTTCTTTAAAGTTAATTATTAAATATATATTTTTCTAGAGTATGAAAAAGGTGAATATTCATTTTATATAACTTAGGATGTTTTATATACTAAAAGGTTGCATTTACTCTGTTTGGTAGAGTGATATCTAGAAACATTTTCTATAATATACTAGTTGAAATAAATTTATTGCAAAATTAACAATTCACATCAGGAGAGTTTAAAACAGTGCCTCTGTCTACAAGACATATATCATCATTGGCAAAAGAACGTGAAAGATACACTGAAGTAAAATACAAAAAGTTCTGACTTCTACTTTTCATTTGATGAGTAATTTTAAGTTCCTGCTTATTTGTCTGTTTGGTGTTTTCGTCCCCTGGTTGTATCTCTTCTTTTTTTTTTTTAATCTTAGCTGTGAAAAGCGTCGTACTTCTGCTGTGAATGTAAAATCCATGTAAATGGGGGAAAAGGGAAATCAGTCTTCTTAAAGAAAATAGCTGTTTTTTATTTGTTAATATTTTTTCCTTCCTTCATAAGGAATCAAAAGATGAACAGTGGAAACGAGCTATGGATTATTTAAATGTTGTCAATGAACTCAATTACATGACACAGATTGTTATCATGCTTTATGAAGATCCAAACAAGGTATTTAAAATGGATAAATATCTTCAAAAACAAGAAGTGCTAAGCTAAGTATTAAACTGTAAACCTATTTAATCATTTTCCTTCAGGAACTATCTTCGGAAGAACGTTTTCATGTAGAGCTGCACTTCAGTCCAGGAGCCAAAGGCTGTGAGGAAGATAAAAATTTACCAGCTGGATATGGATACAGACCTGCCTCCAGAGAGGTAACAGTTACACATTCTTTAAAGCAAAAGTTAGCTTTTCTGGATGCAGACATACCTAAAATAAACATTGGGAGATTGTTAGGTGAAATGCAAATACGTATTTTGGTAGAAAAATATCAATAAAATGTAGGCAGTCCCAGTGTATTACTGCATGTTGAAAATACACTGAGGTAATGGACACTGGTAATTTGGACCTTCCGTGGCTTTGCCAGAGTGCGTGTTAGAAATACAAAATACACATTGTAAGAAAAGCAATGCCAACATCAGCATCACACCAGCTGATACTCTGGTCACTAAAAGGAATATTTAACAAAATAAGGTAGTTTGGCATGTTTATGAATTCAGATTGTTGAGAAAGGATTTATATTTTCAGAGATGTATGGGAAAGTCTGTAGTTACCACCTACTTTTTGAGACATGATTGAAAGCAAAACTGACCTGGAATTCTTCATTTTATTACTAGGCCAACAGAATGTTGGAGTAAAATATGTTGTCTGAACGGTGAGGTTAATTAGGGCCACACTATCATAGGTAGTGGCTGGTTAGGAGCAAATACAGATTATTAAAGTCTAGAACAATTTGTTCAATAGTAAATAATTTGCAACCTGTATTTTTTAAATCTGCTTGCTTTACGTTTATGCAGAAGATTAATTTAACAGCCACTTGTGTCTACATGTTGCAAATTGTACAACTAAATTGAAAATTATTTCTATATTGGTTGTAGAATGAAGGCTTGAAGAAAACCTCTCATAAAAACGATAGCGATGAGGAGGTACATGCTCCTAAAAGAGATGAAGTAGATCGGTCAGTCATGATGTTCAAGCCAATGGTATCAGACCCCATTCACATACACAGAAAGTCACCCCTTCCAAGATCCAGGAAGATTGGTTCTGTTGAAGTAAGTGTTTATGTTCCAGATAATATCTTTCACAGAAATTAACTTTTGCTTATTTTTAACAGTGCAAAACCAAATGTAGTTCTGATTTTGATTACACAGAACCAGTATTATGTTTTGTCTCACAAAAGGGTTGCTCTTATTCTAAGGGAAATCCTCCATGGCAGTAATTTTTATGACAGATTTTTTAAAATAAATTACTGGTTTGCAGTAAGATTTATTCCCTTTTTTTTCTTTTTAAGCCATTTTAGAAGATTTGGCATGTGAAAAAGAAGACTTGTCAGTCTACATCTTCAGACTAACATACATTGCTTTTGTATTCATCCCAAGGCAGCTGCTATTAGGAATTAAGCAAAATTTCAGGCTGATCATGCTGAAAGGGAAATCAAAGGGATTGGGGGTGGTAGGGGAGGTGCAGGAGGTGAGACATGTTGTGTGTTGTATTTGTTTTCATGTGGGGTGAAAGTGACTCCACTTGTCAAGAATTTTAAGGTAAGATAATAAACTGGAAGGTGGTTGTTTATTTTTTTTTAAGTGGGTGGGGTTTGCGTGTTATAAATTCTTTAGATAACATCTTGAACAGTCTAAATTCCTGTCCTGAAGGCCATAACATCTAGATGTGCTTCACAGTTACGGCCTTAATGTCACAGAGGTGCAGGGACATATGGCAGTATCACCAGTGCCATTTCTACATTGAGCAGCAAAGCTTCACATGGTGCATAGTGGCACCTCTTTGATAATAATGCTAGAAGCAGACTAACAGTTTCTTATTACCTCATTCGCAGTTGCTTAAAACCATCAGAAATGAAAATTCATACCAAAAGCTTTTCCTTCCCTGTTTGTGTTGGGAATGGGCTCTTTGTATGCAATGAAAGCATTAGAAATTTGCAAGTAACTTGGTTATTGGTAATGTGGACAGAAAAAGATGCATGATTCCCTTCTGTAAGGATATATGTATAACTCACATGACTTCCATAAATTAACAGAGATAATAAATGTGAATGTCTTACATTTTCTATTTCCAAGTTTTATCATAAACAAATGCTCACAACATCAGTATCTTGGATTTTTAAAAGCTGTTTTCACTATGATCATGCAAACTCCCCTCCTCGTTACGAGTTCACATACACACAACTTAATAGTCTGTAACTTCAAGCTTTTAACCATTTTTATAAATTATATAAAAGTTAATTTCAGAAGGTGCTAATAACATAAACTGCTAAATTTTGACTACTCAGATAATACATGTTCAGATGGAATATGTTTCAGCATTCAATGCTTGTTTACTTGCCAGAAGAAAAGAGCAGATATAAATAAAAAACTAAGAAACTAGTTTTGAAAAAAAGTAAAACTGGAAGTTTCATCTGGCCTACTGAAATCTGCAAAACCTGTATTTGAAATATTTAAACCAAATGGTATTTTGAAGTGTTTAAAAAAAAGCCATTGCAGCTTCAACTGCCTTGAACCTTTTGGCTTGTTTTTGGTTTGTTTTGTTTTTTTACTACCAGACAATTCTCTCTTCACCTATGTCTGTTAATTTGAAAGGACACTGTCAGGTGTGAGATTGTATGGAAGTTTTCATCAGGGGTATAGTCAACAGTATTTACAGTAGGACTGCAGCTGGGGTTGATTCATGAAAACAGACCACAGTTGTAACAGAAAAACAAGAGTAAGGCTCGTTCAGCATTGGAAATTGAATTCTGTATTGCTATAATGTTGATTGCTAACAACACATAGTGACGTAGGGCATGGGGGACTCAGCCTGACAATGTCCTCCCTTGGAGTTTCAACAGGCATCCACCATCAGATAATTTTTAGGGCTCTTTTAATGTTGGAAAACTACTAGTCAGGTTGGCACTGCTACTAGTGGGTCAGCTGTAGAGTCTCAGAGGCAATGCTGAAAATCAAAATCTCCTAGATAAGGTTATAGATTAAAAATGAAAACTATTAAATAATAAATAGGAAAGTTTAATGTACCTAGAAGGGGGGGAATACTGTTAAACACTATGTCAAGGATAACAGATGTTCTGTTTCCAACGTGGGAAATTCTTAAAAGTCTGAATCACGTATTTATAACAGTTACTTTTCTCTCATATCTAATAATCAGTCTACCAGAAATTTGATATAAAGGTTGCATTAAAAGATATAATTGGATGAAAATGCATAAGTAGAACTGATAGCTTCCTAATACTGTAATAGTACTCTTCCCTATTCGCTGTTTAATAGTTTTCAAAGCAGTATATAAAAGGGTGCAAGCAAATTGTTTTTTTTTTCTTTTCTGTTCATTTGGCTCTGTTGAATCTAACTTTGCATGCTTTGCTGTTTTTTGCCCCCTTTCTCACTTCCAGGAAGAGAGCCCCCTGAGTGTGTCTAGCCCAGAGTGTATTGGTACCTGGCTGCATTACACCAGTGGTGTGGGTACTGGGCGTCGAAGACGCAGATCAGGGGAACAAATCACTTCTTCCCCTGTCTCCCCTAAATCATTGGCTTTCACATCCAGTATTTTTGGCTCATGGCAACAGGTTTTTAAACTTTACTTCATTAAACATTATTATGTTTAACAAGCAACAACCAACTGTCTTTAAGGACATCTAATCCCTTGTTATGGATTACGTTTGAAGCAAATTCTTCCACTTCTTAAAATTACTTTCTGAGAATGTTTGGGGGAAAAAGAGCAAGTGCATGTTTTTCCACTGAATGTGTCACACGTTTTCCTAAAAATTTGGTTTCTTTATAGGAATGGCAAATGTTACCACAGTAAAAAAAGTCTTAGTCTACTGCCTAATGAAACGGATTTCTGCTTTGGTTTAGTTGTCCTTTAAGACTTTAAAAACAGCATTGCTTAATTTGGTGGTAGGTAAATTGAAAATAATTTTTTTTAATAATTGCAACCAATACCATTTAAAATACTTTGGTACATCATGTTGCTATTCAAAACTTGTTTTGCATATATCATATTTTCAGTGGCCTGGTATTAACTATTGCAGGGAAAAAAACTGTAGCACTAATAATTCTTGCCATCTGTATCCGGAGGTATCTGAAACTCCCAATGCAGTACATCATCCATTGACTTGAACAATATTTTGAAGATCTTTTTTCTAAATGCCTGGGTGGGAAAGGCAGGAAAATGAGAAACTTCAATGTTTTTGAAGTATCAGTGAAGATCTAAAGTTTAGTATGTCAATGTATTGTTTACGTGTATGCAGTGGATGGTGTTCTGTAAAACATATCCTTTTTCTTTGGAAAATTTCATAATTTCTTTTTATTGTGGAAAATTCTAAAATTATTTACAAAGGAAAAGTTTGTATCAGTAAAGGCTGTGGGCGTCTGAAGATTACACTGATTGAGCCCATGCATGGATCAGTGATTGTATGGTGTCCTCAATGGCTTGTCTGTCTTTCTTTCCCTCCCCTCCTTTTTTCAATACAGGCGCAGTTTAGGAGAGTGCTTTTGGTAAAATGAAATAAAACGTCTCAAATGTCTGTTCTCATATTGGTTTTGGTCTGTGTCCTTTCCTCATTCTGAATGCTTGCTTTGCACCACTTCATTGCAAGGAACTCATGTGAAATGGACTCCCTTCAGAAGGGGACATTGCATGATCCTTCATGTTTCCTTTACATATTTTTACTAATACTTATCATACAGCTTATTAACACTTCACTTGTCTGTCTGAAACAGGCTGCTGTATCAAGTTAAATGGATATTTCATACTGCTGTTCTACTTTCCCTTATTTTCCTGTTTTTTATGCGCAGGTCTTATCAGAAAGCAGTAGTAACTTGCGAACACCAAGAACTATTCTGGAACAAAAGCGAGAGAGTGGTCTAGGTATGTGCCTACAATTGAAGTTTGTTCGGTATTAGCAGCTTTTCATCTGCCTGTTGTTCTGTACAGTTGTACATTCTTTGAACAGCATTTTTGTTAACAGGACCTAATAGTATTTGTTATATGCTGAGTGTCTGCCTATGAACTGGACTTTTTTTCCTGCAGCAAGTTTTTTATAAAAAATTATAACTGAAAAGAGCAAATTGATTGATACTGTTCACACTGCTGACTGTACTACTCGCAACAGATACACAGGATAATTTTGGGGGTTTTGCAAGAATCTTTTGGATAGAAATGGCCTGCACTGGAAGCAGTTAAAACACTTTTCTTGAACACTAATGTTTCCTACTGTGGGTAATTGATGGATTGAAGGTGTTTGATTCAGGGGAGGGGATGGGGAAGAAATGTCAAGGTTCTTGATAATATCGGGGCAGGGAGAGGGGCTAGGAGGGCGCATACATTTCCTCTCCTAAAATCAGTTTCTTCCTTTCAGCATAAGAATGAATCTTGCTATAAGTGAATTATTTGTTTAAAATTTTTTTAATTCAAGTGGTGATTTTCTCTTGCTTCTTTGAAATAGGCATATATATGACTCATGCAAAAATATGAAATCATGCACTACTGTAAATCAATACTGCATTTTTTTCTGCAAGTGTCTTTTAATGGGAAAAATGAAGTGTAGAAAAAGCATAAGCTATATACATAAACTTAGAAGTATTTTTTCATTTCTTTGTAAAGATCTGTATTTTTTGTACATCTAATCATTGTGATACTTTTCTCCCTATTATATTTTTCATGTAGATTTTCATTATATTTTTCACGTTCTCTGTTGTGTGCTTGCTACAATTAAACAACTTTTCTTTTGCCAATGTGTGACACAGTATGGCTTGTGGAAGTTGATGTATTTCTGTGCATAGATTAAGGTATACATTTGGTGTGGAAGGCTTTTGCCACAGACGAGGTGCCAGTTTATTTGGCTGTGATTGGTCACATGTGCTAGTAATGTTTCTCCTTGTTAAAAGTAGTGAAAGGAAGTATCACTGGGTAGATAGTTGGTTTTCAAAAAAAATCTGCTGCTAATTATTAAACTGTAAAAGATAAGTTCTGAGTGAAAAATGACTTCTTTCAACTAGCAGTAAAAGCTGAAGGAAAAAAGTTGCAACATTTTTTTCCATTTTGATCATCGTTTTAGGTAGATTTCATTTATGGCTGTTGACTGTAAAAGTTATTTTTATATTTCTGTCTATGTCCGTCAGTGATTTGTTAAAACTCCCATCCTAGTGGCAGGAATGTATGAGTTGTAACAAAAGTACTCTCACTTGCATGGAGATGTATGCAAGTCTTCATGGGAAAAGAAGTCAAGCTAAACATGATCAGCTTCTAGGTATTTTCAGTTTGCAGCATTGTCAGTGATGGCAGCTGAAATATGAATAGAGTATTTCCAAATTGGTTAACATTTTGCAGGGGGTAGAAGGGAAACATTTCCATATTAAGTCTGTGGAAATGCATAAGGACTTCATTGCAGCCTGTCATCTCGAAGGTTGATTTGGATGAATGCAATGAGCAGTATTTTTCCAGTTTATATTTGTTTCAGAACTGCAGCTCTTAAAACCACAACAACTTTCACATTATCATCATCATTATCATCATCATCTTGTTTATTCTTTTGTTGTTTTGGTTATTTTTTCAATTGATGCTAACTGGTAACTCTTCTTTACCAAAAGTGAAAACAGAACAAGAACTCACTTTGTTAAAGCCAGTCCTCTCTTTTTGCATATAGCAGAGAGTGCTGTGTCATGAGTAGAAGCACAATAAATTAAGATAGTTTCAGCCTACAAGTACCACTCTGACATTACAAGCATATTGTGAACCTGTCCAAGGCACTGCCAAAAAGCTGCCTTTTGTGTGGTAAGAGCCATATCCTTGCATGCTGCATGCATCCCCAATGTGAATGGACAAACACCTGGTTGTTGTATGTATTTTCTCTAACTCCCATCAGGGTCTCACTGTGCGGGCCTGTTTAGCACCTCAGTGCTCGGGGGTTCTTCAAGTGCACCTAACCTACAGGATTATGCTCGTACTCATCGTAAAAAGCTGACTTCTTCTGGCTTCATAGATGGTATGTGCACACTCTCGCACATGCACGCACAAACCCATGTGCCATATTGAACTTCTAAAGATTTTAATGGAATCCTAGAATCCTTTGCCTTAGTATTAATTGTATGAGTTTTTATTGCTTCTTTATTGCCCACAGCGTGCATATGTTTAACTTAATAGCATAGTTAATTCTTGTTTCTGCCTTGAATTAAACACTAGCCCACAGACTTGTAATGTGTGCCAGGAGATTTCAGCAAGTGCATTTTTTCATTTAGTAAACTAAAATTTTGGGGTTTAAATTCTTATTTTAAACTTTGGTTTCTATGATTACTTATTGATCTCGAAATGAAATTACTTGGAGCATATGCAAGGAATGAAAGAAATGATAAGTTAAATACTGATGGTGAAAATTTTAGGATTCCTGATCTTTTTTTTCTGGTGGGGTTTGGATTGCAGAGGAGCAGGAGATTTTCAGTTTTGGATAATCTGGGGTAGAAAAGAAATTCTCATTAGATTTCAGAATGTAAAGATGCCAAAGTAGACCTTTAAAAGTCTGAGGTGAAACAGTATTCCAGTATTCATGCTGTTTTCCCCGCAATTCACTACTCAGTGTTCGACTTTAACCTTGATATAACCTTGTATGCCAGAATCACCAGCTCATTCTGCTTGTTTTCATACACTTCATTACACATCTTGTAGTTGCCAACAATCCAAATTTTCTTCTTTTTAACATCTTTTTAGATTTTAGCCCTTTTCCTTGGTCCTTTCTGCATGCCACTCAGTTCTAATACCTTCTCATCTTTTTTTCTTCTTCCTTTCCTTTTTTTGAAATCTCCCTCTTTTGGTAGCTGTTACAAATTTCAGGTACCTGTTTTTCTCTTTCTCAGACACCACACGCGGTTCTGCTGTTAAAAGGTTTTCTATCTCATTTGCTCGACACCCAACCAATGGTACGTTTTGCTTTTATTTTAAAAACAAAAAAAATCAAAAGTTTCCTTGCTTCATCCCTTCTACTTTTATTTCAAATATGGGGTGTACAGTATCATCCAGCTGTCTGTTTTTCCTAACTTCCAGCACAACTCCAAATATATTTGTAATCATTAGCTACCCTAAATCCCTTCTTTACCATTCATTAGTATAAATACATCAAAAATCATTCCTTAAAAAAATCATTGAAAAAACTGAAGAGCTGCTGTTAATCATGATCTCTGTAATTATTCCCCCCAATTTCTTGTGTGATCAGACTATATGGTACAAGATAAAAACAGGATTAAACTTGATCTTTATTGGGCATACACTTCTTGATAGCTGTTGCTTCTTTGTCTTTCTCCCACTGAGCTGTTTCCCTGAGTCTCCTGATTCTAAAGTAAATCACTGAATTGGCAACTGGAGTTTTGGCATCACTTCAAGAAGATAGTAATAAATTAAAAAGCTAAAGCAGAAGCTCTGGTTCCATTCCTGCTAAATTGCTGTATTTATCATCAATCAAAAATTTACTTTACCTTGTCATACTTCTCTGCTCATCAGATGTACAAATTATTTAAGCACTAAAAATCACAGCAACAGAGCTGCCTCTTGTTTACATTGACCTCTTGTGCTTCAAGAGTGAGAGTCAACTTCTCTTCAGTCTACCATAGTTACAAATAGAAGTCTGATTGAACATGTAGGACAGAGGTATGTCTTTCTCTTCCTCAGCAAAATATTTCATGCCTATCTTTCTATGCAATTAAATAGGCTCATTCATGAAAACTAGACTCTGTCTTCAGCATCCACCAGATCTTAATGTAGCTTTTCCAGATTTCTTTATGGCAGTTTTAATGTGTGCATGACTGCGGGCTGACTACAGTGTTAGTGGTATTACTGAAACTGTGGTGGAAATCATCAGTATTTTCATGTTAGATTAAAAATACATTCTTTTAGAAGCAAAATTTAAAAAAAAGACACTGGGTTTTTGTTTGGCTTTACAGAGAGGCATAGTAGTCCTTTTATTAAGTTCATTTGCAATTTACAGTGACTTTTTGCACTGCAGTGTTTCTTGAAGGGAAACTGCTATGGTAACGCTGAATTAATACAGTTAAGACTATGTTTGATCTAAAAGGCCAGTTCTAGTATCCTATTTCCAATAAGAAAGATGGGAATCCATTTTTTATTTTTAGACTCAAACCATTTGAGTTCAATAGTATTTCCAAAACATCCGAAAGTCAGAAAGTAAGAACTACATTTGAGTATCCGTGTCTAGTAAAGATTACTTTCTGTTCCATTAAGCACTGTTTGTGACTGCATTCTTTAAAAAAAGGATCTAAATTGCTTGTAATGAATGCATTGATTATTCTGATGAGTTTAATACAGTAGTTCTACCACTCATCTTTTACAAGATTAATGCATGCTGTGTAAGCTCCCATGAAACCTAATTATATTGCAGGTTTCAAAGAGTTATTATTAACATAAAAACATATTCATGTTGTTTTGTCTGTCCTCTGGATTATCATTTTTGTTCTCCTTATCCCTTTCACTCCATTTTTTCTTATTTCTGTGTTATTATCACACCCTCTTAACTCATTTCAGACTACTTCCCTCATCTTTAGTTCAAGGAACATGATGAAACAAGTATCTTCTGACAGTGCTTTACCTTATTTTCTGGGCCTCTGTGCAGAACACCCACACCTCTTTAGGTGCTGGTCCCTTTCCTCTGTGGAATTTCTAGGCTCCAGTGGTATGTCTCTATAGCTTTTAAATGTAAGATAGCAGGGTGGCTTTTTGAGATGCTGCGTTAACCCTTTCATTGTCTTGCCTTTTGACAGGAACAATGCTTTAAGAATAAACACAGCCAAAGCTCAAAGGCTGTTACTTTACAGGAAATTGCTTTTTTAAAGGGATACTGTCAGGCAGCTCATCATTGAAATTCAAATTTATTTCTCATACATGATCATAAAATATTTATCTTAAAATATTCAAATAAAACATCACAGGTAGATTTCCAGGGTATCTTTTAAGTCGTATCATTTAGATGTGAAGATACAAACATGCTGGTATTTTGCTGCTGCTGCTGTCTGATAGCAGAATTGGAATTGTCAAAATTGAATGAAAACCCGTGGAGGGGAAATTCCAGAAAGAAGAAAATTCTCCCCCCCCATCCCTTCTTTTTTCTTAAAGGGCATAGGTGCATTTTGAAATTTCCAGTTTTCTGTAATCCTGCACTATAAGAGTAATAGTTATTAAAAAGCTAATCTGACATTATCCCACTACGTTCTTTGCAAAATCGAAGAAATAACTTCCCATTCAAATGATAGGGACTTCTCTATAAGGGTAAAGAGAAATCTTGCATTTTACTATAATGCAAAGAAAGGGTTTGCGTTTTGCATGCATGCTTACTTATTTAGGATATCAATATGTATGCCAAACATCTTAGTGCTTACACTGAAGCTTAGCTACTGCCTTTATAGAAAAACAGAAATTAAGTTTATGGTGGTGTTTCTTTTGTACATGAAAACAAGCTTCCATGAAATGCAACTTTTTATTTGTAATACAAGTGAACCTCTCATAACTACACTTCAGTTGATTTTATATTTAAAGTGACTGTCCCTCACATTTGAGTATGGCCAGTGTGGATCCAAATATAAATACAGACATTTGGGGGTTGAAATTTTGTTGAGTTACTCCTCTGTGGAAAGCATAAATGGGAAGTGAATGAGGAATACTTGTTATCACAAGAATATTGATGCTTATAATTTTAGGGAGGGAACAGTTCACAGTTGTAATGCTATCTCTAATAAATGTGCTTTAAACTGAAATTCTAAATATTATTTCATTCACAATTGTTTCTTCATTTAAATATCTTAAAAGAAATGTGGCAACTGTAAATTTACAATGCTGAATTGCAAATCTGTAATGTTACAGCTGTATGTTGAAAACACTAATGGGCATATTTTTCTGTTCTGAAATGCAGTTGAATGAAGAGTTATTCATTGAGTTATCAAACTTGCATCACTTTAAAGAACTTCAGCGTTTTTTTCTGAAATGTTTAAATACTTTTTTAGTATGTTAGCAATATGGATATGCATGGTTGTTGTATGATGAGTACTAATTTAGAAAAGTGAAGTCCAATAAGTTTTTAGATTTTAGGTTGCTATACTTACCTGTTCTAATATATGAAACTTCTAGTCCTTTAAGTACTGTTTTTAAATGGATAAAGGTAGGTGTAAATCTGTCTTACAAAGTTAAAACATGTAACATCAAGGTATAGAAGTGCTAACAGTGGTTTTCCTTTGATACTGAAGGCAACAGTTTGTTTTCACAGAATACTGAAGATGATAGAACGTGAATTCTACAAATTCATTTTTTGGAAGTTGTAGCATTTTTAGCTCTTTTCTGCTAACAGTTGACAACACAGCCATCCTATTTTACTTGCATGGATGAGTTACCTATTTAGTGCTGTGCCAGATATGAGAATGAGTGCAAGAATTACTACCATTTCCTGCGTATTCTTTTCTTACTAATTTACTAAGTCCGTCTTAGAGGAAGGTTACCTTTTTTGAACTGATTTGGGAGAGGAGCACAGTTGTAATGTTTGGAGACACTTCGTGTGTACATGAGATTTGTATCCCACTTTATGTTACATGGTAGCTTTATTTTAGTATGTCCTGGAAACTGGCACATCTTGTTCCAACTCCTATAATTTAGTGTCCATGATTTCAAGAGTACTGTGTCTGCATGTGCTGATTTAAAATAAGTACTTTTTATTGTACATTGATACTTGCCTGTGCAGTAGCTTAAATTGTGTCTTATGTTTGGAAATCCGTTTTTTTTATTATATTTCCTTCAGGCTTTGAATTGTATTCCATGGTGCCTTCTATTTGCCCTTTGGAAACCCTACACAACTCCTTGTCTCTGAAGCAGGTGGATGAATTTCTTGCCTCTGTTGCTGCTCCATCAAGGGAAAATCTACAGGAGACATGTACTGATTTTAGTTTGTAATTATGTTCCTTTTAAACTGTTAAATATTGCTTAATCTTTCCAGTATCTTACAGCTAACAAGTAAACTAAGAATACTGCTTTAAAAAATAAAATATGTGCATAAACCATAATTTTAATTTTTTGTGGCCTGGATAGTGTTATAATTAATTAATGTCTCTGTTGACTGGGATAGTAAAATAAGGGTTTAATGAAATCATAATTGGTTTATTTCCTCATATTAAGACTTTCTCTGTACTGTCCACCCTGTTAGCTGCATTGCAGTAATGCTTCTTAGTGAGAATACAGTATTTCCTGCTTTATACTGTACCATTGTAGTGTCACTAACCTCAGCAGAGTAGTGTTGCCTTTTACAAGCCTTTTACATCCTAAAACTGTTATTTCCTGTTTCTTGGAATATTAGACGGGGTTTCACCTTGTGATGTGCACCTTGCAGTCACTTAGTTTCTTAGTAGTTTGTGCTGTATGGTTAATGTTTAAGTGATACTGAAATTAAAGGCAAACTGAGTTCTACCCATGTGCATGTCTGGGAAGATGACTTTCCACTGTGAATTTTGATCAGAAAATTTGTACTTGATAGTTTTGATAAAAAGGTTATCTGTCTAGATGTTAGAGGTTTTGTTTTTTCTGTTACTTTAGTTTTATACATCTTAGATTTTAATCAGGCCTCCTATTTCTGAGAAGACAGGTAAGCAATTTAAGAAAACTGATGTTAAAGAAACCAGGGAGGCCTACAGGTATTTTGAAGTTTAAATTTAAAATGCTTTGTTACACTTGTTAGGAAGCTTGTGTCTCTTCCAAGCGGTTGAGAGCACAAGACAAAAAAAATACTTCATTCCTCTGCGGTGGTTTGGTTGTCACCTTTCTACAAAGGAGTGGTTGGAAATTAGACCTGATAGAATTGAGGCCATAAGTGCTCTGCTCTCCTTCTTCTTTCCTATAACATTTGGAAGTTCACTGGAGACTAATGTATTGTATACACTTTTCAAAGGCATTTTGGACTTAAATGCCAGTTTAGTCCAAATGCCTATTCCTGTGCAGCCCTCAACATATGAGAAGTAGCACTAGTGATTTTGCCAGCTGTACTGAAATTCAGCTTAGCTGCCTTACCAGCATGAATTTCTTGTGTCACTTTATGAGCTAAAATGGAGATAGTTAGATTTGTCTTTCATGCTGTGAAGTTCTGACCCTAGAGTCAAAAATTGGTGGCTGAGCTGCAGGGTGTGTAACTGTAGCGTCTGTATGGGTGGACAGATAACAGTTCTGTGGCTGCTATCTTAAACATTTTGCTCAGGTGAGAATATTTTCATTATTAATGATGTGTATCTTTTTTTTTTTTTTCACTTTTCAGCTTCTCCAACTTACATGATTCCAGTTTCAGGAAGAAAAATTCCTTTAAATACATACACCCCTGCAAAAATTCAACCAACACCACTTGAAACTGTGCCTGAAAGGCAAGCAGTAGAGAAACTGACCTTATGTAAGTAACTTCTGTCAGAGGCACAGTGGTCTAACTTGATTAAATTATTTCCAGCAGTAGGATTCTTTCATATATATATATATATATATATATTACATAATTTCTTAGGGCAGATATTTCTTAAAATTCTGTGTATATGTAAATGGGATCACTTTACGGGTCACAGAGAACTTAACAGTGTTGCACAATTAGTTGTAGTAGTAAAACTGCGTTAATAGTTACTTTCTTTTATCCTCCGAGGTATCTGGGAGAATTTCTGTGGCCTGAAAATGGATGGCTTTTTGTTTTGTTTTGAAGTACAACAGTATTTCCAGCTGTCTCCAAGTGAATCAAGAACAGGAAATTTGTTTAAATTCCTGAATTTCCAAGATGTTTTCTGGGCATTTACCATAGAGCTCTATAAGCAGGTTCTGATTAAAGCTGCCAATAACGTAATGATGTATTCAATCACTTGTGTATATATATATACAATCACTTGTATATATATTAAATATGAATATACTAGTGGCAGGCTACACTGTCTGCTTTTGGAAGCTTGTGCTGGCCAGTGGGCCTCTAGAACAAAATCCAATTGCATGTCTGGTTCATTAGATACATTGTGGCTTTGTGTATGTTCCTCTGTTAGGTAACTTCTACTTTTCTTGGGTTTGATGCTTTTCAGCATGGGTATTCTTAGGTGTAAAACCTAACTCTTTTCTTCTTTATCTGTACAGCTTCCTCTGGATCTTCTGTTCATGTACCTAATGTTAAGCTAACTCTTGAAGAGACCTCGCTAGATCTGGAACTTAGTTGTGAAACTCTTTTTGAGAAGAAATGATGTTGATAAGACAAAACTGGAACCATCTTTTTAAACAATTTAGTGTGAGTTCAACTAAATTACTGAGATTTAAAAAGCTAGTCATGTCTGTAGTTCAAAGTGCACCTAAGAAGCTATACATGGTTAACTAGTGTGCACACTACATATTTAGGTCAAATGTCTTTTCTCATTTTTCAAAACATTTCAAGAATGTTTATTTATCAGTTTGAACTTCACACCTTTACTGGAAATGCTGCACATGAACATTCTCAGTGTCTTCAGATATTTACTGTAAACCTGTACAATACCAATGCAGTGGTATGTGTTACAGTGGCTCTGTTGATGTCACGGTAATAAAGGCATTGCCTGTTATCATTATAAACTTCTATTTTCAGGAGTTTATAATCTCCCTGTTGAGTTTCTTTTGTGGACTGAAATGTAACACACATCTTTGCTAGAAGCTTTTTTTTATTTGTGTTTCCAAAGAGATCTGTTTTGTCTGGTTTTGAAGTCAAGCAGATGTTTTCTGCATTTTACTTATTTTATATCATATATGCTGCAATAATTAGGCATGATGGAGTGCGTTAATGCGTTGTCACTTTCCACTCTCCTTATTTTTATTCTGTGTTTACATCAGACCTGTAACGTTCAAATATACTTTCTCTTTTCTTGTTTAGTATACATGCTTGTACCTGTATATCATCCAGCAGATAAAACTGTCTTTTATATGTTTTTATCATGTCCTTCTGATGTTTACTAAAAAAGACAGTTTTATCTGCTTTGCCATGTCTTTCTGCAAAATACTGATTAAAAAGCAGGTTTTGTAAAAAGAGAAATGGTTACAGCTGGTCTTCTAGTAAGTTTATAATGAAAAATAGTAAATCTTCCATCTATGCTCTGTTATCATCCCTTCAGAGTAGAGAGAGACTATGGTGTAACAGACCTCAGTACTTACTGTTGCAAAATACTCAGGATTCCTCATGGCCTGGGGATTTTCATACTTCTGCCTTGCAATCTAGGTGGTTAACAACAGCTCCCATTTAAAAAAAAAAAAAATAAGAGCTGTGAGAAGCAGTAGTAAGTCAGCGGAACTTTGAGTTATTGCGTTATGTAATGATCCAGTCTGAGCAGATCTTGTTGTTATCCGTGGCATGAAAAAATACTGAATTATTATAATTATCCCAAATGTATGAAAATATTGTCCAGTTTTGTTAAGTTCAAGTGGCTGGTTATTAGTAATGGACGTAATAAACTGCAAGTTATATAATTCCTTTCACATGTAAGTTGCACAAGTTGTAGCTTCTGAGTAATATTTTTAAATAGGGCTCTTCCTCATTTCCAGAGCCAGTGCAATTCTTAATTACACTTACTTTGCCACAGGGCCTGTTTTTTCAGTGTTTACCACATGTGAAATGGATTCAGCAGACTAATTCTAAGAATGCTGGTTAAATACCAAAAATATGAAGGGTTTCACAGCTATATACTTAAAACATTTCATTTTCTGCAATGTAATTGTGTTATTGACAGTGTTGGTCTTACACACAACTGAATGTACACTTGTTTACCATTTTTAAGAAAATACTGTAAAAATTTAAGTATGCGTATCATTCCAGTCAACCAAAGCTGTGGCATAACTTTTTTTTCATGTGCTCCTAAATAAAACCAAAATCACTGGCAACTTCTCTCCATTTTGTTCTCTTTTAAGTTTATATGTGAAGTACAGGGTAGTTGACTCAGTCATCTCAGTGGAAAACAACTTGTAAATAAGGCATTAATATGCAAATATGCTAAATTCTGTTTGCAGTTCACACTGTAGAAAAATACGTTAAGAGATCAAAGTGTGTGTAAGTGGCATGAAATTTGGGCCTTTGAGGAGGTGTATGCACTAAATACGAGATAGAAGCTATTGTGGCAAAGACCTTACAAGAAGCTTGAAGTCTGCACTGATACAAAAAACACACTTCTAACATGTACTTGCCGTGGAAAAAAGAAAGAATGGATGAAAAAAATTGTCACTATTCCACATAATGTATGAATGTAATATGCTGAATCATAGATTCAAAGAATGGTTGGAGTTGGCAAGGGCTTGAAAAATTGCTTAGTTCCAATCCCCTGCCATGGGTGGGGAAAGAGCCTTGTAGTCCAAATTTCTAAAAGTTGCAAATTTTCATGTGATCTCCTACCAGTGGAAGAATCAAATTTCTGAAACAAAACTGAACTTGACTAGAAATTATTCTTTGTCTTCATCCAAGCTACACTGAGATCAGTGCATATTTTTCTATGATAAAGTTGCTGGAAAAGGGAAACAAACTTCTGTGTGGAAATTACTATGTCTCGTGGTGTATTCTCTTAAAAGAGCCTAATTTGGTGATAATTGCTCTGATCTAAAAGGGATTGTGTGTTTGACAGTGATAAATTCTTTGGTTTTAAACAAGTGATAAATGAGAAGTGAAAGAAAGGAAATTCTGATATTTTACATGAGTATCTCAAGATAGCCTAAAAGGGAGGTATTTTAGGCTATTTCGCCTGGATGCATGTTCTATCCAACATGTTCTTGAGAAATTCACTTCCTGTGCATCATTTTTGATCTATGTAACCTGATGTCCAGGTAGAATAGAAATACCATCAAAGCTATTTTCTCCACCAAACTTACAGATCTCCATTCTATTCAGTAAAAGGGACAAAAGTCATTGACAACAGGTGGTCAGAATCAGAGTTGGTACTACCTGAACATTTGCACAACACACAAAGCTCTAAAACCATCATCTTTTTCACATTTTTTCCTGTGCTTACTAACTCTATCTGGACACAGACTCAGCCTTGCTTAAGTAGCTGTAATTCCTACTGAAATCAGCTTAATTAGGCAAAAAGTGAATTTGGCCCAAAAAGAAAATTAAGGCATACTTTCTGCACTCACTAAAATAATTTTTTTAAACTTGCTATATAAAAAAATAAAGGTGGGATTTTAGTAAATGGTCTACTTCAGACATTTTGTTCAGGTTTTAAATAAATTTTCACTGTATTTTCTTTTAATTTAGCCAAATAGCTTCTAAAGATATCTTAAAAATTACTAAGCTATTTGGTTTGGGTGGCAAAAGTTGCTAAGGTGAATGGCAATTTATGTATTTTAACATAAAAATATTCCAGTCTTATTTTTTTTCTCAGTGTGAAAGTTATGCTACTACTTCACCCCATACACCCACCATATATCCATACAGGGCCATACATCCACCCCAATGCATACTTCATATTTTATTCTGAATGCAGTTATGGATTTGCAGTAAAATAGAGATTTACAGAATAATGGCTCTAATCCTTAATAAGGGATTAGATAATAACGGAAAAGAAACTGAGTATTTAATAAATCTTTTTTGTCTCATTAGGCTTTGGAATTAAATCCATGTGCGCAAAATGGAGGAATTAAATGCACTGAGTAAAGAATGTTTAAATTGCTCAGCTTTCAGCCCTTGTGATTTAATGACTTCATTAATGCTTTAAATTATCCTAGCAGTTTCCACTGTTCAAGCCTGGAATATATAAAACCAAGGAAAATAAGTCTTTTGATAAAATCTTGCTAAAGAAGAAAAAAAAAATCTGTGTATTTTAATATTATGTTTCCTAAAAATTGATCTATATTGTCATTCTAATGACTGTCATCAATGCAAGAACCTACTGATGAGTACAGCCATCATGAGATGTATTAACTTCATGTTCTGGTCAGGGTTATGATGCAGGGAAAATGTTCTGTAATGGTTTCTGTTTCTCTCTGTGTTGCAGCAACCCTAAAGTCTTAACCATACCCTAACTGGGGAAAACAAACTCCAAGCACTTCAAAGTACCTTTGTTAGGCATGTAACCTCTTGCATGACTTTAAAAGCACAGCGAAAAATAGTGAAATCCAGTAGTCAGTTTTGGGAAAATCTTGATGACATTACTTATTGCATGGAAAACATAAATGGTTTTAGGGAGATCTAGGCTTATTTTCAAATATTTGTTGTGGTGTCTGAATAGTATATTTGGGAAAAGTCTTCAGGATCTGCCTTTCTTTTGATGCATGGAAATTTAAGACAATTTTGCACCACATTAATTCTGTCAGTGCAATAAATGTTATTACAGTTTATTAAATGCTGTTATTACAGTTCATTAAATTTAAGTTACCTAATTTGTGAGTGGGAAATCACTAACCTGTAAACCATGTTTTAGTATGTTTTAACCGGTTACTTACCTAGAACACATTATATCCCCCCCCCAAGCATCTGTTACCTCCTGAAATTACTCACCACTGCTGCCTGTCCCTCCACTCCGTCAAGGTCAAGCTTGAAAATCCATCTCAGAGACTGACTGACAACTCAGTTAACAACAAGATGGAGAAGTTGTGGGGGGAAGATTCTCCACTTTCTGTACCAGGCCTACTAATTCAGTTCTTAAAACACTTTAATGAACTTGCAAAACCAATAACTCTCAAGGGCTTGCAGAGCTAAAGAGACTGTAGTTAAAATTCCTTAAACAACCCTTGTTCTTTGTTTCTGCTTGTTCTGGCTGAGAATCTCCAAGAAATGCAAATTCTGGGTGCATCTGGATGCACAGTGAGCAGCTAGTCTGGCTAGTGTGGGTGCATACTTAATACTGACACCCTTTACTGCAGGTCAGGACCAAGGTGACCTGCAGCCTTCTGGGGCACTAGGACCAGAGGGAGGCCAGAGCATGGTCTGTGTACAGAGGACATCTACACATTTCCAAGGAAGGTAATAAACTTTAGCTATATATTTAAGAATGAGTCTTTAAAGACTCGGGAACAAAAGCTGGCTCAACTCTACTGCAGGGGGATTAGAAATACCAGCTGTGTGGTTCAGCTCACAATAAACTATTCTTGAGAGAGGAAAAAACCAGGGGCTATGATGTTGCACTTTCTCTTCCTTTTTATTTTTACTTGCAGGAGGGAAGTTAGGCAATTGTTTGCAAAGTTCGGTGCAGTAATAGCACTTCTGCACAATCTTCAAGAAGCAAAATAAAACAGGGAAGTGATCTAACTGGTTGTTGGCAAAACCATTACTAAAGGTTTGTATCTAGTCAGTGTCCAAACTCTGTAGATGTGGAAATGCCACAGAGGATATGGATAGAGATAGATGGTATTTCAGTGAAGAGAAAGTCACCAAGAGATATTACTGTTACTTTCTTGTAGTTGCATGCAAAGTGAACAAACATGTGAGACTATTAAACCAGAGAGTATCAGATTGGGTGGAATGGTTGTTAAGACGATATTTGTGCCAACAAGGCTCACTGCCTGGCACTCCAGAAAGTCACCTCTGCACAGGGATCCAGAAAGACTTGAACTCTCAAGGCGCAGCTTTGAACACCAGGTTGGAAGAGACCTCAAGGATCATCTGGTCCAACCTTTATTGGCAAAACATAACCTAGATGAGATGTCCTAGCACCCTGTACAGCTGAATCTTAAAAGTATTCAATGCTGGGGAAACCACCAGTTCCCTGGAGAGACTATTCCAATGGATGGTTGTTCTCACTGTGAAAACGTTTCCTCTTATGTCCAGTTGGAATCTCCCCAGGATTAACTTGTGCCCATTACTCCTCATCTTTTCCACATGACTCCTTGTAAAAAGGGAGTCTCCATCCTCTTCGTAGCCAGCGTTTAAATACTGGACCATGGTAACAAGGTCTCCCCTGAGCCTTCTTTTCTCAAGACTGAACCTACCCAGTTCTCAGCCTTTCCTCATATAGCAGGCTTCCCAGTCCTTTAATCATCTTAGTGGCCCTTCTCTGGACCCCCTTCAGCCTATCCGCATCCCCGTACAGTGGGGACCAAAACTGAACACGGTATTCCAGGCACGGACTGACAAACGCCGAGTAGAGTGAGATAATGACTTCTTTATCTCTGATGCCCTTGTTCCCCAGAATCCTGTTGGCTTTCTTTGCTGCAGGTGCACACATTAACTCCCATTGAGCTTTTTGTCCACCAGGACCCCCATGTCCCTTTCTACAGAAATGAATCCCACCCAAGTAGGTCGCAGTCTGTGCTTCACTTCTGGATTATGTTTACCCATCTGCAAGATTCTACATTTGACCTTGTTGAACTTCATAAGGTTCGTGTCAGCTCACTATTCCAGCCTATCCAGCTCAACCTCCAGGTTGACTCTCCCTTCCAAAGTGCACACTTCCCCACTCACTTTGGTACCGTTGGGAAACTTCATCAGATTACAATTTGATCTCATCATCCAGATCACTTATGAAGATACTGAACAGTATTTGGTTCGATATCAACCCTTGGGGGACCCACCAGTAACAGGTTGCCCCTGGGGTATTGCTTGTCACCATTTCCCTCACCACCATACAGACCACTTGTCAACACCGTAATGTGTCAGTTTCTCTAGGAGGAGGCTGTGAGACACTGAATCAAAAACCCTGGACAAATTCAGGTAGACAATGTCCACCACTTGCTCCAGACACCTACAGTCTCCTGCCTCTTCCAGTGCAGCCCTGGCCCCAGCCAAGCACAGGAAAACACAGAGGTGTGTGGAGACACCAGGCCCCTGTCCTGCTCCTGGGGGTTAGACTAGATATTGGATATTACGTAGTTTGAGATGAGCTCTTAGGCAGCTCTTCCCTGTGAGGGTGCTGAGGCGCTGGCACAGGTTGCCCAGGAAGAGGAAGCTGTGGCTGCCCCATCCCTGGCAGTGTTCAAGGCCAGGTTGGATGGGGCTTGGAGCAACCGGTTCTAGTGGAAGGTGTCCCTGTCTGTGGCAGGGGATTGGAACTGGATGAGTTTTAAGGACCCATCCAGCCCAGACCATTCAACCATTCTGTGTTGATTCTACCGCCATAAGTTTGAAAGTATTACAAGAGAAATGAGGAAAACCCACAACATTCACAGAGCAGTGAACACCGACATCCCGAGCAATCCTAAACTCTGCTTCTGAGCCGTTCCCCTTACGGCCCTGGTCTGGTCTGCTCTGCTCCGCTCCGTCCCGTCCCGTCCCGTCCCGTCCCGTCCCGTCCCGTCCCGTCCCGTCCCGTCCCGACCCGACCGCCACCGCGGCCTCGGCCTCGGCCTCCTCCTCCCAGCCACCATCACGCGAGGGGCGGTCCCACCCGAGAGGGTCGGCCCTCGGAGAGGAGGGGTTGTCGCTGCCGTTGGGACGTGCCCCAGCCCAGCGCGTGGGCCGGGCCGGGCCGGGAAGGGAAGGAAAGGGAAGTGAAGGGCGGCACTAGGTGCTCTCCTGCTCCGTCCGCGCCGCAGGTAGGAGGCGGGGATGGCGCCTTGGGTCTGTCCGCGCCTCACGGAGCGGGCACCTGAACAGGGACGGCGGGTGCGTCCAGCGGTGCCCGTAGGGCAGGGTGGGGGAGAGCCGGGCCGGCCCTGGCTCCACGGTGGGAGCGGTGCGGCCGGCACCTTTAGCGGGGCCCGGGGTGGGGGTCACGGGGAGCAGCCCGACCCGGCCTTGCCGCGGGTGGCGGGGCCTCTCCTCGCCCCGCGTAGCGGTGCGGGGCCGTTCTCGACTGGGCTGCGAGTCCGCGGCCGCGGCAGGGCTCATGGGAAGGGGCTTCCCCCACGAGCGCAGCGCGGAGGCCCTGGCGCAGAGCTCCTTTCTACCCGCCTCGCGGGGCGCAGGGCCCCTTGGTCGGTAGCGGCTGAGGAGGCAGTGCGGGTAAGTTGACGGTGGTGGAGCTGTTCGGGCAGGGCCAGGAGGGACTCGGGGCGTTCGCGCTGGTACCCGCCCGCGGAAGGAAGCTAGTGGAATTGTCATGCGGGGCCTGCAGTGGGGCTGCTCAGGGGCGCTTGCCGTGCTAGCCGCTAGTAACGGTGCGCCGCTAGCAACTGGGTGCGCAGTCGTTCATAGCTCTCTCTTCAGTTACAGGTTATAATCACGAACAGTGGCCATGCCGTTCTTGGTACTCTGAGGCAAGTACTAAACGTGAATATGCTATTACTGCACTTGTCTGATGGTAACAAACTAGTGCCCAGCTTTGTAGGGGTGGCTTTGTATTTCTCTGTAATAAATCTTGCTTTTAGTGAAGGGTAAAGAGAAGCTGAAGGTTCTGTTTAAATGGAGATTGTAGTATGTATGATATACATTGACTGCATTAGTGTTACTGTCTTGAGTAAGATGCTTCCTAAGCTGCTTTGGTTTATTGGCAGGTGTGTTTTGCCAGTTTTGTCTCTGCATATTAAGGTAGTTGGGGAATGTATCTGAACAGCTGGGGTGCTGTTTTGAGTAGTTTACAGATGCATAGGAAAACAGTCTTGAGTCCTAACTTCTTTCTATGTAAGTTATGCATGCTGGTTTACATAGGGAATTTAGCTGGCCTAAGTGTGAGTCTGTATGTACCTATTTCAAAGGAAGTAGCCAATTATGTGCATTGGTAGGTATTTCCTATGAACATGATTCTGTCTTTCCTTGTTAGTGTGCTTACTAGAGTGGGGCAATAAGCCACTGCACATACTTGTATAGCTACATGTGGAAATGAATTGATGGCAGAAGCCTGAAGTTGCGCAGACTTCAGTGGGAGTGATGGAGGAGAGTCTGTGGTGTGGAAGAGCATTCAATGCTTGTGCCAGTCATTGGCCGACTTCTGACAGAGCTTGTCCTGAATACAGTAAGAGTCCTTAGAGCATTTCCAGGAGGAGTGTAGTGAAGACTGAACACTTGATGCCTTGTTTTACCACAGGGAGTAGAAGTGAGCAGCACTGATTCATCTTCCTGTTTCCCAGTCTATTCTTCATCCTTTTTCCTAGTCGCGTCCATTACTGAAAACTGCTCCTCCCACCACCCTGCTGCTGTTGGTGTATTTTGAACCATATTCTGCCTGACGTGGTGTGTTTGCACTCTTCCTCAAGGGAAAAAAATAAGACTTGTTAGAATAATGAAGACAGAAGAGGGTGATTCTCACACTGTCTTTGAAACAAAGGCAGTGGCAGCACAGTTGCTGAAATTAAGTTCTTGCATAACAGTGCTTACTTTGTAGTATGGCTTTCTTCATAATCTGCTCATTTTAGACCAGCCTTATGCTGTTGGCTTTGCCATGAGGCATGCATAATCACATGCAAATGCAGTATGTTATGGTAAAGTCACATGAACTGAGTATTCCAGAACAAAGTTTTCTGTTCTCACTAGTTGTAAATTTAACTCAGTTTTACTGTACCTGCATGTGCTGTTTGGCTTTTATTAATTTTTATTCTGTAGTTGTGTTACACTTAAACACTCATTTTAGTATTTAAGTATGGGAAGGAGCATTTGAGAAAGCAGCAGAGAACACAACTTTAATGCCATTATATGCATAACTCTTGTAAGTTTGACCGTCAGCAATGTGGATGGTGTTAGTGAATGAGACACTTTTCCTTCAAACACCCAAATACCTGCTGCCGATTGCATTGAGACAAAGAACTAGTCATTTAAAGTGCTTCAGTTAAAAAAGAAACCCAAAAAACTTAAGCTGCATTGATTATTTTTCCTGATATCTTGGAGTAGGTCTTTTTTTTAACCACTGTCTTTCTTTTAATAGCTGTCCTTAGTCAAAGGCTGAGTATAATTTTGTTATTATTTAGGTTAATAGTTTCAAAATAGTACCTGCAGAGCTGTCTTTTCAGACATGGCAGTATAGGATGCTACCAAGCATGTGTCCTATGGCAACCCCGCTCTACCTGTCTGTGTCAACCCTGCTCTATCTGTGATGATCCTGCTCCATGACAGCACTGCCCCATGACTCTTCTGTGATGTAGGCTGTGTCACTGAAATGGTGTAGATGATGCTGAAAACAAGAAAAGGAAAATAATTAAGCATTGTCTGTGTTCTGGCATCCACTGGTATATACTTGCTGATATAGTGACCTGACCTTTCCCATTTAGAGGTGGTAATATTTTGTGGCAGACAGTTGTATCTGTAAAGGCACAAGACAATGTATTTGGAAGAGTTGTGAGGAAGTACAAAGCTGTGAGGTCCTGGCAAAATAGTCTGTTTCCAAAAGAAATAGAAAACCATAGGATTCAGAAGACTGGTTATTCTTAAGATGTTTATAAGAATATTATGCTTTATTCATTAAACACTACCAGTATGCTGTTTCCTGTGTTAGAAATACATTAGAATAAAATAGTGTGCGTGCTTTTGGTTAATTGTGAATAAAAAAATAGGATGAGGGAAAGGGGAATTTGCTGATGACCTATAAGGACAGGTGTTGAACAGCCAGGATGCCATTTTTGGAATATAAAGCAAGCTTTCTTCACATCTGTAAGAGGTGAGCATCAGGTCTGGTCTGTGGTTGTGCCTGACTGAGGTAGTAGCTTTTAAACACATTTATTGAAAGCTCTTTTTACTGAAACTATTGTCAATAGCAAAAATACACAGTTGATTACACAGAAATTGCTATTATAGTGAGGGGCTATAAGGAATCGAGTGGGAAGAAGCTTCTTTTTTGGGTACAGTACTACTCGAGAACAATTTTAATGTTTGAGAATATCAGGAACATATTTATGGTTTCTTTTATTAAAACACCTAAGATAAAAAGCTGTTGTCAGTTTTGCCATCAACCTGTAGAACATAAAGCAAGGCTGGATAGAAAAGTATCAGTCATAACTTCTGGGTAATACAAAATCTCATTTCTGCAGTCCTCTCTCAAGTCCTTGTGTTGCATAAAAGCTCTATTTCTGATCAAGATCTGTTTTATTTTTAGGAGGATAGCATTGTGTTTAAAATGGAAGTTGACATAAGTGGAGAGTCCAGAACTACCATATCCACCCTTCCTGTGCCTCTTGCAGAAGTGAGTCCTGTGGGCAGGATGGAAGCAGAGAAGCCACGCTGTTCCAGTACCCCCTGCTCACCAATGCGACGGACAGTTGCGGGATATCAAATCCTGCACATGGATTCTAACTACCTGGTCGGCTTCACAACTGGAGAGGAGCTGCTAAAATTAGCCCAGAAGTGTACAGGAAGTGAAGAGAATAAAGGGGAATCTGGGCCAAACTTGCACTCCAAACAGCTTGATTCAGGACTTACACGTTCCTCCCGTTTGTACAAAACTAGAAGTAGGTACTATCAGCCATATGAGATCCCAGCAGTAAATGGAAGGAGGAGGAGAAGGATGCCGAGCTCAGGGGATAAATGCACTAAGGCTTTACCATATGAACCTTACAAGGCACTTCATGGTCCCCTGCCTCTTTGCCTTTTAAAAGGTAAATGGGCTCATTCGAAATCCCTGGACTACCTCAATTTAGACAAAATGAGCATTAAGGAACCTGCTGACACAGAAGTGCTACAATACCAGCTCCAACACCTCAACCTCAGAGGGGACCGTGTGTTTGCAAGAAATAGCACATGAGCTACCATCAACTTGAATTTAGAACCGATTTCTTGTTATTTCTGTTGCTGCAAAAATCCACTGTTGTACTGTGTACATGACTATCCACATTGTATGTGGTTGTATCAGCTAAATGTTATCAGAAAGTAATATATTTGAATAGAATCTTGGAAATGGCAATGTGTTAAAAATACGTGGAGGGAGAAATCTTTCCTAAGAAAGCAGCTTCTGATGCAAATTTGACTTCAACTGGTGGATATTTTCTTTGAACACCTTTTAACAAAAAAAAAAACACCACCTTTTGATTGTGGGGTTTGGGATTGGTTTGTTTTTTTTTTTTTTTAACAGTTTGAGCTGGTATTTCCAGTAATTTAACACTGAAAAAATGGTGATGTCTGCTTGGTTGTTGCTGATTTTGGCCTGATGTTAGAAACTGCTCTTGGAAAAGTGCTAAAGTTTAGGAGGTTTTTTGGTTTGACTTTCTGTTCCTGTATTCTACAGTAAAACATACGTATTTATTTTTTCTTTTCACATGGAGAGGAAAGTGAGCTTGGTTAAATAAGATCACTTCTGTTTAAGCAATTAAGTTCAAACATTTTCAGACTGCACTTACAATGGTGATGAGGGTGAGATTAACTCAGAGCAAACCTTTGCTACTTGAATCCTATTAAATGATTTTTATTTTTATTTTTTTTTGTTTCTGTGTGGAAGTAGTTGCTTTGCCTCCTCTGTTCTATATAAAACTTGTTCAGGATAAGTATTTGAGTCATTAGAAAAAAATCTTTTGGGGAGTAAAGATTTTTTTTTTGTAAGTGGGATTTTTTTTTCACATTGTTATGGCACAAAAAATGATTCACTGCAGATTCCAGTAAATAAACTGGAATGTCTGCTTTGATATGTCAGTAATGGTTTTGATTTTTAACCTGTGATTTCAGTATCATGCATGGTAAGAGGAGATGTTAAATAACTTCATCATTATTTTGGAAGTGCAGTTGATTTGAAGCACTGAACACTAGAGATCTGGAAAGCCGATTTTGATTTACTTTTTGTTGTTTGCTTTTTTTTAAGAGATAATCCTGGATTATTTATCTGAGTAGATTGAATACACCGGCTTACTTATGTTACTTAAGAATTTTTTATCCAGTCATGATGTAAAACTCAGTTTGGCAGCTGTATTCGTAGATGTATTTAAAACATCGTAGTAACTTTAAAAAGGAGCAATAGTTTTTAGAGGGGTTTTTAATTTTAGGTGCAATCTTTTACTTGAATCAGTGTGCAGCTTTTGGCTGATGACCTCTCAGAAGTAGTTTAAAAATAAGATCACATTTTTTGAAACATAAATTGTTTGATCAGTTGTTTCTGGTAGAATTAATATTTGTTTGTTTATCATTCAGAATGAATAGAAAGCACTACTTAGTGCATGCACTGTGGAGTCCTCATTCTGTCATTCCACAGCTGGTAAATGAAGGCAGCCCATTAGTCTGCATTTTGCTAGTTTGATTATCTTTTTTTTTAGGTTTTTTAAATCATTGCAACAAACCTATGTGTTTTTTTAAAAGCTAACAACACAAGTGTAAACTCAATGTATTGAACAATGATTTTGAAAGTAAAATCTTCTTATATAGTCTTTAGTTTGAAAAACAGATTATGGTCAGATGCCAAAGAGATGGGGATTTTCTTTAAGAAATAAACTCCAATGTTTAACGAAATACCCTGTAAAACTGCGTTTCTGGCTGAAAAATAAAAAGGGTGGTATAAATACCTGTTGTTGTGGAATGTTTTGCTGTGCAGGAGGGAGAGGACATTTTAAAAATACAACTCTAGACCAGGCATCATTTAAAAACAACTTTAAAGTGGAGATCTTGGGTGTCTATGAAATAGATGCTTAAGTTTGTTATTTTGTTTCAGGAAATGAGGCATGCAGTTACTAATATTTTGTGCATGTTTCTAGAGCCATCCTGTGTCATAATTGAAAAGCTACACCAATAGAGAGACTGATAGCTAGCAAAGTTCAAACATAAAATGTGTGTTGGTACTTCATCTCTTTGGTGGTTTGCTCATGAAGGTGCTTACACATGGTGATATTGTTTGCGTAACTCATACACACTTGCAGCTCTCATAGCATATGGGAAATGCTACTTATGCTATACTACTTATAACAGACTAAGCAAAGAATTGTTAATTGATAACATAACTTGTTTCTTACTCTTTTGGTGGTTCCAAAGAACCTGAAACAAATTATCCAACATAATGAAATTTTGATGTTGTGGATGTTTGGGGGGGGTGGTCTCTCTGGAGTCAAGTTATTAGTGTTAAACTTCATCTTAAAGAGGAATGTGTACTTGTCATGGTTTAAACCCTAGCCAGACAGCTTGTTCACTCACTCCCAGTGAGTGGTGCCAGGCTGGAAGCAATCGAGGCTCCCCCCCCTTCCCCTTCGTGGGCTTTCCCCTTCCCTGCTCCCAGAGGGAGGGGGAGAAGGATCGAAAGAGTGCAACTCCTACGGGTTGAGACAAGAACAGTCCAGCAACCAATGTACAACACAAATCACCACTGCTACCACCAACAACAATGGTAAGGGAAAATAACAAGGGAAGAGAATACAATAGCACCCCCCAAGAAACGAGTCCAACCCAGAAGACCCCGTGTCCTTCCAGGTAACTCCCAGTTACCCCCCCTGGGCATGACGTGCTGTGGTATGGAATACCTCTTTGGCTAGCCTGGGTCAGGTGTCCTGTCTGCTTCCTCCTGGCTTCCCCTTCTCCCTGGCAGAGCATGAGCCTCACAAAGTCCTTGGTCAGGGTAAACATTACTTAGCAATAACTGAAAACATTGGTATTATCAGCACTGTTTCCAGGCTGAAAGTCAAAACACAGTGCTGCACCAGCTACCAAGAAGGAGAAAAATTGACTGCTACTGCTAAACCCAGGACAGTACTAAAAGTAAGCAATAGGAAGAAAGGATCTTCAGGGAGAATGTAAGCATAAAAAAAAAAAAAAAATAGAAAAAAATTGTGAGGAACACTAATTTTATAGCGGAGGTACATTGCAGAAATATAAGTTGTTAAGCTGTTGTAGGAAGAATGCAGATCTAAAATTGAAAAGGTAGATTTGTTACAATGCTAATATTAAAGACACCTTCCTTTCCCCCTCTGTAATGTGGGGTCATTCTTAATGATGGTACTCCCTCAGAAGATGCCTTTGGTTGCTGTGTTTGGCTACTTCTGGATGGCAGTAGTCAAGATTCAGTGCTACTGCTCCAGTGGGCTAAGTGCTAAACCTGATCTTGTGCATTTGTGTGGGATGCCTCAAGAGAGGAAATGTTACCCTAATGTTTCAATACCTAGTCTGTCTAACATCCTCCTTAACTTAGGCTTAGCTTCAGTAGTTTAGTGGTAGAGGATGACATCAAGACAAACCTACAGAGCAACTATCTAGGCCACATTAGAATAGATAAGGAAAGAAGACTCAGCCTGTGGGGAAAAATCCAGGATTGATTGACATGCACTCAAAAGGGAAGGTAAGGATATTAAATGACCACATTCCATCCAATTTTAGGAGACTTGTTCTCTGCATGTGCTTGATCTTAGCTATCAAAGAGTTGGTTGGGAGTGAAAACGGGGAGAGGACAGAAAAGAAGGGCTTTCCACAGTGCTTTTATTTCTGTGGAGAGTGGGCAGAAAGAATTCACCAGAACATATGAGGGAAAAGGCTGGCGAAATAATTGGAAAACTCCACAGGGGCAGTGCTGCAAGAGTAGGAAGAGTGAAATACTGTATGGTTTCAGTGTCAAAACAAGAAAAGTCATGGAAGGAGATGGTGTGCTGTCTCAAATCTTTCTAGAAAGCAGCTGTCCATATTTCTGAATGATTAGGGAGGGTGATGGGACATTTTAGCAGTATGTATGACCAGAGCTTGGCTGCAGTGAAGGTAGAAAGGAGGAGCCCAAGGCTGGGTATGTACACTTTTCATAATCCCAAACCTAGATGAAATCTTAAGTTTAGAAGAGCGTTTGGAGGGAATAAAATCCTTTGGTGTTTCTGTGATGTTATGCAGCTCTACACAGTGACAATAGGTAGATGGTGCGATTTCACAGTTCTTTGACAAAGCAAAGTTTTAGGAGGCTGCCTGAACAAGAAGAAAACTTTTGTCTGTGATGTTTCCTTAATACTATTTTCAGTTTAAAAAAAAAAAAAAATCTTCAAGCTTCTTTATTTTTTTCTGTTATAAATGCCAACTATGATGTTGTGGTGTCTGGTAGGATTATTGCCCCATTTGTTATTGCCATTTTGCTAGCCTGCTGAAGCTCCTGATGACCTTTCTGTGAAGGTGAAGGAGACAGAAGTGCTAAAACATGCAAGAACTTTGAGAACAGCATCAACAGCTTGGACCCTATGAAAAATAGAGCAAGCCATGATTTGCTGTAGTGCTTTACATTAACCTACTTTTCAGAAACTCAAAAAATGTCAAAAGCCTTAGGTACTGAGATGCTTTTAGAAGTCTGTTTTGGGCCAGAAATAGTGTAGTGTAGTTCACAGTGTGACCTACAGTCTGGAATTGGATAAAGCTACAAAGGGTGAGTGCACTGGAATATTGGATGGCAGAATACCAACATTTTAAGATGAATGAATGGGATACAGTGGAGAGAAAAATGCATTAAATGTAAGATTTATTTTGTTTCTGCCTTAGCTCAATGATTTCAACTTTTTATTTTAATTGGGTCAAACATTTTCCAATTGTTATGAAGGGAAATTGAGAGATACCCAGAATAGCTGCAGCTCCAAGCAACTGACTCTGTCCAAGATATCTACCTATCCATCTACATTAATGTTTTCTGTAAAATATAATCATCTTTAAATTTTATTAGTGCTTCAATGTGTAACTGATATTTCAGAATTACTTTTGGTGAAGAGATAATTGGAGAAAAAAGTATCAGAGGAGGAAATGCTGGTGGGGGCTATCAGCTAAAATAGTAGGAAAACTTCCATGTAAACAGTGGGAGTCCTATTGATTGAGTAGATTTGAAGTAGAACTATAAACAGCAAAATATTCATTCATCACTCCAGAGAGCAGAGGTGGGACAAGACGATTTCTAAAGACTGTTCCAATCTGTGAGGT
The DNA here is from genome assembly GCF_028554395.1 of Pezoporus wallicus. Lineage (NCBI taxonomy): Eukaryota > Metazoa > Chordata > Aves > Psittaciformes > Psittacidae > Pezoporus > Pezoporus wallicus. Next base: position 182,133 of record NW_026639532.1, on the reverse strand, counting down.
GCAGCCATGTTTCAGATGTAGTCAAGTGTTTAACAAAACTTAACATTTCAGTGGTATTTTTAGAAGGCTGGACTACTTGCTTCTTATAGAATCAGAATCATTTAGGCTGGGAAAGACCTTTAAGATCAAGTATAACCAGCACTGCCAAGTCCACCACTAAACCATGTCCCCAGCACTTTTTTTTTTTAAGGATGTGACACTCCCGAAGACTTGATGATCTTAAAGGTCTTTTCCAGCTTAAATAATTCTATGTTCTATGTGTCTTTTAAATACCACTAGGGATGGTGACTACCACATCCCTGGGCAGCCTGTTCCAGTGCTTGATAAATCTTTCCATGTCCCTAATATCCAGTCTAAACCTCCCCTGGCCCAACTTGAGGCTGTTTCTTCTTATCCTATCGCTTGTTACTTGGGAGAAGAGACCGACCCCCACCTCACTCCAACCTCCTTTCAGGCAGTTGTAGAGAGCAATAAGGTCCCCCCTGAGCCTTCTCTTCTCCAGACTGAACACCCCCAGGTCCCTCAGCTGTTCCTCATGAGACGTGTGCTCCAAGCCCTTCACCAGCTCCATTGCCTTCCTCTGGACTCGCTCCAGCACCTCAATGTCTCTCTTGTAGTGAGGGGCCCAGAACTGAACACAGGATTTGAGGTGTGACCTCACCAGTGCCCAGCACAGGGGATGATCACTGCCCTGATCCTGCTGGGCTCACTACTGCTGATACAGGCCAGGATGCTGTTGGCCTTCTTGGCCACCTGGGGCACAAGCTGGTTCATGTTCAGCAGCCATCAGTCAGCACCCCCAGGTCCTTTTCTGCCAAGCAGCTTTCCAGCTGCTCTTCCCCAAGCTTGGAGCATTGCAGGGGGTTGTTGTGACCCAAGTGCAGGACCCGGCACTTTGCCTTGTTGAACCTCACACCTCTGTCTTCAGCCTATTGATTCAACCTGTCTAGATTCTTCTGCAGAGCCTTCCTACCCTCAAGCAGATCAACACTCACTCCCAGACAACATGGTGTCATCTGCAGATTTACTGAGGGTGCACTCGATCCCCTCATTCAGGTCATTGATACAGATATTAAACAGCCCCAATTCTGAGCCCTGGGGAACACCACTTGTGACTGGCCACCAACTAGATTTAATTCCATTCACCAGCACTCTCTGGGCCTGGCCACCCAGACAGGTTTCTATCCAGAGAACAGTAAAGCTATTGAAGATGTGAGCAGCCACTTTCTCCAACATCCACACCCTCTTCCTCATCCAAGAAGCAGGTCACTTTGACATAGCATGAGATCACGTTAGTTAAGCAGGACCTGCCTTTCACAAACCCCTGCTCACTGGACCTGATCACTGGTAGTCCTGTATGTGCCACGCATTTGCTTTCAAGATAATCTGCTCCATAATCTTCCCTTACAGTGAGGAGAGAGGGACAGCCCTGTAGTTCCCCCATCCTCCTTCTAGCCCCTCTTATAGATGAGCATCACATTTGCTAACACTCAGTCAACCAGGACCTCCCAGGTTAGGACAGACATTCTCCTTAGCCTTCCTTCTGTTGTTAATGTATTTATAGAAACACTTCTTATTGTCTTTTATGGCAGTAGCCAAATTAATTCTAGTTGGGCTTTGGGCCTTCTAATTTTCTCCCTGAATAACTTCGCAGCATTCTTGTAGTCCTCTCGGAATAGCTTGCCCCTTCTTGCAAAGTCATAAACTCACATTTTTTCCTGAGTTCCAGCTGAAGCTGTCTGTTAAACAAGGCCAGTCTTTTCTCTTGCTGGCTCATCTCTCAAAACATAGGGATGCTTGGCGCTTTCAAGATTTCCTTCTTATGAAATCAGTTAGATCAGTTGTCACATGCTTACATCCCAAGGTATTCTGATAGTACCTGGGGTGTTTCAGCAGCCATAGGGGGGTAAATATCTGGCTGTGAAGGGAAAGGAGCATAAATGAGGAATTTTCATGGTGAATTGTGGGATTTGTAATAACTGCTCAGAGGTATGAATTTTAGGATGCTTTATCTTGGAATGTAATTTTGAAGAATGAATATTCAGAATTGTAATGGAATGAAAAAAAAAACAAACAACCTAAGGCCTGAATTTATTCTTTCTTAAACTGATGTTACAAATCTAACCAAGTCTTCATTTTTCTCAGTAGCTTCCAGAGAAGTCCCAAGTCTTGCAGGCAGTACTATTGATGGTGAAGCAAACAGCTGTTCCCATTGGCACTAGTTACACCCTTGAATGATGACATTGGCACCTAAATGCCACTAGCAAACCATAACACAAAATTTCACTGAGGATCCCATACTGTATTTTTCAGGGTTACCCTTGTTGTACTGGATTATGTGGCTAAGTTCAAAAATGTCTGCGGAAAACCAGACATTACCAATGCAAACTATTATTAAAATGCTGGTCTCATTTTTACAATACTTGGCTGTTTATATCTGCCTTCCAGTTTTAGAAGACCAGAGATGCACTTGATATGACTCTTTTTCTGTCTTCTTAGCTCTAGACTTTGAAAAACTTAAAGAGAAAAAAACCTTATTCTTACCCACTCTTGAAATACAATATATGCTTTATATCTCCAAAGGCAGAGTAATCCAAAATGTTGATCAATATTGAAACCACTGTTGCAGTGGCCTCAAAAAGATTTATTTTTTTTTAATGCATGTAAATGATGGCATGTTCCCTGTTTGTATGATTTAGCCTTCAAGTCAATGGGATAATAGCCACTGGTTTTAATGACAGAGGAGCTGGACTTCATAAAAAAAAAGCTGTAACAGTTAATTTTGATGTCAAACCTTCAATCAGTCACCTGCTTCCCCATCTCCACTTATGTGGAGTTTTCACTGATTAATTCAGGGGAACTAAAGAAATCAAGACAATTTTGGAATGAAGAGATTGTCTCAAGTGGGCAGTTTTCAAGAAGAAAAGGCTTATTTGGCGAATGTGTTTGGAAAACATTCTCAGTTGAGATTTGCTGAGCTCAAGGGAAATAATTTTGAAGGGGCTGGTGGCTTTTTATTATTATTTGACAATGAGCCGTGAGAAGACGACAAGCCCTTAGTCTGACAGCAGTTAATGCTTAATACTAATTTATAAACATTCTGCCAGGAAAAAAAAAAAAAAGCAGTAATTGTGTATGTGATTAATCAGAGGAGAGATGGCAACGACTCCAGATAGTAGTTGAAACCACAGGACATACCCAAGGTATCTTTCAAAGACCACTGAGGAAAATAAACCAAAAGGAGTATCTATCTGTAATATTCTACTTGCACAAACGAGAAGTTTTCTTGTACCTTTGATCTGAGAAGCTCATATTTGATCCTCATCTGGAGTGAAATGGTAGTAATTCTGACTGATGAATTGCTAAAAGCTTAAATTTCCTGCAGAAGGAAGGTCAGCAAGCTGTTCACTTTGTTCAATTTCAACACAGCCGGTTGTTGTTCCAGTTAAAGCTCCCATTGAGACTGAGCTCCCATTGAGACTGTTCAGAAGATGAAATATGTCCTTAATCATCCAGATAAGGTGGTATCACCAGGATGCTATAAGATGTCTGAAAGATTAAATGCCCACTATCAAATGCAAACCTGGTCCTGAAATTGGAAAACTAAGAAGTTGTATAATTCTGTGATCATCTCTAATTAACATGAACCATGACTAAATTCTATAGCTGAAAAAAAGAAATCTTTTTGGGAATGTTTGTAATGATATGATAACAATTTATGAGAAAAAGGTAATTGTTAATGTCAGGTGCAATTTGGAGGTTACGATGGAAAATGACAAACAAAGCTCCTAGTCTGTGCCTTTTTTCTCATGTCAGATTTAACCAGTCAAATTATTTTCAACATCCTGAAGCTTTACTTGCACTTAGCACCTTGAACTCTGGTAGTGAATGAAGATGCAGGAAATATTCTTGAGAGAACAACTAATAATTGTTATTACACATATTGGATAAAACATGTTAATGCAAGCTGGCCTGTTGAAAGTAAATCTGCGGTTTGCAACACTTTATAATGTTCTTGATTGACTTTAAAGATATGTTTGTGGGTTGAAATGTGTTTTCTATTGGCTTGAATCTTGGGTTGGTAAAACTTCTTTTAGTAAAAAATGATTTATTTCTTCCTTTCCTAGTTAGATTTTTTCTCTCTTGTACTGCAATTCATCTTGTCCTGTTACCAGTCCAAAAGTAATTATGACTGGAAACTTTATGCTAAATTTGGCCACTCTTAACTGTAATTATTAGAAGCAAATACTTTTTTTTGGTAGCTATCCATGAAGGGTGTATGTGACTTGGCTGCTCAGTGTGAATATAAGCTGATAGAAAGCGAAGTCTATGGTCAGGTTTTGGAAAATTAATATTGTGTTTGTTTTTCTTTTTATGTTCCCAATATGTAAAGAATAAGCAAAAGGTAGAAATCAATTGGATGATCCTGAAAAGGAGAAGGCTTTTATAAAGATACAAGAAATAATTGAAGTCTTGTATTACAGGGCAATTTCTCTGAGACAGCCTAGAAAGGTAACTTTCAAGATCACATTTGCTGTTTCCCAGTTCTCAAGTTTAAGGACTTCAGAATGTGAGAGACCATTAGAACGTCCACTCTGAATTTAATATATCACCCAGTAATATCTGTATCAGATCCATAACTTCTGATCGAGATGCATGTTCAGCTGAACTAAATGTTTAACCATTGTGCCCTTGTGCCTTCTTAGACTCATGCAGCATAGACTGAACAGGGGACTGCACATGGTCTAGTTTACTTAGTTTTCTTTGAATCATTGCGCTGATATTTATGCAGAACAAGATGTAGCCAAGAGCTTGCTACATGGTAGTGCAGTCTGCATACTAAATGGCTAGAGGCATGGTTCCTTGTTCAGAAACAACTTGTTCCCATTATATAGAAACTACTGTGACAGCATAGACTTAAGGATGAAATTTAAGATTAAAGACAGTCTCTTCTGGCTAATTCTCATGTAATAATTACTTCCAAGCTCACATTCTGCTTATGGGGAGGAGGCAGCAATATTTTAAAGAACATTTCCTGTGTGACATACTGTTTCATTGTGTATCCTGTGTTAATTTATATTTGGACTGAACACCTACAAATGAAAGTGAGCACTAATCTGCTAACTCTAACAATTTAAAAAGTTGTTTGGTTGGTTTTTACACCTATCTGCTTAAAAATATTTTTAGAACACAAAAGTTTTGGTGTTCTATGCTACCAAAATGATGAAAATTGCGAGTTTTGCTATTTATTTTGGATTAGCATGTCTCATGGATTAAGATTTGAACTCACTGGCACTTTCATTATGTTCCCACTGCTCATTCTCTGTGAGCCGTCACGCTGCTCCATCACCTATGAGTTGCTGTGTCCTGCTAGAATGACACAAAATAGATCCAGGAATAAAAATAGCACATTTCCTGCAGTTGTGGTGGCTTAGATCAGGTAGCAGTGGAGTCCAGTGAGAGCTAGTGAAAAAACAAAGGGAGCTGGGAGGGGGAAACGGGGGCTTTCAGCAGCAGCAAGCTGTCAGGTCAGTCCAGCTGTCCACGTCACTGCATAGCAGTTATTGCCAGGAACCCCAGATTCTGAAACTCATGGCCCCTGCTACATGTAGCTGCTGTTCTGATGCCTCATTTATCATTTCACTCTTTTAGCTTTGATGACCTTAAAAACTGCCTCTAGTACTTTAGTAGCTGTGTTTCTATTACTTAATCCTTGCTGCGAGGCACTTTCACGACTTCTGGTTTAATATTATTTTCGCTTTGATATTTAATCCCTGAAGAAAGAATTTGGAAATGCTTTATGAGACAAGGTCAGAAAAGTTTGCTATGCAAATAATAGCAAAGTTGCTACTAGCAAAGATGCTAGTGGATTTTGGTTAGTGTTGGACTGCAAGTAAGTGTAATCTACTCTATTTTCTTCCATATCATTAAATAAATTGATTTTGTTACCTCTAACACACAGAGGAAAAAATGTATTAATAATGAAATGTGGTTGCACTGAATAAAAAGTCAAATGAAGTTGAATTATATTTTATATTTATTCAAACATATATTTAGATTAAGTAGTCATCTTTTTGTGAGTTTATTATAGGGGACTTCACCACCATCACCACTTCCTTTAATTTCAGTGTAGATTCTGGATGTTCTATGTACCACATTAAACTGTTCTCAGATTTTATAAATGTTTCAAATTTAATGTCAAATTTGTGTAAAAAAAAAAAAGAGTGGAAATTAATTTTATGGGTTCTACAATTGCTCTGCTTTTGGTTTCATTAGCTTCTGCAATTAGGTTGTGTCTAGATGAAGGCAGACGATACTCAGACTCCCTTATCAGCAATATATAAGCTACAAAAAGTTGGTGAATGCATCTATGGAACATGACCTAATGTAAGTTAATAATTTCAGAGTACTGTCAATACATCTGTATCACATGAAAGACAAATGCAGAAATGAAGGAAAGGAGATCAGTAAAAGCATTTTTTTCAAAGTTGTCTGATGTGGTTAAGTATCTTAAAAAATTTGCTTTGCCAGGCAGGAGTAAGTGGAGGAGATAGATGTAAAGTTATGTCTGTGCAGTCTTAGCTGTTGCCATATAAGTGAAGAACAGTAAGTTTAATAGCAACAAAATTGTAAATAAAAAGGAGTATTTTTAAAAAGTTAGTGAAAACCTAGTATTGATTTTATACTGTAAATTTTTGATCACTTACAGTAATTAGATAGAACTATATGGGGAAACATGGATTTATGGAAAAAATCTTTTGGACCAGGTGGCACTCTCATATATTTGTACTCTGCAACAGCTCTGTACATATTATTTCCATGGTTTATTTGGAATTCCTGTTTTCCCATTACCCTGATGATCTCACTTAGTGCTATTTTTCTCTTCATCAAGAGAGCACTAAGTTAATCTCAAATTCAGAGTTAACAAATAAGACAGTCAACTCTCAGATAGGGTTTCAGAACTAAGTAGTAAAATTAGAAAGTACACAGATAATTACTTAGAAATATAAACATTCTCCTTGCATGAGTATCAATCTTCTGATGTATATGTGTGTCTGTCTTGTGTGAACGTAAACTATTTCTCAAGATCAAAAGCCAGTAAATTTCTGTAATCTGCTGTGGAGCCTGGAGGCAAACTGGAGTCCCACATGATACGGCAGTTGCTAGGGTAACTAGCATCATGTGAATGCTGAGTATAAGAATTTATTAAGTCAGAGGGCTTTTTCATTTTTTCTTCCTTCCTTTCTGTCTTCTCTTGTTTTTCTTGCTGAACAAAGGGATGAAAAGTGGCACTCCACTTCCAGCCTGTTTTTTGTGGACACAATGCATGGCGGGTGTTTGAGCCCTGCTTGCACAGAGAGGTCTTCACAAGATATGGCCTCATTTACATGCAAGTTATGTTAAATCTTAGTAAATCATGTTTAACTTTTCCATGCTTTTCTGTGGCAGCAGATTTTACACCTGCTGACAGCAGAAATGCTTTAAGCAGAATAAAATAGCTGGAAAATGTTGAGCTCTGTGGTCCTGTTTCATATTATAATTCAGCCTGATTTCATAGGAATCCAAAGTAAAAAAAAGAACAGGAACATAACAATTTCATAGATTTTCACTCCAGTAGCTATGGAAAGAATACAGTATTCCACCTATTCATAACAAAAAGAGAGAGACTGCAATCAATGCAATGAGTTTGCTTTCAATTATTCTATTTGACATCTGGTTACTATTCATTTTAAAGCACATTTGCAAGAATTTTCTGCTCATATTTCTGGTCCTTTTAATAAAAATTGTGCTTACTGATGATAATTTTTCACAAAAAAAGAACAAAATATTTTTTACCGTGAAACTTGTAGAAATGAGCTATTTGATACAATTTTATTGACAGACCAGTGTTTTCTTGGTTGACAAAATTAAATCAAGAGGGAACTTGAAAAAGCCTGCTATTTTCAGTGCAGCCTTAGCAACCGCCCTGCTTGGTTTCAGAGGATATTACAATTTATTCTACTTTCTGTGGAAATTAAATGTCACAATAATTTCTGTAAATAATTGCTGAAATAATTGCTTTGCTTTCAGTCATTTCCAAAAAAAAAAATCTCTTTGAAGATAAGTGCCAGCATTTCAAATGTATGTGAAATTAGCCATTACTCCTGTATGTAAATGATTGTCGTTAAAAGATATGAATTCCTTCTGTTCCCACTAAAACTAGCAGGTCCAAATACAAAGAATGGGTGCAAATCAGGTGATTTTAGCCATTCATGTCTAAAAACTGTAATTGACTTGAGCTGAAAAACTGATCTTTCAGAGCAAAGTTGGAGTCCCAGGTTCTCCTTATGTTTTGGAACCATACAGATGCCCCCAAACCCACTCACTGGAGGTATTTTTTCCTTGCTTTTTGGCATGGTGGTTGAGGTTTATAAAATAAAGGAACATTTTTCTGAAGAGAAATTAAGGACAAGAAATGATTATTCAAAAAATTTAAACCAAACTGGTAATTGCCTTTAGCCATTCTCCAAACTAATTGCTAGCTCAGCCTGAATTTACCAGTTTTAAATTAAAACATTGCTGAAAGTGATCTCTTACAAAAATGAAGGAAGAAGTGCTCTGTTTTCACCCACTAACAAGTTCCTTAAGAGAGACAGGGTGATCTTGCAGGATCAGAGCCTGAATTTTAAACTCTTCACAACATACCTTGATTCTCAGTGCTATATTTAAGTAAATATTTAACACAAGTAAATCTACAAAGTAAATAAATAAAGAACTAGTGTCATATTTAATGTACCAACCATCAGAATGGGAGCTTAATTAACGTAAAAAAAAAGCACCCTAGGGCTTTTGTATAGAAAGGTTTATAAGAAGGCATAGAGTTATGATAACATTCCCTCCTTTAGATAGTGTGTTCAGTTATTCCAGTAAATTTGTAAATTATTTGGATATTAAGAGCAAATAATATTTAGGGATAGCTACCAAGAAGCAGGCCAAAGCAGGCATGATTTTTGATAATTGCAATTTTGTTGGATAGTTTCTCTGCTTTGATGGTATGAAACTTGTCTCTTTGTTAGATGCTATCCTCCCTCCCTGTTTTTTGCAATAATGCAGGCTAAAACACACCTTGTTGTGAAAGTTCCTTTTGCTGTGTCATGCTACTGAACAGCTCCATTAAGCTTATTAAGGCACAAAAAAACCCCAACAAAATTGACTGAGCTTAAGTGATGTTTCCATGTGTGTTCTAAATTTTAAAATGGTACTTAGAGTGAGCAGGTGTCAGCACAACAGATAAAGAGGCTCACAATGAAGAAACGTAATCGTAAGTTTTCTCTGGTACTTCCCCAGAAGTGTGGTTTGAGTGTCAATGTAACTGAATTTCTAGAACTAGCTAGCAATGATCTGGAGAGGCATCTTGCAGAGCTGCATGCATTCTTTTTCTGCCTATGACCCTATCACCTACATAGTCTTGCAGAAATCATGTCACTTGTTGACAGGAGAGGTGTGAAACAGAAGTGTGATGGATTACTATGATATCATCCTGATATGTACACCAAATGTGAACCTAACCACTCTGTTCCAATTCTGTGCTTGAAATAACAAGTCCTACTAAGATAGCTGATGAACGCAGCCGTACTATTTTTTCTGAGCTTGAGTGAGATCACATGTAGTTAATTATTCCAAATCTTGCCCATGCAAAGGTCAGCAGAGCCAGTTTACTTCTCTTGTCATCTGCAAGCATATTCTGTGGCTTTATTTCTCTTTTTGTTCTTTTTCACTGCAGTTATAACCTCTGTTTTGGTTAAGGGGATTATCTCTTTTGACATGTTTGTACAGCACCTCTTCTGTTGTAGGTTTCTAGAAAGTTAATTTCATTTGTTCATGGGTTTTTTTGTTTCTGTTTTTGATTTTGGTGTTGGTTTGGGTTGGGGTTTTTTTTTGAGTCTGTTTTTCCTCTTAGGTGTTGAAATTAGTTAATCAAATCTTTTAATTTACACCTGAGCTGAGATTATGTATTTGGGGTATTTTGCATTCTTTCTATATCAGAACTGTAGCATTCTCATTTCTGATGGTGAGGGTACTTTGAGGGACAGAATCAAATCTCCCTGGCATAGAAAAGGGGAATCGTACCTCAGTCTGAGGAAAATAGTCTCTTCCTTAGAATTTCTAGCAAAACTGAACTCAGACTGAAAATTGAAGTATTTAGCCCTGGATTAGAGAGGGAGAACCTCCTTTGACCTTCTGGTCACACTGCTTTTGATGCAGCCCAGCATACAGATGGCTTCTTGGGCTGTGAGTGCATATTGCCAGCTCTTGTTGAGCTTCTCGTCAGCCAACACCCCCAAGTCCTTCTCCTCAGGAGTGCTCTCAATCCACTCTCCACCCAGCCTGTATCTGTGCTTGACATTACTCCACCTCAGGCGTAGGACCTTGCACTTGGCTTGGTTGAACTCCATGAAGATGGCATTGGCCATGTCTCAAGCATGTCAAGGTCCCTCTGGATGGCATTCCTTCCCTCCAGTGTATCAACCAAATCACACACCTAGGCGTTGTTGGCAGACTTGCTGAGGGTGCATCAATACCACTGTCCATGTTACTGACAAAGACGTTGAACAGCACCAGTCCTAATACAAATCCTGAAGGAACACCACTCATCATTGATCTCCACTTGGACATTGATCCATTGGCCACAACTCTTTGAATGTGACCATCCAGCCGATTCTTTATCTACCAAGTGGTCCATCCATCAAATCCATGCCTCTCCAGTTTAGAGACAAGGATATAATGCAGGACAGAGTCAAATGAGTCCAGATAGATGATATCAGTCATTCTGCCCTATCATAGAAGGCCACCAAATTGTTCAGGCATGATTTGCCCTTAGTGAAGCCATGCTGTCTGTCACCAACCACTCCCTTATTGTCCATGTGCCTTAGCAGAGTTCCTGGGAGGATCTGCTCCATGATTTCGCTGGGCACTGAGGTGAAACTGACTGGTCTGTAGCTTTCCAGGTCTTCCTTTTTAAACATGGGGGTTATATTTCCCCTTTCCCAGTCAGCAGGAGCTTCATCTGACTGCCACAACTTCTTAAATATGATAGATAATGGTTTGGCAACTTCATTCACCAGAAATGTCAGAAATGTCAGCATTGTCTGTTATAGTGTTATTTAGTTTTAATAACAACCCATATCAGCTCTCTTTGTGGAATTAAAATCATAGCATTCATGCTCCAAACCAAGAAGGAGCTGTACATCAAAATGATATATTCAAACGTATAGCTATTATCAGAACAATATAGCTATTTCTCAATTGAATCTAAACTCAACTAAAACGATCTCTGTCTTGGATGTAGCATGCATCCAAGTTTCATATATAGGGCAATGAAGAATTAATAGAATTTGTCCTGGTTTTAGTTGGCATAGAGTTAGTTTTCTTCCTAGTAGCTGGTATAGTGCTGTGGTGGGATTGTTAAATGAACTACTGGTCACCAACTGAAATGTTTTTCCTGGATATTGGGGGTTGAATGCAGAATATTTAATGAAGGCTGGAGAATTCCTGATATGAATGTATTTCTGTTCTTAAAACTGTGGAGGGAGGGGGAACCCAGACTCTGTGGCTTGGCTAGGCAGTAGGAAGTTGACTTTCTTAACATCTTAGATACCAGAGATGGATTCTCAACTTTCTTTTCTATCTGTCTAATCTAGAAATCAGGAGCATTAAGGAAACATACAAGTAAGGTCAAGATTATTTTGACTGATTAGATGTGAAGAAAAGTTTGGTCCGCTAGAAAGGCCTGAAGTCTTTAGGCCTGGATATCAGAAATCAGAATTTTTGTTTTCAACAGCTTCCTAGTAATGCTTTCTATCTCATTTGTGACACTTCTTTTTTGATTTCTTTTTTAACAAACAGAAGATACATGCATGAACAGAATTAAAATCCTCATATGGTAAATAATAAGTGAGTTAAATTTAAAATAGCCAAAAGGAATGATTTCATCTTGTAATAAATATCACTCTTTCTCCCACAGCACTGTAATCTTTTAGATTATTTCCCTGATCATTTATTGCTTAAGGCTGCTGTGTAATTACTCATGCTCAGTGTTACAGTGTCTTTACCGGATACATTGCATAAAATGGTATGCTCAAATTTACTCCTTCTCTCACAACTAATCATCTGTAAAACCACAACTAATTTGGCTGCTTTGATTTAGCATTTCTTCCAGCTGAAATAGCACCATTATTTTTAGGCCAATTATGTCTCCAAAGATGTAATTAGAGTTCTCTGTGTAATTATTACTTGAGGTAGGTAAGTGTCAGGTGCCATTAGACACAGAATTGTGGTCTTCATAACTGAAGTCTTTTCTTTGCTGGTATAAAGTGGAGGAAAGATTTACCACTGAATTTAACATCTTCTCCCTTCTCCAGGCAGAAATAAGAAGTCGCTACCCAGGGGCCATGCTCTTTGCTTTTGTGCCCTGGGCATAGCTTTTTTGCACAGCTTCATAGCTGTGTTGCTATGCTATGTCTGAATGCCTAAGCAAGCACACCCCTGAAGTCCTTTACAGCTAATTTAACCACTTACAGCTTTGCTGTTATCAGTGCAAATGTGAGAAGGTCACTGCGTGCCTTTTGGTGGGATGCATGGTAAGGAAGGGTAACTTGACAGCTTTTCTTAGTGCAGGGAAGATGTTCCTGCTGTACCTCCTCAGCATGTAAGCCTTGTGTGGGAAGTGTTGACAGTGCAGTTCTGTGGTCTGTGCTCGTAACAGGGAGACAACAGGAAAGTGGCTCATGTGACATTGCATCCTCTCCTGCACAGGGAACATGGTGACATGAGGGACACATGCTGGGCCACATGGTAGCTGTGAGATCTACAGCAAAATGATACAAGCTGTCAGTGACAAAGCTCTTGGCTGTAAGATAGCTAGTGGAGTCATTTGAGCTCTCCTTAGATGTTCCTCAGTTATCAATGACCTCCGGGCATCAGCAAGGAGAGTTCTGGTCCATCAAGAGCTGTCATGCTTTGACAGTGTTTTGATTCCTGTAGATGAAAATAGCATCTAGTGTTGCCAGAACAAGGTTTTTACTGTTACCCTGTTCTCACATCAGCTTGCATAACTCTGTGCATGTACCTGCAGTGGCATGGACTGAAATTTTTCCTGTACTCGCTGACCATGTCCTGACATTGCTCCTCCCTCAGCTGACTCTGACCTACCAGTGCTCCCTATGAAACTGTTTTTCTCCATCTCTCTGGTTCTGTTATTGATCCTGACCTAACATTTTCCAACTCTGCCATGACATTTCTCCATTGCAGGTTTTAATTCTTCTCGTGTTCCTAACCTTCTCTTGGACCCTACTATATGGCTGAGCTTTTTGGAACTGACCTGAGAGCAGAAGTTCAGCTTGGCCACACTGAATTCTGTAGCTTCATCTACTTATAAAAAGGCCAGAGTTTTCCTTCTCATTCTTTCCCCTCTAAAGTCAGCTCTCAGCAGCTTTTTAGTAGTTTGAGGTGCTGTGGCATCTTCCCAGTGCCAAATACGCTATCCAGTTATACCTGTGCATGGTGACAGTGACAGTGTCACCAGATCAGGATGTAAATGCAGTTTATATGCCTTGGCTGGAGCAAGTGATAGTGTAGGTGCAGGGATACAGGCATCTGGGTCTACTGGGCTCTTGAAAAGCAATGGGACTTTTTTGAGGGAAGGTGCTGAAGACTGAGAAGTGAGGTTGATGTGGCTTACATGTACTTTTTACAAGTAATGTACTTAAATTAAGGGGCAACGATTGGACTTGATGATCTTAAAGGTATTTTCTAACCTAATTGATTCTAGCATTCTATGATTCTATCTTGTTCCACTGTCAGTCTTGGCTTCAGTTCTGCTGCTTATTGTCTGTGCAGGCAGCTGATACCTGTCTAGTGCACCAAGGGCAGGCAATTTTTGTGAGAACCTCACATTGCATTTTAAAATCTCTGGTCCCTCAGGCATAAGTGAGGCAGCATTTGAATGAATTTGTTCAAGACACTTTTACTGATATCTCTCCATACAGAAAGCAACATTTCACGGTTGCAAGTGCCCTGATGAACAGACTGTACTAACAGCAGCATATCTCAGCCACTATACAGAATTCCTACCTACAGGGACAAGAGCTGTATTTTGAAAAGAGCCAGTCTAGCTTTGGTCAGGATCTATGTTTAGTACATTATCAGTTTGCTGTATTTCATGAGAATAAATAAAACTTTGGGTCTATGATAATTAGACTCTCTTTGAGGCATATTTATGTTCCAGCAAGGGTTCCTAACATTTATGGTTCTTTTTAATGATTCTGTGTGTATATTCAATAGATACATAAACATACAATATGCATATATGTTCTCTGTGTTAACTGCAGTAAATTCAGCTTTTTGGATTAAAAAAAAGTTATTCCAAGACCAAAAATGACACATGAGGTCACTGACAATGCAAGTACAAATTATGACCTACTTTAGATTGTTATAATAGCACAGTGAGAAAAATCTACTGAAATTTGTAGCTCTGCTTTTTAGAGAGATCAAGTGCCTGCAGGCCCTGTTGATTTCTGCTCAGGTGGGCACTCGGCACCCTGAAAACCTGGCTTTAAGTGCCTGCACACATACCTTTTAAATAGCCATTGCTTGTTTGGCAAGAACTTCACTAAGAGAAAAGTATTTGCCATCAGCTCAGTAGAGCCCAAAAACCCCCAGTCTGTTATGTATTGTCTTCCTGTTATCACGGATGATGCTGTAGCACAAATGTGTTTTGGTGTGATAAGGAGCTATGTAAATTGAAGGCCTTTTTTGAAACAAGAGGTGTTTACCTTCTCCTATTCTCTATTTTGTTTCCTTCCATGCTTCTTGCCTCACCATTTAATACAGACACAGACACAAAATCAGCATGAATATTAATTAAGACAGTCACATTTGAATGATATGTGCATTGTGTACACTGGAATGAAGGCAAAGTTGGAAAGGAAATATTGTCAGAAACTTTTAATCTGATGTCAGTGTAAGTAGATACTGTGATTTGAAGACCATTAAAACCTATCGCATATTTCTGGGTCATGTATAGAAAGTATTCTGCCTTGAGATACATTATGTTACACCTTTTTTCAGAGGAAAGGAAATTTTGGATTTCCTCTTAGAATAATATTGACAGGGAAAACCTCTAGTCTCTCATATCTCTACTAATGCTGTAAATCCAAGTCTAAGGTGAGACACTTTGGCTGAACTACTTATAACTCATTTAATTTGCAGGGAAGAAGGGTGACCTTTGAAAAAGTCACGGAAAACAAGGATGATATCAGCACACTGTAGAAGAGCCTAATTGCCTTGAATTTTGGGGCTGAAATTAGATTTTTTTCAATGTTTCCCATAACTCTCTCCTGTGATTGCCAGACTGATAAGTGAAATCTGCACTCAAGCGTTCTGCTGGGAAGCATACAAGAACAGTGCAGCCCTGTAGTATGAGGTCAGCTGCATGGATCGTGAAGCCCAAGAAACTTTTCAGTGGCTGGGGAGTGCTGTCTGCATTTTGAATTGTGCATGAATGATAGGTAGTTTTGCCCTAGTTTTATTTTCACATTCTCCTGCCCCTGACGTTTTCCCTGCAGGACACCACCAAAATCTCTGTGCTTTAACATCTGGGATTTTAGTGCTGATTTATTTTGAAGGAGGTTCAGTAAGGAGTGTTCCCTGATTGTAGTCTAGTATTTCTGGTTACAAGATGGAAAGTGAAATGTTGCCTGTCACTAGAGTGTGTAACATGGATTTCTTGTTGAATTTCACTAGCTTGATTTTAGCTCCAATGTGAAGCCCAGATCAACTGTTTTCTGCTGCCTTTAATAATAGATATATAGATAGGTAGATATCTATATACGCATATAGGTATAGGATTCGGTACAACTGCACTGTCTCTTTGGCGAAATGCATTTAGTATGAAATTCTATGGGGGACAGGAAAAGTTTTCTAGTGACATGACTGATTTATAAACCCTTTAATCTTTCAAACCCGTTTCTGTTTACTTGTTTAAAAGGGTAACATCTTGTGTTTCACCCTCAAGGAGAGGGACACACAACACAAACACAACACAAACTCTGTTTTGAGAAGGAACTCAGAGGAATGAGGTAGCACTAGCAATAATCTGTAGAGCTGAGGTATCACAGTTAAGCATTTCCTAATGATCTCTACTGGCAATGAAGGCAAAACTGTATGCAGACATGATTTAAAGATCTGAGTGACTGGGAGTAATACTGCTGTGTAGAGTATTATACCACCAAAGACTCAGGAGACAATGATAGGTAGAAAAATGACTTATAAAAGCCATATGCTTTTAGCAGGTTTGCTGCAACAGTTCATTCTGCAGCATGTAGCCTGTTGTCAGCTTTATGTATTCACACTGACACTCTAAGGTCATCTAAAAGATGAAACTAGGATTCAGATATTCATTCTGTGAGACACTACTTAAGTGAGCTAACCTAGATAAGTTAAATAGGTTACAGTCTTAGTGTCTGTCTTTCTAGGGTTGCTGTACAGAGGAATATTTGAAGAGATGTTATAGGTTACCAGTATCTTCAGGTTTTAGTGGTATCCACCGTTACACAAAGGTAATCGTTTATCTTAAGTTAGGAGAATTTGTCAAAACAGGATATTCCCCTCCCCCATCTCTGCCTGAAGCATTTAAAGATGCCTTTGCTGTGCATGCAATAGTTATTTGCTCATTTTGGATTCCTGTCAGCCATGCTTCCACAGTCCATGAAAGGCAGCAGCTTTCCTAAAGCACTTATATTCTGCAGCGTGGCCTACCCTATCACCTTCTTGTATGTCTTCCCTGGCATTATACTTCACTTGTACTGTGCTTCCCTGCCATCTACAAATTCTCCATTTACTTTTATTTTGCTTCTGTTCCTTGGTCTCTCTCTGCTCCTGATGCTTCTTCCATTTTGATATGCATCTTTGTCTCCCAATAGTCTTTGATGACACTTTCTTTTATGCAGTCCCTTTGCCCAGGATAGGTCCCTCCATCTACCATGTGCCCTAGTCATCACTGAATCCCTTACAATTAATTTTCTCCAAGGAGCTGTTCTGATTTATTTGCCTCATCTGTAGTCTTGCTTCCTTGTTTTATTTGGGTGTCTGTCCTCTCCCTTTTCTATTTGATATTTGCTGTGGGCCCACATTAATCTGGGTTTGTGAATCATATGCATGTTACTAAAGGCTGTGGCAGTGTCACGGTGCTTTTTCTGCCCTTGATCCACCAGGGATACAAAGCTAATATAGCTCCAGTCAATATTTCATGGTTTTAATTCTGACAGTTCAGTTCAGTCAGTTGGCCAATGCAGCAGCTGACACACACATATTTACAGCACTCCTGTAATTGCCACCAGTAGCTGTTTGATCATGGAAGAATGTGTTGGTCTAAGCCTGGCCCTGGTGAAGTTGTTATATAAAGTCCAGTAATAATTGCTTCCTCCTCCCACTTTCTTACTTGATCTTTCAGCACACAGGGCCAGAGCAGTCTGTTGTTGTTCACATACTGGGACACCAGAGGAAGGTGGAGGTGCTACTGGGGCCAGAAGGCTGAAAAGCTGAAGCTGACTTGAAAGACTTCTTACTGCATCTGTAAGGTACCTTCGTTTCTTTGAATACCCCCTACCCAATCCTTTGTACTCTTTGAAGCTGACATACAGTTGTTTCATTTAATGATGACAATGCTTATGTTTAGATTTCACTTTCAAAGTTGTGTGTGAAGTTCTGTGTACACAGTATGTGTTTAGACAGTATGTAATAACTTTGAGACTGGCACCCTAGCTAGAACTACTCGTGTGGAAACCATTATGCTTTTTGTTTATAGCATGTATCTGAGTTTAGCTGCTTTTGCTGTATGAAGTTATTTGTTCCTGTCTTACAGTCTGAATGCATTTCCATGAACTACTTGTTCTCTGACATTCATTGTATGTGCCCCACATTTGACTTGAAAGCTTTTTCACCTCTGAGGTGAATCCTTTTCCTGCATGCTTAAGAGAAAAATGTTAAACTGCTGCTGCTCAGAACCTCCAGGAGAAAAATCTGTGGAGATGCTCATGAGTGTTTATTTGTATAAGTTACTTTAAGGTGTGATTTAGTGCTTACTCCTTTCTAATTTTCTCTTGCAGGAGAACAAGTAAGTAACAGGAAGAAAAGTCATGTGAAGGCAAAAAAACCAGCAAAAGCAGTGAGTCTGTGCACAGTTAAAACAAAAAGCTATTCCTGATGCTAATGCAGACAAAAAGAGTGATTTTGGTGAATATGATACATGAGATACTCTATGACCACTATTATGAATAGTGACCCTGAGAAAAAGAGCCCTGGAGGCATGAGCTTTTGGTATGATTGTTTCATGGCTGATGTTGAACCGCACTGTGTTCTCCCATGCTATATTATCATAAAAGATTTTTAAAAGCTTTTGAATTTTAAATAAACGTTTAAATTATTATAAAGTCTGTTGGTCATGAATAGCAGCAAGAAATCAGTTTAGGAAAGAAATTACTCCACCTGTCAGCATTTAAGTGCCATTTGAGAGCCCTTTTAGTGTTTCAGGACACCTTTTATGATTTGACTAGGTGAGCGCTAGCAAATATAAAAAGTTGCAGCATCCTATAAAGCAAATGTTTTAAAATTTCTTTTCCTCTGAACTTCACTGATTACACTACATTACTTGTCATTGCTGAATACTTCTTCAGTGACCAACCCCAATACTCGTTACTTTACATTGCAGTCTTACATTCTTCAATGTGAGAGCTTTATTTTTCATTGCAGTGCCATTTACAAGATGTTAAAAGGCAAGCAGCTGCACACTGTGGATATGTATGGATATTTTTGCTCTTCGCTCTTCCACTGATACAGCAATTAGGCTGAAGCTGCAAAGGGTCAAGAGAAGAAAAGCTCTCCCTATGCAAGTCTATCAAGCTACACATCTCTGAACCTAAATTTCTGGGTTCACTGGTTTTGTAAGAATGCCATTTTGCATTGCAAACAAATGAGCAAATAAACTGAAACCAAACAAATTCACGCTTTCAATTAGGAGTGGTCCAGTGTTCTATTATTATGCATTTTTCCTCTCAGCAGCCAGCATAGAGATCTTCAAAATGTTCCCTTGGGAGTTTCTTGGTTGAGAGTTTTTGTTCTGTTGAAAGGCCCTTTCTGGGCAGTTATCTCCAGAGAAAATCATGTCTGAGCTACTAGACAGTAAACAACAGCACAGACCCACAGGGTACAGAGTGACCTGAAAAGGTTAAAACTAAAGCTAGTGACAGCAGTACAATCCTTCCTGAGTGTCTGTGTACATGTACATGTATAATGTCAAATATAAATATTTTAAACACCCTTGGTCAAACCTCAAGCAAAAGAACTTACAAGACACTATGAAGTATAGGATGTTTTTAGTATCAGTTTATTTTTATGTGCACATATAAAGAAATTTGGTTAGAAATGTTTCAGGGTATGTCTTTATCAGTAGTTCCAAGATTTTATACCACTTAGTCTTTTCATCTGTTCTCCCATTGTATCTAGTGCTCCATAATGTTGATGAATGTGACAACTTTATATATCCAGGATTCAATTATACAGTTACTTACACCTACTTCCTGTTCTTCATCTCTCCTTCCTCCTGTAAGCCAAATAATGGGAGATTTCGCCTATACTGCATCAACATCTACAGCTCAAGCAATTCTCCTTCATTCTTTTTCCCACTGGCCTTATGTGCCTTGGTTGCTGAACAATTTGTTTTTACTAACAAGTTTTCTTTTTACTGCCTGTCAGTTGTCACTACAATGCTCCATAACAGGTTTAATAACTGTGCTGAGTCCATTTTCAGTTTTTAACGGAAGAATCTCATTTATTGAATTTCTAGATGCAGCATCTTAAACCTGTTTTAAAGGAGACCACCTTTCTTTTTGTTAACAGGAAACATGTTTAGCATCTGTTTATAGTGGCCTATAATCTCCTCCCCAAAGAAAATACATTTTACAAACTTTCAATTCTTATAAACACTATTGAAATATACCCAAACGAGCCACAGTGCTACACAAACCAAGCTACAAAACTAGCTCTGGCTAGCCAAGATGGCTTGTAAGTAGTATGCTTCAGGGGCAGCATGGCAGCCTGTACAGTGTATATCCATAAATCCTTTTGCATAGTTAGGGGGATTTCACCACTTGAGCTAAGAAATCAGTGCTTCTTCAAAGCTGTTACCTGGCTATTCTTTGTGGATCACAGTCAATTTAGCAGTAGTAGGCTATTACACTGCTGGAGAAGAATCAGCATATTGTGGTTACTATTGTGATACACATAATAATATATAATAATAATTAATAATAATAATAATAAATAATGCCCCACTCTTTCACTGCTCAAGACTCTGGCAGATAAAAATAGAAAAATATAATATGTAATTGCTATGTGAACCTGAATACAGTGTTCTGTATAAAAGTCCTTCTACAATACAATATCCGCTTCATTCTACTAACTGAAAAAACAAGAAAATTGAAAGAGAGAAAGGTTAAACAAAATGGAAACATGACTTTTGAAACTCTTTTTTTTATACTTTACCTCTCACCTGAAGTCTCTGAAGCTGGAGCAGTGCTCCTGTCAGATCTCAGTAGCTGAGAACAAGTGATGAAATTTCATGCCCAAACGATGTCAAAATAAGTTTTCTGTGAAAGCTGCATGGCCTTCTGTAACAAAGGATGCTGTTCATCTGTACAGCGCTGTTATCTGAATGTCAGAATATTTTTTAAATGTCTTCAATAGACATTCAAAAGCAGACCTTTGATTTTTCTTTTTTCTTTTTTTTTTTTTTAAGTGTAAGAAGGTTTCTTAGTGAACTTGTATGTTAATTTCAGTTTAATCTTAGAATTTTTTTTTGCTAGGCAATGTGAGGAGATACTGTCTGTGATATAAACACATAATTTTCATTTTCTCTCTTTTTTTGTTGTCTTATGGTGTTACACAATACAAATATATCTTTCATATTAGATTCTCTTTGTGTAAATAAGCAGATTCTATGCTCTAAACAGTGTAAAATAAAAACGGACTATACAAACAAAAGGCAGTATTATCTCTGCTAGAAAGACAGAAAAATGAGAACACCTTTATTATTGACTATCCCTAAAATTTGGTTTGGAATTGAATGAAATGCTCTGTTCTCTATTATTACAGTCTTTCTAATACCCATCTCCATACATTCCTTACACTCTACAGGTAAGTACTTTCAGCTGGTCTTACAGACGATTAATAGATAAACACCCTTACTTCTTGTGAGCAGGATTCAGTATGTGTGGGAGCACACACATCTTTGAGACGCCTGCTCTTAGTGTACCAGGGGAATGCCTTGTTCTCCTTCACATAAAATAGTGCCTTTACTAAATTCTTCTTTTTTCGGTGCTACACAATAACTTAAGGGTTTTATTTTTTCAGAGTCTGTTGCACACCATCCTTGTAAAGCTCTCTAAGGGTTCATCATGCAATTAATTTTCTGTCACTCCTGCATATTTGTGCTTCTGTGAAGAGGACAGGAGGGTCTCTTGCTGACTCCACTTTGCCCACTCGGCGAGGGTCCTTGATTCAAATCAAGATCTTTAATCTGACTTACTTTTCTGCTTGACAGAGAGGTAATTGTTCTCTTTCACCTTGAGTGTATTCTGTGGGATTATCTCGCCTGCACTGCCCTGATGTGGGTGGAACTCCAACACGTCCACCCATTGCCACCAGCTCAGTGGCAGCATTTCCTTTTACTTTCCTGTTGCATTTACAGCCTACATTTCTTCACAGAGATGGTTCCTTAGAATGATTTTTAAAAGCATCTGGGCATATTTCTCCACTCTGTTATTACTACTGTGATAATATATATTAATCAAATAATATACTGTGTGGGTTGGAAGTAGATGATCTTAAGGTCCTTTCCAACCCTAACTATTCTATGATTCTGCTATTGTACTTACTGGTAGTACTGGGATTATGCTGTATTTGGCATGCACTACAGATAAAAATGGTAATAACCTAATGATCTAACAGAGTAACTGCAAATAAGAAGTCTTTGCTGTAGTATCTTCTGAATGCATGGCAAAGAGTGATGGTTACATAAATATGTAAACTTTTGCTTTGCTAGCATAGGTATTTACAGTCACAAAGGTGCAGGAAGCTGGAATTCAATTTTTCAGGGGTTATGGGTATTTGTTATGATTTCCAGCCTGTGCAGAGATGGATGCCATCTTGTCTTGTGTCTGGTAATATGAAAGTCAAACTAGGGCAGATTTCCCTACCCCTTGTATAACCACATGTTGTGGTTTAAACCCAGTCAGGTAACTCGTTCACTCACTTCCCCCCCTTCTTGCCCTCCCCCTACTCCTGGAGGGATGGAGAGGAGAGTCAAAAAGAATGCAACTCCCACGGGCTGAGTTAAGAACAGTTTAGTAACTAAGGTATAATACAAATCACTACTGCTACCACCAATAATAATAATGATAAAGGAAATAACAAGGGAAGAGAATACAACACCTCAGCACCAGCCGACCGATAACTCGGCCCCCCCCCCCCCCCCCCAAGCCCTTACATCCTGGGCATGACGTGCTGTGGTATGGAATACCTCTTTGGCTAGCTTGGGTCAGGTGTCCTGTCTCTGCTTCCTCCTGGCTTCCCCTTCTCCCTGGCAGAGCATGAGCCTCACAAGTCCTTGGCCAAACCAAAACATCCTTGTTATCAGCTCTGTTCCCAAGCTGAAAGTCAAAACACAGTGCTGCACCAGCTACCAAGGAGAAAAATGACTGCTACTGCTGAACCCAGGACATTATCCACCCCTTATTCCATACCATTCACGTCATGCTCAGATCCCACATTTTCAATATACCATCACTCTTATCTTAGTGCATGGACCAGTCCCTATAAAGCTGCTGAATCCATCTGGTCCATAATGTCAGGCTCCATCTCTTGTAACAGTCTTCCAGAGCAGGAGAGACTGCGTGCAGTGTTCACACCCGTGAATAACCTGGGCAATAGCGTCCATTGCTAAGTCCACCCCTCGATCATGAGTCCATCTCTATGTTGCATCTCTGCTCTGATGGCCTGAGGTGCCATGGGCCCACCAGGCTTAAAATAATTCACTGTCCCCTTCAGCAGTTTCTGCAGCTTGTTGCTGGGGACTCCATACAGCTGCCTTCCATCTTCAATGCTTCCAAAGCACTGGAGGGGCCCAGTGGACTAGATACTTGCCCATACTGTCCCACATGCCCTGCCACTCATGACTGTCCAGCCTTGGAGAAAACCTCTTGGTCCCCCTATATCATCTAACCCCAGACAAGACCCAAACCCGACTCTGCTTAACTTTTGAGATCAGACAAAATGGTTGTGGGTAGAACACAGTCTGTGTGTGTGCCAACATGCTGATCCCCATCACAGTCAGCAGGCAGGTCCCAAGGGTACCCAAAGGCCATTCAAAACCTTCAGAACTCTCAGTTGATGCTGCTGTACTTGTCACTGGGGCTGGTGTAGCTGCTGTGCTTGCCGGCTCTCCCACCACCAGCTTCTCTTTTCCTGAGTCCAGCTCTTCCTCCTCTGCCTTGCTGGGAAATGCGGCATGGTCTCCTGCATCCTCCTGGGGCTCGGCGGGCAGCTGCCGGGGAATGTTCTCGGCTGTCACAGGGCTCGGCTCCTCCGCGGGGCTCGGCTCCTCCGCCGCCTTCTCCCTCTGCTCGGCAGCCGCCTCCTTCCTCTCCTCGACCGCCCCGACCTCCTCCACCGGCAGCCGTCCCCTCGCGGCCTCCGGCCCCTCTCCCGCCGCCGCTTGGTCCCGGGGTCGCTCCCTGTCGGCTCGCCGCGGCCTCACAAAGACGGAGGCGAGGGCGAGGGCCAGGACGGTGAAGAGCAGCCGGATGGCCAGGTACAAGTCCACTGCCACGTCCGTCCCCCCCTGCTGCTGGAGCCCGCCCGTGTTACAAGTCATTGCCATAAAGCACAGTGAGACAAGAACCTTAGCCCAAGCCCCACACTTGATAAACACCAACACAGCGAATACCAGGGCTAAGTAAGTTACAGCATTCTGAAACTGTGAGATCAAGAGGATCAACTCTGAGAGCCAATAAATCAGCATTGTGACGAGTGACTATTACTCTGGTTGTAATGTGTGGGGTTTGTTCATCAAGAAGTTTGGGGGGAGGGATGCTCTCTGTGGCTCTCGCTGTGTGGAACCATATTCTTTTTGTTTTGTAACTGTTGTACTCCGTGCGTTATGGGGGGCGAGGTCAGTTGTATTATTGCACAGGATTGTGTGAGGGAAAAGAAGGGGTTGGGTGGCTTGAAGTTGTGTCTTGTTGCAACATATGAGGGATGGGGGTTGCAATGGTAAGGAGGCTGGCAGTGGACACTTCTCAAAGCCTCTGGAAGCTTCTCGAAACTTCTTGACGATGAGGCCCCTGCAACAAAGGGAACCAATGGGGAAGAGCCATGTCAACATCCGAGTGAGGAGGGGCGGCAGGATTGGCTGGGGCCTTGAGCCGAGACGTATAAAGGACCACCTCCCAGAGACTGTGTGCGCGTCTTGGGCAGAGAGGAGGACTCCCCAGTGCACCCAGCGCTGTTTTATCTGCTATCGCTTGCTCAGTTTAATAAAATTTATACTTTAAACCCAAATTGGCTCTATTATTGATAACAAATTCGTGCTGTGTCTCAGATGGAGAAATCCTGATGGGACTCACATCCTAGGTGGGGGCGCCCCACTCACAGAGTGGCCCCCTGTTTGTGGTTCATTCCGCCAGCTTCTCCACCGACAAACCTAAAATTCGATAGCAGATAAAAGGTGAAGCCAGCAACCCCTTAATTTTTGTGCACGAAGCCCGAACGAAGAGGACAGAAACGAGGACGTGAGTATATTGCGAAACTGAGATCTGTTCGGTTGGGGTTGGGATCCCGGTGTGTGCATGAGTGAGACGTCCAGGTACGGACGAAGCGAGTGTGGACCTCTTAGTAGTGCGGTTCCCATCTCCCGCGAGGGACTGGGCCACGAGGAGAGCGCCTACGAAAAAATCAACCCAACAAAAAACTAAAGTATTTCCTGGTTCTGTCAGCATGTGAGTTTTTTCTTGTGAAGTATCTGGCTCAGCTGGGATAAATTCCCCTTGAGAATATCATCTTGAGTAAGAGATGCCAAACTCTATATACTGCTGAAATCCATCCTCCCCACTCACATAAAATTAGTATGACATCTTGTAAATAGGTTCAATGCCATTGAAGAGAATCAGCATAAGTGTCCATGTGTCAAGTGAAGTCTGGGTACGAGGCTGACCGATTTCTGTCCTAGAGTGTTGCAAAGTTTTGGCTTTGGCTAATGTGTATCTCGTCATTGCTATATTTGAAAGATGGATTAACTCTAGAAAATTAAAAGATGTTTTCCACTAAAATGAGTTTCAGCTCTTTTAAAAGAGATTCTGAGGTCTGGGAGAAAGAAGGTGAAAAAGTAACCCCAAAACCTTTATCCCTCAGAAACACGCTACAAAAGGGAATTACACACTTTATAAAAATATTTTTGTGGACTCAAAGTATTTCCTGCTAAATAACTCAGGCCTTTGTGGAAAATGCCTTGGTGACCTTCTGCAGCTTTCCCTCTGAAGAATCTTGTACATATTTTCTGCTGAACAGGGCAGAAAATGAGCTCCATTTGGAGTGCAGCAAACCATCTGAATAAATCGTGTTTCAAGTACATGACCCAATTTCTTCTCAGTGGAATATCATACTCTGCTAATGGAAGCTTTCTGTTTTCAATACAGTTGTCTTTTTCTGGGCAGCGAAAGGAAAAACTTTCTCTGGCAATAAAGTCTTCAACGCAAACAATAAAATATAATATCTTAAACGCAAACAACAGAGCCATAGTGAGATATTGGCAAGGTAGTAATTGCACTGCTGTACTGACATGAGACACAGCTTGCCATGCTTCCTCCTTCCATGTTTTCTTTTGAAGGAATTGCAACAAAAACCAAAATGGGGCTAAAACTTTGATTCCCAAGGGGAACTTTATAGAAAGTTTTAAATCTAAATTGCATCATCCTTTCGAGAAATCTGGATTTGGGGATGTCATGGCTGACCGTTATTTCTTTGCTAGCTAACTCAAAATTCTATTTCATGTCAAAATTTGTATCTCTGAGTGGTTTTGTTGTTATTTCTTTTTCTTTTTGTTTTTAAATTGTATTATCTAAGATGTGTCTAATTGCTGGGGAATCTTTTTTCGTGATTCTTCAGAAATATTTCCAACCTACTTCCTTGAGTTCCCATCTGAATTGTTGTAAGTATAAAGACCATTAGTGAAATTACTGAAACAACTTGAAGTCTGGAAAAAGTAACATTCTACTTCATGTTCTTTCAGGCAAAGAGTGTATTTCTTTCTTTCACTCACGGGAAGGCCAAGAAAGACTTTCATTTCTCAGGGTGGAATTGTTTTCTCACTCTTATCCCAGCGCTTTTTCATGTGAAGGTAAAGGTAAAGCTGCCAGCAGTCATTTAAACTATGCCAACAGACTTTGCATGAGAGAAAATGAAGAACTATCACACAATTCTTCTGGATCATTAAATGTGTCATTTTAACATGTATTCCTCAAGTGAGAATGGCAGCAAACACCTAGGGGTAAAAACAGCTAAACTGCCACAGTTTATGCAGTTTACTGCTGCAACTGGAGAGAGGATGCATCAATGACAAAACACAACATTATGATGCAAGACCAATATGTCCTTGGACATTTTTGTTTAATAAATTTAACAATGATGCTCTTTAAGTTCACAAATTCATGTTTTCTGTTGTGCCCTGGGCATCACCAGAAGTGTTTCAGTTAATTACTATTTAAGTATTTTTTTAAAAAAACAAGCACTTCTATTTATGCTCTTAGTGTTAGAGAGATGCCCCTCTGCTCATTTAAATATTTGGGGTTTGGGTTTTGTTGTTGGTTTTATTTATGTGGTTTTTGTTTGTTTGTTCGTTTGCTTTCCAAATGGCAAACTGGGAAACACACTTTCATTATGTTTGCATTTGTTTTTCCTATTGCTTGTTTTTCTGCTTAGCTCTGAACCACCACTCTGAATTGGGTAAATATTCCTTAGGAAACGTTATTAATCTCAAGTCCACAGCATTTGTACTTGACCTACATGTGTTATTTTCTCCACTGTGGAAAAGAGTAAGAAGAAAATTAAGTAATTTATACCTACTTCATTACTTGTTCTCAGAATTGTAGCAGATATACGAATTTTATTTCTGAACACAAAAATTTCAAAATACTAGCAATAGATGTAGAATATGACTGTGATGACTGTTTGTTTTCAAATTCAGTTATATATTTTTGCTCAGAGCACAGATTTATACAAAGCAAGTGCATTAACATATTTGGGGTTGGGTGCCTGTTTTCAATTTCCAGAAAATTGGTTGCACTGTTTAACCAACCATTCTCATTTTTGAACTAAATAACTCAAATCACTGTACGAAACCATTTCAACTGTTTAACAGCTTTCTATTGGTTTGAGCATCTAAAACTAATCAGTCTAAGAAAATACCTTTGTGGTGACTGGGGGAGCATCACTTGCTTTTACCTTTTTATTACGTATGTATAATATTTCCCAGGCTAATAATAAGAGCAAGCAAGTAGTAGAGGTTCTGGTGTGTTCTAATGTTCTTAAGGTCAATGGACTGTGATAAGAAGACCAAGGCTTCATTAGAAAATCTTTTGTCCATGTTGGGTGTGTATTCTTTTCACTTCTGTACCTTGCTGCAGCATTAAATTGTACATTTTTTGGGATGAGATATTTAGTTACCCCATGACTTCAATAAATAAATGAACTAACATTTGTTACTTTATTAAGTTAGTATTTTGGGAAGCTTGGAAACTGAAAACCCAGATTTATTCATGGAAGGGATTATTTTAATGTTATAGAATAATGTTAAGCCCTATCTATATGATTGGCTGCAATAATCACAGATGTATAACCCTGTGATGCCTGATGAAGATTTATGGTGCTGTCTCTTACTGCTACCTTTGGAGGAAACTGTCTTTAATTTGTGAATTGATTTCTCTCCACAACTGTACTGTGCTGTGATAGCAGATGGCTGAATCAGAATTGCTGTAAAATTAAAACTTAAGTGAGAATGTACCAGAACAATAATATTCGTCCAAATCATACAAATTTATTCTGTTCCCCCAGGTGTGCTGCAATATGTATGTAGCTGCTAACCTTTCAGTCGGCCCAGCCTGTCCCAACTTTCAGCCTCACACCATATAAAGACTTTAAGGAAAAATCCACATATGAAATTTCTGGATGAAAAAGCAAAAGTTTTTGCAAAGGCTACAGGTGTAAACCATCAAGAAGTACAAAGTATATGTTGAAATACAGTGCTTTCTCTTTTCTCCATATCAGATAAATGTTGATGTCTGTTCACTGCTCTAAAGCAGACTTTATGCTTAGTCTGAGTTGAAGTAGAAACACAAAATAGAGACAGCCACAAAGAAGACAACGTTGCTTTATGTTTATTTACTAATGCTTACAAAAGTTCTGAATGTATAGCGATGCTAAACATTAATTGCTGCTAGATTATCTTTTGTGATGAATCCTAAGATGTAGCATGGAATTTTTAATGGGAAACAGAAATTGAGGGAAGAAAATAATCTTTCTTCTCACATCCTTGTCTCCTCCAGTGGTCTATTCATAAAATCTTGGATTGCTTGGTGTAGCGGTAACCATTTATTAATTGAAGCTTTCAAAGCTGTAATCCACCTAGAAGAAATGAAAGACCAACAACTGTCCCTGATCAAATGTTATGCAAGCATTTTTATATTCTTTGAAACACACCTTTTATAAATGGTGTTATACGGCTGTGTTACTATGTACACTAATAGTAAGTGGATTGGAGAGGCACAGGAGGTGGAGGAGTTGACTATAACAACAACATATCTTAACACTGATTTCCAGCATACTGAAAAGCTTTGTCCTTTTTCATTAAATTAAACCCCATATCACTTCATTAGTAGGCTTTAGATGAGACTAACACCCACTGAAAGACATAGGATTTGGCTGCATTATGATGAGGGAATTCACCTTCAGAATATGATTTCATAGGCCAATTTTTTTTTTATTTCTAATGGTCTAATTGTTGGAAGTAAATCATTCTTGAGAATGAGAAGAATATAGTTTCCATTTTCTCTCATGAGAGGTACCATAGCTTTTATGTTTACTGTAAACACCCACATATCATTGTGAAAAGCACCTTATTCCTGTTTCTTTCTGAACGTCTGCAAGCTATCCTTGCTGTAGCTGCAGCACTGACAATAGCAGATGACTCACATGTGCCAGCATGCTGTACTGCAGTTTGACTAAACCTACAAGCAAAGGGAAATCTGGGGGAAGAAGTGAAACAGAATGAAAAGTTTTCACTAGATCTTCCCAAGCTGCAGTGTTCCTGCTGTCCTAAAGACTGGCAAATAAAATTGTGTGTGTATGGAAAGTTTGGTTTA
This sequence comes from Pezoporus wallicus, assembly GCF_028554395.1. Taxonomy (NCBI): domain Eukaryota; kingdom Metazoa; phylum Chordata; class Aves; order Psittaciformes; family Psittacidae; genus Pezoporus; species Pezoporus wallicus. The sequence goes on along the minus strand of NW_026639532.1, from coordinate 152,626 downwards.
CCTTTTGTTTTCATTTACATTCTCTGCACATAAGTAGAAAGTTTTAAATTCTTCAGATGGAGGTTTGAGTTCAATTACAGACCTCTTGGAGCCCAGCGACTGTTCACTCACAGTATAACCCTGGAGGTAAAGGCCACCTAAACAGAATAAAATCATCATGTATATCGCAGACACCATTTATGAAATTACTGCCAATTACAAGCAGAGCAACAATTCTTGCAAGGTGGATTCTCAGATGCCTTGTGCTGGGTGTTTCAACAGAGTTGTACAGAGTTTATATGTAAAATAGAGTTGTATTTGCAAGCTCTCCTCAGTGCCTGCAATTCATCTCCTCTATACTTGCAGTTGATCTAGGTAGCCTCATGTTGCTGCTTTCAGAGAGTGGATAGACACCCAGTTCTGTTATGGGGAGAGCAGTTAGATGGGTTCTTCAGCCCAAACCCTGGAGCACCAGCCTCTGCTGGTGTAGGGACATTCTACCTGTTGCTGCATGGACTAGCTTTGCCAAGGCCATGTGAAAACCTGGTAGTTGCAGGGAAACTGAGTTTATGCTGTCCCTCCCTCTGAGAATGCTCCCTGACACACCGGAATTGATAGCTTTCATTGGACTGCCATCAATAGGGCTGGCTCAACCACTGTAAAGTACTTTGGAAGGGTGGATCTTTTCTCTGACACTTGCTCCTGGGGTAATGTGCACAGATCTGAATTACCTCCATTGCCGAAAGAAAAATGCAGACCATGGCACAGAAAAGAAAGAATATTCGGGGGGAATGAAGTGGCTATTTTATGAAAAAAGACTGAGACTGGTCTTCCTTCACTCACCTTCATGGAAGAGAGTGAGTTTGCTAAGAAGAAACAGCCATTAATGGTAAAAGTTCTATTTGGGAAATGCAGTGAAACATTTCCCCTTTAACAATCAATTGGAATCCAGCAGCTGTCCCTACCTTGGGCAGGTGTAGACCGGAGAGTGGCATAAAAATACAAACAGCCATCCTTCAGAATGCAGTAGTGCTGAATCCAGGTGTCTTTGCTTCTGTGCAGCTGGTGGAGAAGCCCCAGGCACTCTGGGTTTTTGATAGCCAAGGGTGGAAGCGTAGTGTTATGCAGTGTGACATCTACCCACACATGGTTCTGTGAAGTAAACATGTAACAGATATTTATGGCAAGGTTTAAGGAAGCCCTGCTGCTTATGGTAAGACACTAGCTCCAGTTCAGTGCTAGGAAATCAGCTTTTGTTGTGAAAATAATTTGAAAAGTGTTTTGATTTTGCCTGTGATAATAAGCTCCTTGTAGTAGCTGGTATGTGGCTGTGTTTTGGATTTGTGATGTAAACAGCTGACAGTATAGGGATTTTTCATTACTACTGAGCAGTGCTTACACAAAGGAAAGGCTTTTCCGGCTCCTCACCCCACCCCACCAGCAAGCAGGCTGGGGGTGCACAACGACTTTTGGGGTATACAGATGGGACAGCTGACCCCAATATATAGGTATTGCTTGCCAGATCATGTCATGCTCAGCACACAGAGCTGGGGGAAGAAGAAGGATAGCGAGGTGTGCAGAGTGGTGGTGTTTGTGTTCCAATTAACCGTTACCTGTGATGGAGCCCTGCTCTCCCAGAGATGGCTGAACACCTGCCTGACCATGAGAAGTGGTGAATGAATTCCTTCTCTTGCTTGTGTGTGTGGCTTTTGATTTACTGTCTTTATGTCAACCCATGAGTTTTGTCACTTTTCCAGTTCTCTCCCCCATCCCACCAGGGCAGTGAGTGAGTGCCTGTGTATTGCTCAGTTGCTGGCTGGAGTTAAACCACAGCAAAAGTCAGTGCTGAAAATGCAATTAGAAGAACCTGTATTTGATGGGAAATGGTGATAATCTACTTTGTTTTTACAATGATAACATCTTTTCTTACATCTATTTTGTTTTTCAGTACAAATTCTGCTGGTAAAAATAGGGTTATTTCAAAATTGTCTGAACAAGCTTTTTTATAAAACTGTCTTGTTGATTTCCAAATTAAAGACTGATCCAGCAGTCTTTACGGTGTGTAGTAGGGAAGACAAAATCCAGCATCCACCCTCTGGGCTCCAGAGCAAATAGTGCCCTATGAAGCCAGAATACAGCACTCAGACTTGGATGGAAGCACTACCACACATAAAGTGTTTAGAGATGCCTTCCCATACCATTCCAGAAAGCAGAGACTTTTTCATTACTAAAATTTTCCCATTGTCATTTAGATGTGAAGAAAAAACTCAGCCCATGAAATATTGCCACTGTATGGGCCATTTGTACGATAAGAGAATCAAAAAAGAAAATCAGAAAAAAACCCAAAACCCTGTTGTTTAGTAAGACCAAATTTCCAATATGAAAGTAAAGCATTTCTTCATCTCCTTAAAATCTGACCGGCGTTAGGAACTCAGACTCTCCTAGTGTGTTTTGCTCATCTGCAATACATATTTTGGGTTCTACATCAACCAGTTTCACTGTCATTCAAAATCCATGGGGAGAATGTGTGCAATATGAATAGCATCCTGTTTGTTTCCACAGCGGGTTTCTTTTGCATTTATTTACGGTATTTGACAAGGCAATGATGAAAAGAAGACCTGGCACAATATAGCTAACTTAATTCTTTGCTATATATAATATAAGCCTTATATTGTTTGATTTATTTTTGCTGCTTTAAAGTATGTGGGTTCCTTTTTATTCTTTTAAGAAAGACTGCCAGGTAGAATACACTTCGAAACAAATTCGTTTTGGACTTACAATCTCATCTGAAAGCTGAAGCCACAAGAAATGTATGTTGGATCAATTTTATTTCAGTGGAAAAGGAATTACAGTAAACACCTCCTTTCACTATTTGGAAACCCATCACTAAAGCACACTGCTGAAGGACTCACTCATGTGTCCTGACTTAAGAGGAGGAAAGTAAATTTCTTTTCATGTATCTATTTACTTACTTACTGCATTAATTCAGGTTATAATTTTTACCTTGTATTTTTTTATTATTGATGATTTTATTTCAAAAAGGGCAGACTTTGATACTTTCCCTGCATTTGTGCCTCACATAATTTCTGCTAAAAACCAAGCTGTTTCAGTAGCTAAACCTTTTTTAAAAAAGATTTTACAGGTCAGCATCATATTTTTATAAAGATGTTCTGCGTATAGGACAGGATAAGAATCATGGGGTCAGGAAAGGGCAGGCTAAAGTGGCTTTGACCCCTATGCTTCAACCCTGGAAGTACTAAAATTAGCTTTGCAGTTCTTCAGGGGCCAGACAGGATTATTCATACTAAATTATGCTGAGGTGAGCAAGGTCTCTCTGGGGCAGCTCAAGATCAATTATGGCTATGTTTCTCCCAGCCATAGGGGCGAGCAGAGTGTATATAAAAAGATAGAGAGATAAGTCAAAGTTTATCAACTAACTTACCTTTCTTCATCTCTGAAAATACACAATAACTCTGCAAACCCCCTCTCCATTCTAATATTCTGTCTGAAAAAGCAGGTAGCTTGCAACCAAGGCAGACTTGCAGAAAATACTTAGAAAGATAGATCCCTTCTCTCACTTTGCTCCAGATAGTATCACCCAGAGAAGATCATGTGGACATGAGTCATTGCTCCCATTCCTGTCTTTCCATTACTGTCATCTTAGGTTATGGTTTTGAACCACCTTAAAGCTGCTGATATCTGGAGAGGGAGCATCTGACTCCGTCTTATGACAGTAAAGCTGAGTCACAATAATGTCTGTATATGGCTTCTAGATTGGAGCTGATTCACGTCCCAGCAGCAAAAAGTATGCAGCTCCAATGTTGCTGTCTGTGCCTGAGCATGCACAAATGTATTTATTGTCTCTCAGTCTTCTGCACAATCTGCTATACACATGCTTTTAATATAAATAAAGCATTACCTGATGGACAGGATGCACTGCTTTATCCATAGCCTCCAGCCACCTATAACATGAAAAAAAAATGAGAACTACTTAGCTTGGTGGAGCAGAATAAATGTGCTTCACTGCCTCTTTTAACTCTTACTGACATAGCATCTAGTGGATGTGCAATTTTCAGGACACATTCAAGGCTTCAAGATAGAAAAGTTGTGTATTAAATCGAAACAAACATTGATAAATCTCAGAAAATAAGTCTCAAAAAAGTTGTTACGTGTGTTTTGGGTGATGATTTAAATCTCTTTGTTTTATCAGCTACAGTTGATAGGAAATGCAAAAAAAGTATTTTTTAGGTCTAACTCTAAGTCAAACCAAACTCACTGACTCTCACAAGAACCAGTACGCTTTTTGGGCATACTTGCATTTTAACATACCAAAACAATAATATGGCAGAATGACAGCAGAATAAATGGAAGATGATATTGTATTTATTTCTAACACTGTCCTTGTTGGGCAAAAGAGAGATTGTTCATGTGAAATGACAGATAAGCAAGTTTACATCCACAAGGAAGATTTAAATTTCCCTTTGATATAACAGTACAGAAGAAGGTATGAGAAGATGGGTGAATTTTTTTTTTTTTTTGGAGGTAAATCAGAAATTCAGCGGCATCTCGAGCAAAGCATGAATAGTAAAGCCTTAATGAAAAAAACCATAAAAATAACTATGAAACTGAAAAACAGTTTTTGAAACTTCTGCAAATTAAAATTAGAAACACTATCTTCCCATAAACGGCTGACAGATTTGTTTATTTTTTTCCTGCTGATAAAGGTAGGTATTCTGAACATCCTCTAAAAATTCAAACTCTCTCTCCCCAAACCAGAATAACAAAACAGACCCTGTAAATGAAAGATCACTTACCTCTTCATTTCTTGGTTGGAAGTTGCACAAAAATAGAAAATCCTGTTTCCACTTTGAGGTACGCATTTAAAAACAAATGGTTTACCTAGACTGGTGTCAACGCCAATTTCTGCTCCTTCCAGCTTTGTTACTTCCAGAGGTCTGCACTTCCCTTCATCCTGCAATTAGAGAGAAAGAGGGGCAAGGTTCAGAAATAACATGAAACTGATGTCTGTTAGATGGGGATAAATTCAGGAAATACTCAAAGATGTAGAAGCTGGTGACAAGCTCTTATGCTTTTGAACTATCATATGCTTCAAAACTGCTCACGTGGTTATATCATACAGTTCATCTCTGCTCTCGTGAGACCTCATTTGGAGTTTTGTGTATATTTCTCGTAATTCTAACATAAGAAGGACATGGAGCTGCTGGAGTAAGTCCAGAGGAGGGCCATGAGGATAATCACAGGGCTGGAGCACCTCCCGTATGAAGAAAGGCTGAGAAAGATGGGGCTGTTCAGCCCGGAGAAGAGAAGATGCATGGAGAGCTCATAGCATCCTTCCAGTATCTGAAGGGGGCCTACAAGGATGCGGGAGAGGGACTCTTCATCAGGGACTGTAGTGATAGGACAAGGGGTAATGGATTAAACGTACACAGGGGAAGTTCAAGTTACATATAAGGAAGAAGTTCTTTGCTGTGAGAGTGGTGAGGCACTGGAATGGGTTGCCCAAAGAAGTTGAGAATGCTCAGTCGATGGTAGTGTTCAAGGCCAGGCTGGACAGGGCCTTGAGAAACCTGGTCCAGTAGGAGAAGTCCCTGCCCACGGCAGAGGAGCTGGAACTAGATGATCTTAAGGTCCTTTCTAACCAAAACCAGCCTAAGATTCTATGATTCTATGGTTTAATGAACCGCAGACACAGAAAATATAATGCAGTCACAAAAGATAAACAAGTGTAGTGGTTTAAGCTCAGCTGTAAATCATGCAGTCGCTCTCTCACTCCCTGCCTTCCTCCCTTACCCACTCCCGGAGGGATGGGGAGGAGAATTGAAAGAATGTAACTCCTACAAGTTGAGATAAGAACAGTCCAGTAACTAATGTATAACACAAACCACTGCTGCTACCACCAATAATAATAATGATAAGGGAAATAACAAGGGAAGACAATACAACCGCTCATCACCCGCTGATAGATACCCAGGCCGACTGAGCAGCAATCTAGCCCTTCCGGGTAACTGCCCCCAGTTTATATACTGGGCATGACGTGCTGTGGTACGGAATACCTCTTTGGCTAGCTTGGGTCAGGTGTCCTGTCTCTGCTTCCTCCCGGCTTCCCCTCCTCCCTGGCAGAGCATGAAGCTCAGAAAGTCCTTGGTCAGAGTAAACATTACAGAGCAACAACTGAAAACATTGGTGTTATCAGCGCTGTTCCCAGGCTGAAAGTCAAAAACACAGCGCTGCACCAGCTGCTAAGAAGGAGAAAAATGACTGCTACTGCTGAACCCAGGACAACTCGTCAAACACCCTCTAAACTTTCATTTCTATTTTTGTTTCTTAATTGTTTTTGGTTCATCAGAAGTCATACCTGCATGTGAAAACCTTGCTAGGTATTTGCAAATATTCCAGCTTCTGAGGGTACAGCTGAGTGAGAGTGCACCAAAGAATTTAGGAGCATGAGTTTCTTTAGTAAGCAATGCTACTTGAGTCCAGGTTTATGCTGAAAACCTCACCTTGTATATACACATAGAGGGAACAATGGCTCACATTCAGAAAATAGCATAATTTTAAAAGATGCATTTCAGTTCTTTTAAGAAGTTGCCCTAAATATCGTTAGAGTCATAAACCTTTCCATTAATTTCAGACAACTTTCAATGAAAAGCATTACAAAACCTTTTTATTTGTTCCTGATTGAATTAAAGCTCTTTGAGACTGAAGGGCATTGTCTGTGTCTTTCTCTGTGGTTAGTTATAAGAAGCCATTAAGCTTCTTAATGTAAATAGGTAGGTAAAGCAGTTCCTTGCCCCACTTTCCCAGCCCAGGTGTCCTCAGGCACATGCCTTAACACAAAATAAAGGTGCACACTTCTGGACAGTGAACTGTAGCAGTGTTATAAACTGTATCTTAGCCTCCTTGCTTTGAAGAGCTATGACTAGAGCTCTAACAATTCTATGAAATTTGGCAGCAATAAAATGGAAAAATGAGTTAATGCTCGGACATAGGAAGAGAGTTAGTGCCATTTGCAAAATACACAGATGGTAGAGTTTCATAGAATAAGATCAGTTGATGATTGGGAACTAATTAAATATTGTCAGTAGGAGCTAAATTGTAAATGCCCCATTTCATTTCTTTATTAGCCCAAAAATCAACATACGTATCCTTCCATGAACAAAACAGGCACCTGCGGCTAATATATAGATAAATACTTTTTTAATGCTATTTGGCACACATGACTATCATAGAATCATAGAATGGTTAGGGTTGGAAAGGACCTTAAGATCATCTAGTTCCAACCCCCCTGCCATGGGCATGGACATGACACACTAAACCATGTCACCCAAGACTTCCTTGTTATACAGGAATATTCATGTACATAATCCCTAATACTGAAAACCAGTATATATAAACATTCATGAATGTATTTCCTAGATTCTTCTGCTTTCTTCTTACTTTTTTTTTTTTAATTCAAAAACTAAAGTCAATACAGAAGATAAAGGCAATTCTAAAGGTCATCAGTGCTGTGACCTACATTACTTATAATAGCTTCAGGCACAAAACCACATTGAAAAACAACATAACCAAAATATGTTTTAAGGCTCCAAATCTCATTCCTAGTGTGAAGCATAATAAGTGCTAGGTTAATGAAGTGTTATTCAGCAACGTCCTGTTCATGGTCTGTGTTCTGCTGACTGTCCTAGCCTGAAGGCAGACACTGTCTGTCACTGCAGACACTGAAATGGCTATGTGACCACTCTTATTGCACATTGCTATGAATTCCTTTTCTAAACACTTTCTGTGCTGTCTGGAATGAATGCAGATACAGCTCTTGCCATCAAGAATTATTCATGTCCATTCCCTTTCAAATTTATATACCTAGGAAAGGAATAGGATAGATTTGAAGCATTCAAAGCGAGATGAAATGTCCTTCATTGACTAATAGGCAGCCATAGACCCCTAATTCTGATGTCAGATGTGAGAGACACTTTGACCATGTGGCTTTCATGAATAACATCTTGAGAGCATTACTTTGGCAAGTATCTCTTTGATACAGAAAGTGCCGAAGCTATATTGCTGGAAAAAAATACAGGTAATTTCTTAAGCCTGTGACTAGAGAGTAATCCACTGATGATACTGTCTCTATGGAACTTAATATAGGTGATGCTGTTTGAGCTGATGATATGTATCATACAGATTTTAAACTCACTCAGATATTACCTACTACTATTCCATTCTCCCCCTAAGTAGAAGAGACTGTTTTCTCAAGGTTTCTATCAACTACTTCATGGATTTTTGGCAGTCTCCAGGATCTAATATGGATGAAGTCCTCTGGGTGGAAGGCAGAAAACATATACTACTTTGGTAACTGTTGTTCTAAGAATAATACAAACATCTGAAGTAACCCTTCCCTTGCTGTTAGTTTTCTTAAGATAGCCTGAGTTTTAGGATAATGGTTCTAAAAAAAAAAGAAACCCCAAAACTCTCCAGGAAAACAAACAAACCCCAGTGTGTCACTTAGTGAGACTGTAATAAAGGAGAAACAAGAATTGAAAACTACACATATCCTTCCTTTATGTATGAAATGGTCATTAAGGTATTTAATGGGGATTCGCCAACCAGGCCTATTTAATTTTGTGCAAATACTTCCAGAAAATAAATGGCATTTGTAGTATTTCCTGAATGATTCATGGTGTTCAAAGAATTTTGTTGAGCAGAGTTATATTTGCTATTCTAGTAAAGCTTCTTTGTCTATTAGAAAGAAGCTGAAAAGATGAACATCTCATGCTATGTGCAGTGAAAAAAAGAAAAATAATATATGAATACCTATGAAAAAAGATTAAAATTAAGCTACACAAGAAACTGCAAGTACTAGGAAAATAGAATAAAAGTAACTTCTCAGAAAACAAGGTCAAATCTTAGACGAAAAAATAGAAAAAAACCCCGTGAAACACAATGTGAAAACTGAGCAGTGCTAGAAACCAGAAATTAAAGACTGGATATCTCAGAAGACTGGCAGTCGAAAGTGTAAGACAGTTGCCCCTAGGTTACTGGCTCAGACTGGCCTCAGGTCAGTAGTGGCATGAGTGAATTTTTGGCTGTCTTCCATAAATGTCTTCCTGAGGAGTCCCTATGTTCTTAAACTAGACATCTCTTAAAAGAGACAGGAAAATAAACTGTTTCTTTTTCCTTCTTATTTCTCATTCACCACAGTTGACACAGCCACAACTGTGTGTCATGGTTTAAGCCCAGTCGGCAACTCAGAACCACGCAGCCACTTGCTCGCTCCCCCCCCGGCTTCCTTCCACCGCTCTCAGAGAGACAGGAAGGAGAATTGAAAGAATGTAACTCCCATGGGCTGAGATAAGAACAGCCCAGTAACTAAGGTATAACACAAACCACTACTGCTGCCACCAATAATAATAATGATAAGGGAAATAACAAGGGAAGAGAATACAACTGCTCACCACCTGCTGACCGATACCCAGGCCAACCGAACAGTGATCTTACTATTCCAGGTAACTGCCCCCAGTTTATACACTGGGCATGACTTGCTGTGGTATGGAATACCTCTTTGGCTAGTTTGGGTCAGATGTCCTGTCTCTGCTTCCTCCTAGCTTCCCCTCCTCCCTGGCAGAGCATGAGGCTCAGAAAGTCCTTGGTCAGAGTAAACATTACAGAGCAACAACTGAAAACATCGGTGTTATCAGCGCTGTTCCCAGGCTGAAAGTCAAAAACACAGCGCTGCACCAGCTGCTATGAAGGAGAAAATGACTGCTTCTGCTGAACCCAAGACACTGTGGCACTCAGGCTTGCGGCATTTTCACCATCTGTTATTTTCTGGTTTTCTTTAACCAGTTTCTCCCTGAAGCTTGATGATGATTGCTTGATAGTATCTCTAAAATATTCCCTTTCCTATTTCTTCTCTTAATCATCATGCTTTGTGGTAGGTTTGTTTAGAAAATTATAGCTAGAGCCTGTTCGGGCACAGTTTTGCAGAGGAGAAACTAAGGCATTTATGTATTTTCCCCTACATCTTTTTCTTTTTCCCTTGAGGAAAAGACCTGCATATTCCAGTAAACAGAGAGCTCTAGACTCAACAACTGTTTGTACGGTATCTTTCGCCAGCAGACCTGAATTATTTATTTTGTTTTGCTTTAAATGATTTATGTCTAAACTAGAGAGAGTAGAAACATACTGAAGAGCTAGATAATAGGTGAAGGAGATGTAAAAGCTCCTCTAATTTGAAGAACATAATTATCCTACACCTAACTTTGTTAGCTGTCAGATGAAGTACAATCAGTTAGTCTTGTGATATGCCTCATCTTCACATTCCAGTTAGTCCTTTCATTAATATTGAGTAATTTACTGAAATTAGTTGCACAAGCAGTGTGTAGGACAAAGCCTCACAGAAAGAACTATTGATTGGTTAAAATCTGGAAGAACTTGAATCAGGTAAAATAATATATCTGAGTATGACTCTTTCTCTGGGTCAGGGTATGCACTCTGTTAGGAGGCCAAAATTAACTTGCCTTAGTACCAGCCAGTGTTGTTTCTTATTTTTAATAGAAGTAATAAAGTGCAAGTATTGGAAACCTTGGACTCAGCACCTCCTTTAATGTAAATTGAAAAATATATCCTGGAGCTATGGGAGTCATGAAAAACATAGAGCAGAATCAGATTGTATAGGATCTCTAAATAATGTGGCAGCTCCCAGACTGTGCTGATAAAGCTCCAAGCACGAATGAAGAACAAATAGAAGTGGTATCTTTATGAGCAATGGCTCAGACCTAAACCTATTTATAGCTAAGCCTTTTACATAAAGTGCTTAGGCTTAGTGTTGAACACAGGCTTGCTCAAGAGAACAAAGGACTAAATGTCTGTCACAGATTGAAATAATGTGAAGGGTCCACACATGGCAGGCAGGGGATTTCTTTCTTGGATAATAACTGGATTGAGTATAGGCCACAGAAATAAGCAATAATTTAAAAGATTTTTTTCCCTCTCTCTTCTATTCTACTTTTATACTAAATTTAGATTTAAGGATGCATACAATCAACCAGAAGCATGTATTGTAGTGTCTGAGCTAGACAATTTTTGTAAGGACACTTTCTGTGAAATGCCCTGTTCCCACGTACAGAGAACACAACTGTAGTAAGAAAAGGGAATATTTAAGTTTGCATTTAAATTTCCTCTTTGTGTCAAGAGAGGGCTTTTCACTTGTTCTGTGGGGCTTGGGTGCACAGTGATGTGTCTTGTCGTGAATAAACGGTAATTAGAAAACTGGTGTCCATCTGGCTATACAAGGTGTGTAAATGTTGGTGTTAAATCTTATTTGGAAAAAAAAGAATTAGCAAATTTTAGTACAGTTTCCAGGCATTCTGAATCAGGCAGAGGGTGAGAAGAGAATAATTTATGAACACAAACATATCCTAATAGAGACAACTATTTTCTTCAGAAAGACATCACTAATTAAAGAACGTTCAATGAGGAAAGTATTCTGCTGTTGAGCAAAAGTGAAGGTTATGGACCACTTTGATTGGTAAATAACACTGTGTAAATTATTTGAGCATTACTTAAACGCCAATGTGCTAGCTGCTTTTAAGTGCAATAAAAAGAGAAGACAAGATTCTGTTGCGCTGTTGAAATGGATTGGTTTCATAATGGAAACAGGAATACAGACTTACATCTGATCATTTAGGTGATGTAATAGCTGTTTACCAGGCTAGGGTCTAATTGCTTTTGGATGTTAAGCATTCCCATTGCCCTCACTTCAGCTTTGAGAAACTTTGCCTTAGTCATTCACACTATGCCTGTGGGCTTCCTAAAGGCATTAAACTTCAGAGCCTAAGAAATGTAAACCATAATTCTTTTTTAAATTGACATTATTATATATAATCACAATGAAGACTGTCAAAAAGCACAAAAGCACAACCCCTCCCCCATGTAACTGCTGCCACTGTGTTCAGTGAGAGTACTTCTCAGGAGTATCCGTTGAAATTTTCTTACAGTGTGTTTCAGAGCATTACAACTTAACTATTACGTCCAACTTAACTGCTCCTACTTCTCTCCTATTACAGCTTCTTCTTAGATTTTCCTACTTTTAGTCCATACAAAATGCTGGCAGCAAACCTGTACCCTTAAGGCTCCTGATTACTATTGTTCCACATCATTCTTAGCAAAGGAAATTGGAGAAAGAAATGGAATACATGACAAATGTAACTTAAGGACCTAGCAGACAGAACTGACTAGACTATATCAGACTGACTTCTGAAAAGGAAGTCTGCAAGGGAGATGTATTGATAGCACTTTCCAGTTAGGAGCCAGTCATCTTTATAGCTTCTCCTAGACCATAATCTCAATGGTATTTGTTTCATATTTTTTCCTTTTCAGATAACAGACTGGTTTATCTGTCTCACTATCTTCTTTTCCAGGGTCCATTTATGGCAAATGGACAGGAAGTAATTCCTAGGAATATAGCAAGACACAAACCAGAGAGGAGCTACGGCATTGTTACAAACATGATCTTCTGTAAATTCTACTTTTTTTTTGACTCTGTCTTCTTTCACCCACAAAATCACTTGTTAAACATGTTTTTTTTAACCAGCCCTACATAGCAAGAAAGCAACAATGAAAGGAAACTAGGAAACTGTGGCTTGGGATGGCATTTTTAGTGGATTTGTAATCCTCAGCATCTTTAATTAGCTGAGGTCCTTACATGACAGATATTTGTAATAAGGAATTTGGGGAAATATGTTCTTGGCTATAATGCTTTATTTACCCTTGTGCTTTCCTCTTGAGCCTGAACACTGTTAGCTCTCTAACACGTATGCCCTCACAATAAAGAACGCATGCTCCACAGCCTTTAAGCTCCTTATTGGTCCATTTGTTCCTAGATTCAGGAATTATATTCCTTCTTTTTAATGGGTTTACAAGACCAGAATTTTTGTATCTTGAAGGCCATAGCATATTGTGAGGTTTCCAAGTTTGCTTTCGGGTTCTAAAAGCAACTTTGTGGTAGCATCTCAGAGATCTATGTGAACTTATTTAACCCGATGAAATGATGCTGTACTGCTGTGGCTAGATGGCTGTTATTATCCTACTGGTCTCATTTTGGAGTAAAGAAGGCTCGGGGTGACCTTATCACTCTCTACAGCTACCTGAAAGGAGGATGGAGCCAGGAGGTGGCTGGTCTCTTCTCCCAAGGAACAAGGGATAGAACAAAAGGAAACTGCCTCAAGCTGTGCCAGTGGAGGTTTAGACTGGATATTAGGAACAATTTCTTCCCTGAAAGCGTGGTCAGGCATTGGAACAGGCTGCCCAGGGCAGTGGTGGATTGTCCCCAGAAGCGTTCACAAACTGTGCAGATGGGTCCTCAGTGACATAGTTTAGTGGTGGCCTTGGCAGTGCTGGGGAACAGTTGGACTTGATGATCTTAAAGGTCTTTTCTAATGTAGTTTATTCTATGACTCAATGATTCTAGGGTTTCTCTGTCCTACACTGGAGTCTTCACCATAGACATTTCGTGGTGACTTTGCAGTCACTTTACTGTGCCGAGCAGCACGTGTTAGTTTTAGAGGAGGAGACACTGCTATCTGTAAAGAAACAATCAATGTTGACTATGTTGATACGCTTTCAGCATTATTTAAGAAAATGTTTAAGCTCAAGCACAAGAAACTTAATTGCTTATACTTGCCTTAGGGTAGGACTTAAGTGAACATCACTGTCTATCACCTCACAATGTCCAGATATTTTTCCTAGGAGAAAAACTGTGCAAATTAGCAAAAGAGGAAATAGCACATCTGAGAGGATCCAATAGTCTGGACAATGGGGGATCAGAACTGTAGAGGGCATAGTGTAACTCTACTGTTCCTAAGTGGAGGCAAAAATGTTATAAATCATTATATCCCTGCTGATCTCAGTAATTCACACAAAAGAAGGCTCTACCCCAATGTGCCCAATATTTCTGCTATGAGTTGGCAAACATAGCCACATGTCCACTCAGGTAAAAAGTGTGTTTTATTTACCTATATGGATTGTGGAATCAAAGTCATTGGCAGTATCTGTTTAAGGGAGAACAAAATTACCTTGTATGTAAAGTGTCTGAACCTGTTGCAACAGCTATCACTTCACCAATGAAGCGATATGATTGGACAGAGGTGAGTCTGAAACAGCAGCATTGAGTCAATATGAAAAAAGCCCTAGAAACAACAATCTCTCTTTTAATGTAGGTGGGAAAAGGAAAGCTCAGGTTGGAGAATTTTTTGGCTGTAAATAGCAATGATGAGGAAATGTATTCACTGTATTTGTTGGTATAGTCTAAAACAGAAGATGAAACACCCTTTCCTTTCTCCATGAAAGGAAAGGTATGTTATATGCACACCTTCAGGCATAAGTAAAAGGCCAGGTTGTCTTCTTGCGTAGGTGGAAATCAGGCATAACCTTGCTGGAGCCACCAGAATTACACCAGTGTAAATTGTTCTTAGCGCCAGAATCAAGAACTGATAATTGATGACTGGTTAGTTTATTGGACACTGACATAGAGATTATACTGAATTATTTTTTACTCCCTGAACTATTCTTGACCTCAATGAACTGTTTCAAAGAACATCTTATATCCACTAAGTGGAAAAATTTTTCCTACTGAGTGAGGCAAGGCCTGGAAGATATTGTTTCCAACTTAATCACACATCTGACATGTAAATAAACGCTGTGTTAAACTAAGAAGTTTATCTGTAATTCTCTCAGAAAATAAAGTCGGATGAGCAGCATCTGTATGTGTTGTTCTTCTTATGTCCTGATAGATATCATACAAAAGAAAGATGTGCCAATGAGTCCATTAATTTGGGTATTGAAAGAAGCAAATTTGTATTTAATTATGTTTCTGCCTTACTAAAAGCATTTTCAGAGTACTCTGTAAGCAGATGAGGCAGTGAAGAAGGTCCTTGTACTTTCAGGTACTAAGATAACACTGCAGTATTTCAGTGTATTCTTTGGAGTCTAGAGGCAGAGAGAGAGCAGCTGGCAAAAATTGACATGAAACAATTAAAGAAGTGGTTGAATGGCACTGTTCTTGGATAAAGCCAGAAAACAAGCAGTAGTTATTACTATAATATGCTATGGCAGTGCTTAAAATTTATTTACTCCTATTAAACAAAAACAAATGCATGCTTTCAGTAGCTAAAGACCCTACTATCAAAACATAAGGTTGCTATGACTGAAATAGTAACTTTTTCAGAGCAGTAAATAAAAGAAAGCTAGCTAGGGAAGAAAAGATAGGCTTAAAATGAAATCTGCTATTTGAAATAAATAAAAGAAAATTTAATAAATATTAATGAATGGAAGATTATCAGGCACCTTCTAATCCTCAATCAAATTTATCTAACACTGTTTTCAGAGGTACTTAATTGAAAGTGGAAAGTAAAAAGTGGGGAGTGTTTAAAAGGCTTAACTAAATTTTTGATTTACACATTTCAGGAGTTTGATGAAGGACCTGACTAGGATAAAATAAAAAACTTTTTTCCAAACAGATGTTCCTATATGTTTGTATCCCTTTTAGTGTGTGTTTTGTTTGTTTATTTGTTTCTGTTTTGAGACAAGTATAAGTAGTTTTGAAATAATGTCAGTGGAAAGCCAGACTGCTTTATTGTATACCCAGTGGTTCTGCAGCATAACCCTGATTAGAAGGCTAATGTGTATATTATGGTATATGCAGATAAATAAGCCTACCAGTTTCTACTGGAAATGTCATGTGGATAGAGAATTGTAGAGGAGCAAGCTCTTTCTGTTATTTATAATTACCTTTCACAAAATGTCTTTTTTCCCCAAAAGATGTTTGGTTTTGATCAAGAAGCTTAAATATTGAAAGCTTGATTAATTTCAGTTTAGATAGGAAACTGCAGTGCTTCACGTGAATTTTTTTTTTCATCATAACAGTATTGTGAATGAAAACTATACTTAGGATCGCCAGGAGGGGGGATCAGAATGTATTGTTGTATCAGAGACCTTGTGCTGCAGAGAAAGACTAACCTATGGAGTTCTCAAAGTACAGCTCTTGGTAGATACTGTGTCAGCATTTTTCAGGTAAAAATAATTTGGTTTCTAGTATTTACAAAAGACTTTAAAAAAATCAAGTGAGGCTTTTACTGGAGTGACTCTACTATTCCTGTAAAAATGAAGAAACTGTTGATATATATGAGCAAAAAATGAAATACATATATGAGAGATTGATGTATGAAATAGAGATGATAAAGTAGAAGAAAAAACAAAAAAAAAAATGGATTCATGATCAGGAGTGAAGCCTGCAGTAATAGCTTCTGTATTGTTCTTCTGTGCAGTATTAGCTTCTGTACTGTTCTTCTGTTGATTGAACTTCCTTAACACTATTCTGTTGCCTAGATTATATTTATATTTATTGCAAAATTGTGCTGGTGTGTCTACATATGTATGCATGCACATGTACATCTACATCCTTCATATACTGAGTTGACCAAAGGGTGTGTGACCATGTTATCAAAGACAAAACTATTTACATGTCAAGGACTCAGTGACATGCTTAGGCTCTCATGCAGTTTTTGATGAAGGGTGGACATGGGTGTATTTCAGCGGTATGTGTTCAAACAGTGCATTGGAAGCAAACCCATTTCTACCTGTTTCTAACCAGCTGATATTTTAGCTGATGCCCTTCCTAGGTTATCCAGGAGATTCACTAGAAGCTACATGGGCTTCACCTAGTGATAAATCCCTAACCAAGGCAAATTTTCTCAGCTTCACTGTTTTCTTGAAATGATAAAATGAATGAGAAGTGATGACTCAATCTTTTTTAGAAGCTGTGAAAAGTTTAACTGCAAAAAGCCCTGACTGCAGTCTTTGAAATCAATCCGTTTGTTTCTATAGATGTAACTTGATTGTGAATAACTTCATCATGAAGCTACATCAGGGAAGGGATTAGTAACTTGTAAGTACATGCATCAGCCACTGAACCATCTTGCAGGCTATTGGAAAATGCTGCTGCAGAGCAGGTGAATTCATGGGCTCATGGCCAGGGCCATGAGTCATACCACTGCTTGCTGCCTGCTGCCCACATCCCCCACCTCTGGAGCTAACCACTTCAAGAGAAAAATCCCTTTTCTTTTTCCCTTTTTTAAAGTATGATGTCTATATTCACTTATTTAGTGGCAAATAACTGTATAGAATACTCAAATGTAGCTAACCATGAAATAAAATGAGATAACCACAAAGCCACTGATTTAGGGCCATTAAGACTCATACAACCAGGGGGTTGTAAATTATTACATATATAAATGGAGCCTCACACAAAGAAATCTCATGGTCATACCTATTTAAGAAAATACTTGTAATGGTAGAGGGAATTCAGAGCTTCTGCACATCTGAAATTACTTCATCTCATCCAAACTTCTATAGCCTATTCAGTTCAGAGTTCTTGATAATCAGAGCTAAGAGAATAAATGTGAAGCCATAAAACATAGACAGTGTCTGTATCTGTGACTAAGATATAGGAAGGCAGAGCTACTTGATGAGTCCCTGCTATATACACATACAAAAGCATCTTTAGTGCTGGTGTTATTCTGTAAATACTACAAGTCAAATAAATATCTGTAAATATGACTAGAGTACTGCTGCACTTCGTGGTTCAGGACACAGCTAATTCCTTATCAGCCACTCTCCTTACCTTCTTGTGTTTGTAATACTGTAGGTAGCCATTATGTTTCAGCACAAACCATCTCTTTCTCCAGCCCCTCAGTATTGCTGACTGTGTTCGTTTATGCAAATATCCTCGGCAGGTAGGTCTGGGGGTGTTAGGGTAACGGCTGATATCTGATCCCACTGTCATAGTCAGGATATCAGGGCCTAAAATATTACATGAAGAATGTGAAAGCACAGGTCAAAACTATAATCCAATATGTCAATATTTTTAAATACCCTTGTAGGGTATGGAGCAGGAAGGCAGTCTTCTATCCTATATGCCCTTCTCTTCCCTGTGTCACTTCTAGAAGCAGCAATGAGCAAAGCAGCCCTGAAAATAGTGAATTAAATCAAACAACATTTGGCTTTCTTTTACAGAAATTCAGGAATGAAAACATTTTTTTGTGTTGAGGACTAGTAATGGAACCAAGTATCTGAAGACACTTCTTAAAAAAGCTATCGTGACCTACCTTTGCAAGGGGCATCTTTGGTGCTTATATATTTTACCAGTTTAGGGAAGCAGTTGGATTTCATTGCTAAAATGAGTCTGCACAAATTAAGGCTTAGAGACAAATTTCTGAGAATGTTCTTAGGGGCATTTTCAGTCTCTGTTATCTTACATATGCTCCTGAGAATTCTTTCTTGTTCATGTCTACTAACCTTTTGTGCTATCTGTGCCCCTCAGTGAGGGGCTGTTGGAAGCTAACCTGTGCTAAAGTTTTTACTTATAATTTGCAAAAAGTAAGTGCTCAAAGGAGATGTTAGGTTACAAGGCTGTCTAAAATATGTTATTTTTATCAGCAGTGAGGTACAATTTCACAATATTTGCTGATGCTATCAATGCATCTAAGGCTTTGACACCGAAGGCCTCAAATTCTGATTATGTCAGATACTACTTCAGAATGGCAAAGCCTTAAAGAGGATCGAGAAATTTGGCTATGACACATTTCCATTTGCAAGACTTTTGCAGGATTTCTCCTTTAGGTACAGCTGACTTTGCAAATGCTGTCTGCGTGTCAAGACTTAGGCCACAGGGTGTTCTCGGAGGAGTTACAAAAATCTAATATTCAGAGATTTATCTACTAAAAGACTTGATATACTCTTAAATATAATAGTGTGAATGTCACCTCTATAATTAAAGAACTTGGTATGTGTCAAATTTGTTGCTGTCTTATAATTTGAATTTATTGAACTTCCCATCAGCCCTTGTCAAAACCATATTTGGGATAAAGAATGTCAGTAGACTAACTTTCAGCATGCAAATGTGTATCTTTGGGGTTTAGTTATCACGACTCTAGGAAGAACACACACAATATTACTGACTCCTTGGTTTTGGGGTGCTGCAAAAGGATGCCTTATGAAATAACATCTCTGCTATCCTGTCTAGATTTCAGGTCTTGGCATCACAGAAAGAACTACTGGATGCACTGAATCAATCTGTGAAGTCTCTCCCTGAGGAAGCATAAGGCATAAATAAGGTGTCTTTGCAGTCTCTTGCAGGACTTTCTCAGTCACTTTCTTAAAGGCAGGAGAGACAAAAGGTGTCTCTGCCCATGGCAGAAGGGGTGGAACTAGATGATATTTAAGGTCCCTTGCAACCCAAAATATTCTATGATTCTCTGTGCTCTTTGGGGAATATTTTGCATGTCTGTTTTCTTCTGTTTTCCTAGGAATGTCTAGATCAAAATGTGACTTAGGCAATAGTACTGTATTAAATACTAATGCATTAAACTGTTAAGATTGCCGTTGTATCCATCATCCAACTTGTCTGGATGTATTTGGAGCACTTTACAGAAATCCTGACCCATCTATGTTATATACTGTGATCTCAAACTAACCTTTCCTTGCCAGATTGGCAGCTTCGGAATGTGGCATGTTGGTGACATCAGTTCCATTAACTGCTATCAGAATATCCCCAACCTGAAGCCCTGCTTCTTCAGCTGCACTGTCTGGAATAAAAAACAAACAAAAAAAAACCACCAACCAACAAACCAAATCCTTTTACTTAGAGTTAGGATATCAAGTATGTCTATATGATCAAGCTTTTCTAGCAAAACAGATGTCTGTCCAGCCAGGCAAGGATAATGCTTTGGGGCCTTTGAGATGTAAACTTAGAGGTCCAGAAAGTTTTTCTGAGCAACCTGTTAGTCATCTGTAAATAAAACTTCAGGATTGAACTGAACACTGTCTAGTGTTGAACGGGTTACCAGATCAACACTAGATAGTCAATGGCAGTGGAGGAATTTCATTAAAGATGCCATTAGGACTTAAATGCTTTAAGATGCAAATAGGCATTTCAGTCTGAGGGTTTTGTCCTTAAAATGCAAACAAGTATCTGGTGTAATGTTCAGTAAAGTCAATAGAAAAAGATTTTATTATTCTGCTGAGTTTTGGATTTAAGGCCAAAAGACTATTTTCTATGCTGATGTTTCTCTTGCTGGTTAAAATAATTTAGCTATAATATTTTGTGGATTTTTTCTGTATGAGGAAATAACATAGTAAATTAACAAAGGGTCAGTGAAAGAGGCATTGACTCAGATTTATTAAAATATCAACCTTTTGTTTATTTGTTAACTGTTGCAGAGCACATGTGCTCCTAATAGTATAGGGCTCAGGTGGATGCCAGCAGAAATAGAGGCAAGTTGGGGAAGTGATAAATATGCTCCATTCATGAGCAACATTACACAGTCACTAAAATCCCAGTTGCAGATTTCATGGACACATTTTTTTTCCTTCTCCTTTATAATTCAGCATTCTGGCTGCACTTTGAAAAAAATGTTTTGAAAAAATATTGCTTCAGGTCCATACTATTTAGTGCATATCTTTAAAGATTTCCTACCCATGCAGCAAATGTGATCATTCAGTATATTTCTAAGGAGCCTTAGAAATTGTATGGAAGAGATCAATAAAAGCTTAATGAAAAAAAAACCAGACACAAAAAAAAGACATGGTTTACCTTTATGTATATTATAAATCATTTTCAAATTTGCAAATGCCAGAACATTTTGGTTTGTGCTGGTCTTGAGGATCTCATGATCATAAGTGGTCTTTAAAATATTAAAACAATGTCTCAGTGTGCAAGCAACAAAGGATAAAAGTGTAATTTTTATATCTGTTTTAATAAAATGGCTCATATTTTGAGAAAAAGAAGTTTTATGTGAAGATTATCTTTAAAAGAAAGAATATTCTTTTTGTTGTTGCTATTTTAAAGCAACTGCATTTAAAAACATAGCATACAAATAAAGTTAAGAGGAATGATATACAATATAATTAGCTCTATTTAATTAGTAGGTTACAGGGTTACACTGGTAGTTATTAGGACCAATATTGCATGCATGACTTATGATTTGTTTATATTTAGGTAAAAATCTTTTGCATCTTCTAATTTGAAAGATCTCTTCTGAGATTATACTCTTTGATGTAGGAACACTAAGGGAGTCTGTATGTTTGAGAAGTAATCTAAAACTCTTAATGCTAGAAAGAAGGAAGATCCCTTTGCAACAGAGATAACCTTTTAGCAATAGGTGCTGAAATTCCCAACAGACAATAACAGATAGTCATCCCAGCACACACACATCATCACAGTTGTGCTATTTAGACAAATTATAGTTGATTCCAGTTATTTTTTTATCAAAATCATCAGCAATGAATGATAATGGTCTTTAACCTTGCAGTCAAAAGTAACATTCTAATAAGATAGGCAGAACAAGTTTTTTCATTCAAAATTACTTTCTCAGATTCACTTAAATCACTTTTCACATGAGACATGCTGTGAGTACTATGTAGTCTGAAGAAATATTAAAAAAAAAATATTCTGGACTAAAATTAGGCAGATGTTCCAGGATGAAGAATATTACATAGCCACTTTAGCAACAATTTAGTCTTACTAAGTCATTTGTAGAGGATACTGGAGGGAAAGGGTTTTTTTTGACTTACATTATTGGCAAATATTCAATTGAGAATGGAAATTCCTGATTGCATTCAGACATGTATAAATACATGATAATCTCTAGGATCCAGGTCAAAATCATATTTATTTTAATGTAGTTTACAATAAAATATTCTTTGATAAAGAATAAGTATAGCCATATAGAAAGTAAAACAACCACTTTCAACATTTTCTTGTATTTCTTTTGAATAGGTCTATCCTTTGCCTGAGTGCTGATTTTGGATGGAGGTCTTTAAAGTTAGCATGACTTTTAGAACTGAACTGTAGAATCATGCAAAAAGCATGACTGTGGTGTAAATCTAAATATCTTGAGATCTTAAGGGATGCATGGCTTTCTACCACAAGTCTTAGAGCTGTGAAGTGTTAGTAAAGTTGTTGACCTTTAGAATGGTTTTGCTTGGAAGAGACCTTAAAGATCATCTGGTTCCATCCCCTCTGCCGTGAGCAGATACACCAGCCACTAGATCAGGTTACTCGAAGTCGCATCCAACAAAGACCACTGCCGTACTAAATGAGCCATACAAAACCAACAACAGCTCCACCCCAAATTGGTTGGGAAAACTCCAGTGAAGAGTCTAAAGAACAGGTTAGATGGTTCCTGTCCAAAATGGTTTAGGCATAGTTGGTCATGCCTTAGGGCAAGGAAAAGGGTCATGCAGCCTTAGAAGAAACACAGCATCCCTCTCCATCTCAGAGATGTATTTTGCTTTTTCTCTGTGTTGCTCCTTTGCTCAGATTTCTGACTTTTGTGATCTTCCTTAGTGGAGTTTAATGATGAATCTATTTAGTAGCTCAGGAAGCAATTTTTAAAGTGGTGGGTTCAGCTAATGGATTCACAGGACTCTGAATTCACAGGCTTTAACAGTGATGTCAGGAAGCTGGACAATATAATACATCAGGCTGGTAAAGTGACAGAGCTATTCTTGGATGCCTTGCTAGAGGGCATGCACTACCATTCTTGGTGTAGGATGACATTTTTTATTATATCAGAATGAAAAATATAGTAGTAGAAATCTATCAGACTCTGCTGTACCTTCTCCTCTAAATCTGTTGTGCCTGTCCTGAGATGCAGAGAGAAGCAGAGCAAGCAATGCTCTAGATTTGGGTTTTAGGTAACAGCAAAATGACTCTGACTGCTTGTGCCTCATTTTCACTGCTGTTACTGACAGATCTTTTACCCAGATTTCAAAGCTGCCTTTGAACACAGACAATTATTTCAGAGATCTTTCAGTGGTGACTCAGAAGATCTCATTCCTGAGCATAATTGCCAATACCATATTTTCCATCATGTAGGCATGGTATAGATAATTTCTAGAAGCATTTTCATCTTATCAATTTTGCATCTTACTTTGAATCTTTGTTGAAACTCATGTGCCACTTTTTTTCTCACTCACTCAGGTTTTTAAGTTCCTTTGTGAGTTCCTTGTAATCATCAGACTACCATGCAGAATTAACAGTACGCTTGTTAGTGCTTATAGATGGTTTGATGGAAATCCATCCAAGCAGAAGTATCCCTAGCTAATACTGCATTTAGAAATGTTGTTATGAGGATCACTGCACCCTCCATTTCATTCTTAAAGGTCTGTTGTTAACAGGTGTCAGTTCCCCAAAGTTCTAGACTTTACATGTGGAGTGAGGCTGGATGCAGACACCTGCATAATTTATCAACTGGCATGGAAGGACATAGAACATTGTCTGGTTAACCTACAGGCAACTGGCTCCTTCAGATAGTTTGTCATGAGCAGTTTAAGGACACGTTTTTTAAACACCTTACACCCACTAATTAGGAAATTATTTATGTACATCTATCTTATATACTATTATAAAACAGATGATCTATATTAAGTAGATAATATTATATCATATATTATATTACCAAACGTTACATAAGTATTTTTATATAGAGAAGTTAACTAGCACAAACACAACTTACTTGTGTCAACTTCAGTCACAAGGATAGGCTTTGAGAACTGGATCCTGAAACCCCAAGGGTAATTGCCAGTTCCTTTAGAGATCTTCACAGTTCTTTCACGGACTGCAAAACAGGAAAGACATCCCTTTTTCTCTACAGGTCAAGTTCAAATTAACAGGCAGCAGGTGATTTTTAAACTTTTTATCTGCAGGCACTGACAGTTCCAGATTCTGCAAATGTCTGGGATGGTCTTCATCTTTTATATTTTAGAAGGCCTCTACCCTTTGGATACCAATTGTTTCTTTTCCTTCCATTTACCCTCCCCTGTTGACTGCCTGCTCCCACTGACTTTCAGTCCTCTGGCATCACCTGCAATCAGTGGCTGTACCCATGTGAAATGTCTTTCATGTCATTTTCAAGTCATAAAGGTAAAGGGATCACCCTCAGTAAAATAGGAAGATCAGGGTCTAATTGCCCATTTCCAACTTTTTCTTAGGGTCTAGTATTATTACTATGCCTCAAATGGTCTGGCTCGCTAGTAAATCTTATACTTATGAAGGACTTCAGGTAAATTTGAATTCTCAGTGTGTCTGCTTTTGATCATTTCACTGTCTTACTGTGTTTGTTTAATGGAGACAAAATTAATAATAATTTATGACAGCTGTTTTGCTTCAAATTGTGTTGTTTGGAAAATAGGAATTGCTTTAAAGGATATAAAACTTTTAAATTTAAAGGATAATAGTAAGCCAATTGACATTACCTGTCTGAAAGAGTATACATACTTCAATGCCTACTTTTACTATCTTGTTGGGCTTCTGAGCTCTCCCCTGGGAGAAAAGGCAATCAAAATGGCTCTCCAGAATACTCTCATATATTCTAAGGGAGACTTTTCATATCTGGAGATTTATAGAGAACAACTGTTTTCTCTCATATAGTGAATGATATATGAGCTCCACTAAAGAACTGTTTTCTGAAAAGTTACAGGTGTGTTTTGGTTTGTCTTAGTTATTTGAAATGTGTTACTTTTCAGCAACTTAACATTAGAAAAGTGAAGTAAAACCTCCCATCACCCTACAAAAGTTAGTCACTGTACCTATCTGTATGACAGGGTTTAAACTACGAATAGAAGAACATTTCATACCCTAACAAAATTGATCTTTTTTCTTTCTGGATCTACTATGATTGAAAGCTTGATGGGCAACAGATTTTAATTCTAATACTATTTATAATACTAATAAGTATATATATTTATATATATATAAATATATATATTTATATGTACATAAATATATATAAATATATATATTTATAATACTATAATACTATAAGACTATTATAATACTAATAAGTATATATATTTTTCTATATAAATATATATATTTATATGTATATAAATATATATAAGTATATATATTTATAATACTATAATACTATAAGACTATTATAATACTAATAAGTATATATATTTTTCTATATAAATATATATATTTATATGTATATAAATATATATAAGTATATATATTTATAATACTATAATACTATAAGACTATTATAATACTTTATGTCCATAAATAGCTAAGAATTTGCCATGCTTGAAGAAGTTACAAAATTACATTGCTTGTACTCTTATAATGAGGTTTAATTGTGAACTTTTACCAGTATCAGTTTTGTCAAGCAATTATGACATTTTGCAAGACAGTGCTTAATTAGAACTACTTTTTAATAGTTTTTTAATAACCTTTTAGATTATTGGGTTGCTCTTTTTCTCTTCTTCAGCATAAGCATCCTGTGTCTTCTCCAAAATGCTGATCCCCTGGAATCCTCAGAGTGCCCCAAATAAACACAGTTTTATGACAATTATTAATTACCGTCTGCTTTAGCCAACTTACTTGCCACTGGTCTAGGCCTTTTGCTGAGACATCTAGGACTATTATTTGGAGAGACATCATCTCCTCTGAAAACCCAGGAAGCAGAATGAAAGTTTTCTGTATAAAACCCTCCGTCCTCATTTTCAGAATGTAGTCCCAGATCTACTGACCGAGCATCCTCTGAATTTACTGTCATGAGGATAAACCAAGTAAAAGTAATGTCAGTAGGGAAAATGCATGAAGAATACTGGATCTCAGCCAGTCAGCATGGAATAAATGCCACAAGCTTCTTAATGAACTGCTTGTAATGTCTGTATATAGTTCTGCAATTTTGCTGCTGCTAAAATGGCAGTCTGTAAAGATATCCAAATAGAAGATCACAGTATTGGATGTTACTGTGTATTGAACTTGAATGCCACATGAAGTCTTAATGAAAATAGGAAAAGCAGGAGCTGCACCTCTTTAAGAGAAGTTTGGCTTTATCCAACCATTAAGCTTTCTTATGCAGCCCATTTTATTTGGAAATCAAATAAGTTTTCTAGAAGTTTAGAATGAGTTCAGTGCATAAGAGAAGACAAAAGAGAAGCTAATAAGTAACTGGCATGACTCAGGCAATGATGACCATATGAACTGTTTGCCTAATTGTAGCTCTTCCAAATGTGTTTGTTTACTTTTTATTAAAAAGGAGGTGATGAAATAAAGTTGAATTTCTGTTGTGGGTGGTTTTGCTTGTTTGTTTTGTTGTTTTTGTTTGTTTTTTTTTTCAATATAGAACTTCTGGCTTGTCATAGGCTGTTGAATATTTGTATGATCTCACATGTGTTATGTGGATTTTAGGTTGGATGGACAGTGAGAGTGCACCCTCAGCAAGTTTGCCTATGACACCAAGCTGTGTGGTGGAGTCAACACACTGGAGGGAAGGGATGCCATCCAGAGGGACCTTGACATGCTTGAAAGGTGGCCAATGCCAGCCTCATGAAGTTCAACAAGGCCAAGTGCAGGGTCCTGCATCTGAGCTGTGGCAATGCCAAGCACAAATACAGGCTGGGTGGAGAATGGATTGAGAGCAGCCCTGAAGAGAGGGACTTGGGTTGTGTCTGAGGACAAGAGTTGGTTGCTGAGAAGCTCAGTGTGCGCTTGAGCCCAGCATCCCCCCATTTGCTGGGCTGTATTCCCAGAGCATGAGCAGCAGGTCAATGGAAGGGATTCTCCACCTCCACCTTGTTTGCTTGAGACCTCCCACTGCTGTCCGGCATCCAGCTCTGGACCAGCAACCCAAGAGGGAGGTGGAACTGCTTGAACAAGTAAAGAGGAGGCCACAAAGGTGCTGTGAGGGCTGGAGCAGCTCTGCTCTGGAGACGGTCTGAGAGAGCTGGGCTGGTTCAGCCTGGGGAAGAGAAGGCTCCCTGTGCCTAAAGGGGCTGACTAGAAATCTGGAGAGGGGTTTTTGACAAGGGCCTGTAGGGACAGGACAAGGGGAATGGCTTTAACCTGACAGAGGGGAGACTGAGATGAGCTCTTAGGCAGAAGTTCTTCCCTGTGAGGGTGCTGAGGTGCTGGCACAGGTTGCCCAGAGAAGCTGTGGCTGCCCCATCCCTGGCAGTGCTCAAGGCCAGGCTGGACAGGGCTTGGAACAACCTGGTCTAGTGGAAGGTTTCCCTGCCCGTGGCAAGGGGTTGGAACTGGATGAGCTTTAAGGTCCCTTCCAGACCAAACCAGTCTGTGATGCTGCGATTCTCTGCTTTTCAGATTCATATTTTATAGTAATTTACATTCATAATATCTTGTAATGAGTCCACAGGGTAAAACCATGTCACCCAGATTAACACAGAAGTGGAGGGGAGCTCTAATTCTCTGCTAAAGGAAAAGGCAGTAATCTTCAGGCTCACAAGGAGATAGGAGAGCAGGCCACTGGTGTGTGACAGGCAGGCTATAAACAGCAGTTAGACTGTAGAGAAGAAAGATATGCAATAGCATGACAATTTCCCAAGCAGACTGGGAGCTGGAATGTCAAAGCTAAAACTGGAGGGTGAAATGTACATAAAGGTGTAAACCATCAGTCTGCACTAACAGACTGAAAAAAAAATCCTTAGTATGCATTGTCTGAGAAGAAAAAAACAAATCCTGTTCCTCTCAGTACAAAATGCCTGGTATAATGCAGCTAGATTTAATGCAGCTGAAGAAAGGATCTGTTTGTTTGGTTTATCCTGTGTTTGATGGTGCAATTATTCAGAATGAGTTCCTGTTTCAAAACAGAAAAGATAAAAATTAACCTTTATTTAGTTTTGTTCATCAAGTTACTTCCTCAATACATCTAAATGGCAGTCTTTTTTCACTTTGACAGTTTGCTTAACTGTGTCTGTGTAGACAAATACTCCACAGCCACTCGTTTCTCCCTTATTATGCAGAAAGTACGAGATTGCATGATTTACTGTATGAAAATCTACCAGTAAATAAACAAAAATAAACAATAAATAAATATTACTAGGCTGATGTGTTTAAAGTACATCTTGGATTGCTAACATGAATTTATAAATTAAGGAAATCTAGACCAACACCAAGCAATTAAGCACAGCACGGTGTTTTGCCAGTTTAATATTGAACTGTTATAATTGTAGCAGAGATTAAAATCTGTCAAGTGTGCAAAAACAGTGAAATAAATATTGCCACATTGGCATTATGAAGTTATGAGAGAAGTTACGAGTTATGAGACAGTTGTCTCAGGCCTGTAGCATACAATCCAAAATTATTAGATACTATGATTTGTGACAGAATTGTCTGTTCACTCACCTGTTCTGGAGACCACTTCAGGTTCATGCCATGTACCACCAAAACCTTTCTCTCAAGGAAACCAATTCTAACTCTTGCAACTTTTTTTTTTTTTGTGTGTGTGTGTGTGTTTTGGTTTTGTTTGTTTCTTTTTATTTTTTTCTTTTTTCAGTATATTTTCTCTGTGAAACCGGTGGGTGTCTCATGTATTAAAATTCATGGACCAACTCTGCACTCAAGAAATTACTGTTGGAATCAATGAACAGTTTATCCTGGTGTATGTATCCCTTGATTGTTTGAGCACTGGTGGTTTGAAATGGTAAATTTCTCATCTTGCTGTCAGCTTGAACCTGTTTTAGGGCAAAGAATGCAAACTGCTACCAATAAACAGCCTTTTCTTTTCCACATGAAGTGTCAGTCATCTCTGCTGCTTTGTTAAGAGGCATTAAAAACTTAACAATTGACTCAGTTATCTGAACATAGGCGGCTAGTACCATGTTAGAGGGCTTAGTGTATCTCACTTGCCACCCAGTTACTGCTTCAAAGAAGCATGGTCTGTGGTAGTCACATACCTTAGAACCCTATAGGCATTCCAGCTGGTAACTGACACTTATGTTTAGATAGTGAATTGAGACTCTGCTGAGGTAGGACCTTCAGTACAGGAATAGAACATATTTACAGTTATCTCGTACTGGACCTGCACTGAAGTCTTCTACAGGTTTGCATTTAACCTTCTTTAAAAAGGAGACTTTACACCTATAAAAAAAACTTCCACACCAAAAGTAACCATTATAGCACAAAATATTTCCACAGGTAAGTGTACATTTCTTGATCTGCACAAAGTACTTCTTAGTACTTCTTACATTACTAAAATAGCAAAACAGGAGGCAAGATGCTGTGAAGTAAGAAGTACCCCATATGTTCTCTCCTAGACTGCAATCCTTGCCTGGGGACTCCATCTGCATGAAATGGAAATTCATTAAGCAGTAAATCTTTAAAATTCCTTCCCATGCAATTTAAGCTGATGAGTTTGGTACAGGCTCAAGCATATGGTGAGGTGACAGATTTCTTAATGAGGCAGTTACTGGAATAACTTTCAGTAACTGGAGGGACAGTGAAGAACAATCTAGGCAACAAGCCTGAAGATACAAGGTGAAGTAGGTGGTTATCTTAGTGAGCAGAGAACTTCCAGCACACCATGGCTTTGACATAAGCAAAGCAGGCATCAGGATTATGATTTTTGTTGCACCCTCAAAGCTACTACCATTAGTGATTACCTGTTTGTCTGTGCCTAGAGCTTAACATTTACTGCATAGGGACAAGGATAATACAATCAACTTTTTTCAGTCAGATTATTTACTTGGTTATATAAAGAAGAGTGGATATTGAGAAATAGCTCAACTGAATAAAATATGCTTGCTCATGACAATGAGTAAGAAAGGGACTCAGGTTATGAACTGAAGATTAATTTCCTCAGCTGAAAACCCTGCAGACTGTCAATCACATGGAGAAAGAATACAATCCTAAGAGTAAAGTACTCACTTGATCCCTCAGTGATTGTGCTGTTTATAGAGCTTCCTCCAGTTGAACTGCATTTTTTGCTATCTTTGAACTGTTTCCGTCTTCTGGCCCACTGGTCTATTGCTTCTTCCTGGGAACTATCACTGGCTCTGGTGTCTTTCATCAAAGGTAGCTTTCTGGTTTTATTCATTTCTGATTTCAAGTCTAGATTATAATCAGACATTGTGAGGATATGTGTAAGACAACTTAAGCAATAATACTGTTAAAAATTTCTGCAATCTAAACACAAGAATAATCTAATCATAGAAATGAAAATACCAAAAAATACTGAATATATTCAGAAAGTGTATATTTTAAACTGAGATCTTCATGCACAGAGAAGCACGTGTGATTGCCTTGTGGCAGTTGTATCTGTAGGTAAATGCCTAAATAGCCATTTGTATGGCACCCTTTTTATGTAGAAACATGTAAACTGCTCACAGATTTTATATAAAAATGTTCATACTTTTTTTTTTTTATATATACTTTGCAGTGGTGAGGATGCAAATATATCAAGTGATACTTAAATATTAAAAGTCTTGCAAGATGCATATTTGTCACTGAGCTCTTTTTCCAGGGCAGCTGACTTAATGAGACCCAGGAAACCAATTTCTTGTGGTGTCCTTTGCATGAGTCCTTGCCCCTCTGATAATAATAAAGTTCTCATAAGACCAGCAGAATTCTAGATTGCCTGAACTCCTCTCCCCCATTCTGTTTACAACATTTGCATCCATTTTTCTCCTCTATTCTAGGTGCTCTCACTCATTGTTGAAAAGCCACATCTTCTTTCCAGTGTGACTGAATTACCAAGTACAGGAAGTCCTATGTTGCACCTAGTGCCCAATGTCTTGACTAAATAGGTTGGTATTCCCACATTACAAGTAGACTTTGATTCATATAATGAGTTTTAAAACTCTGAATGCTGATATTCCTCTCTGGATGTACATATTTACGTATTTAAGGCAGGACCTCCATAGCACTGCTAAGAATAACAGATGGAAAATCAAAATATAATCATACGGCCAAAGTTACAGACCAGATGAAGTGATGGATGAGAAAAACTCATAGATAATTCTTAGCAAAGGGCAAAAGGGAAGAGGAGAAAATAAAATTAAAACACACCTCACTTCTGTGATGTGTGTTTATCCACAGATGTCTAACGTATGAGAAGTCAAGGTTTTTAGCATTCAGGCTTCCTTTGGGGTCTTATTTCTATACCTTGTTCTAAAAAGAACTCTGTTTAAGTAACACTCTATTTATTTTAGTATTTTAGATATTGATTTGTATAGCAATATCTACCTGTACAGTATATCTATATAGTCTATATAGACCAGGCATTTTTGAAATTCCCATTATTAGTGCCAGCCAAGAAAACCTTGAAGGACATATCAGAATTTTCTGCAGATATCATGAACTACAAAGACTGTTAAAAACTTTCACACGATTTTTAATAATATTTTTGAAGGCATTTTCCCATAATAAGAAAGTATGTATTTTTTACCAGTATAAACCTCCTAATCTGCAAACCTGCTGCAAACATTCTCTTATGGAGAGGACAATCTGTGTTACATTCACATATAACTTGATTAATATTAAAAAATTAAAATTAAAGTGTTTGGAGCAATATTTAAAAACCACATACATATATATGTGTGTGTACATATTCACAATGTAAAAAGCTAACATTATAGTATGCAGTGTCCCTGTACAGCTTTACATTTTTATGATTCAAAACATTCCTTTTAAAGACTAGTCATGGATATGGGTAGATGGATTACAGAAGAGAAGAAAATAAGATTTTCTAAAGGATTAACTATTAAAAATAATTCTTTTTCATATGCAGTTTTCTTAACTACTTGAAGGAGGAGAAAAGAAGGTTAAATGATACACTTAAGGTCATTCCATGACATTTAAAGGCTTAGCCAGAATTAGGACTGAGATGTACTTAGAATTTAGTATTTGCTTTTAGATCACATGGATTCCAAAAACAGATCTATGTGGTTTTAAACATTGACTAGAGCTCTGAGTTCATTCACATGGCAACTCCAAAAAAACCCTCCTGTTTTGTTGTTTGCTTCTTTCACTAGATGTACACGGTGAGTTGATTGTTTGATGTAGAAAACCTAGTTCTTGAGCAAAGCTGTATTAAATTTTTCTTTATTTATTTAGTAAAGATAGCTGCTAGGATCCTCAGCACAATAACTGCTTATTATAACCAAATGGCCAAGTATACCAACATTATCTCTTTGAAAGACAGCAATATGCTTTCATTTTCCCCAAAAAGACATCACCAAAGCACTAAACCACCTATGTAAGTGATACCAACTCCAAAAGTCTTATAACACGTACCTTTCTGACTAATATGTTTTACTGATGATGGGGGGATATCTGCATTCTGATGAAAATCTTGTTTCATTTCAGTCTTTCTCTCAACTTCATTAGAGCTGGATTTGACTAACTGAGGCAGTTGATGTGCTCCAGGCTCTCTCCTTAAGCTATCATCAGTTGACTGTTTACAGCAAATGTTCTCTGGTCCTTCCTTGGCATTTGAATGTTCTGTGAAATTCTCCTTGTTTTCCGTATATGCTGAAGAGGTAGATAAAATGGCATTCACTGCTGAGTTGTTATGGCAATCGGAGTCAACAAGGATATTCACAGATATGTCTTGTGTCTCAGAAAAGCTTTCTGATTCATTATTAATGTCATGCTCCTCAGGATATAATAACAAGGATGACAGGAAGGATTTTTCATCTATACTGCAGGGAAGTTTAGGCTCCTTTCTCACTGCAGAGCCAAAAGAATCAGGTATCAATTTAGTCTCGCCTTGGACAAGTCTTTGTTCTAGACCTCCAGTTATCACAGTCATTACTGACCCTCTCCTTTTCTTTTCTACCTCAGTCTCTGCAGTGGGTAGGTATAAACCTGAAAGCTGGTTTTGAGCACATTCTGTAGATGTGCAATTAGTACTTTCCTTGCCACTAATACATTCACCTGAAGGGCTTCTAGAATATGGAGAGACCTGTATCAGCTGAGCTTTGTTCTGCAATTCCTTGTGATTTTCTAGATGGTTGTACTCTGGTGTCCCTTCATCTAAAGCATCTTCAGTAGCCTCAGAGTCTTCCTCCCATATGGCCAGGTTTCTCAGAGGTCCTTCATGCCCATTTTCTTTTTTCTTATTTACAATATCACTGGAATGAAGACTCTCCATTAGAGTTTCTTCACCTTGCCCCACATAGCCTGCAGAATCATTCAGTAAACAAGCGTCAACTAGGCTTTCCTTGGGTTCAGATGTATAAATGGTAATATCATGATCAAATGATGTGAAAGCATAATGATATGAAGACATAAGACCTTGCAGGCTTCTCAGTGAGGAGGTCAAGTCAGGACACTTACCAAGTCCTATATAGCTGGTGTGAACAAGTGAGTTCTTGTTATTAACATCTGTTTTGGTCTCCTTAGGAAATACTTTTAAGGATGGCAATGAATAAAACCCAGAACCCCTTCTAGGGTGCACTACTGATGGTACATCAAAGGTAGTATCTGGGAAAGACTTTCTTCTTCCTGGTTTTTGCCCTGTATTTCTACATTTATCACAGTTTTTTATTTTTTGACCTAATATGTTGTTCTTACTGATATTCTCCTTCCCAGAGTTTGAGTTATTCCAAGTATTACTAGCTACAAGACAATTTGTGTTATCTATTTTTGAGAAAAGTATTTTGTCTTTTGAAAAATCTTCCTTTTCACTGGTGTGCTCTCCACAGTCCTTTTTGTTATGTTTACAGAAATAGCTTTCTTCCTCAAAATTTTTCAAAGCTGGAGAAAAGCTGTCAGATTCCTTTTTGTCACTAATAGGGTATAAAGATACTCTCTCTGCAATTGTACCCAAATGCATTTCATCACAGTCAGCAAATTCTTGAGGTGGAGGTAGAAGTGTACATCCATCTAGGAATGTATAGCCTACTTTTTCACGGAAGCTAAAAGATGACTCACAATCTGTATTGTGAGGCGCCTCTGTTACAGAATAATCTGTTTCACTCCAGTACGTGTCTTCGTGTTCCCTGTTGCAGGGTTTGCTCTGTGCCTGTTCACCAGGTTTGATGCTAACCTTTAGATTTTTTTTTCTGCTGGTAAATTCCACTTCAATTTCCTTTGTGTCAATGGTCAATTTCAGGGAAGCATTTTTGTTGACGTCAGTTTGAATTTTATGTTTAGAGAATCCCTTATATTGCTCACTGTGTTCTGCTGAGTGGTCAGTTAAAGGGCACTGGTACTTTGAACATTTTGAACACTGGCTTTTCTGGTATTTCCTTTCATGACAATCTTTATTGTTCTTTGAACTTTTCTGTTTTCCAGCTACAAGATTTGTTCCAGAATCAAACAAAGAAACATTCTTAATTTCTACTTTCACACTAAAAGAACCACATTTTACTTCTGCAGTAATTTTCCCAGTAGTAGAGCTAACCAGCTCTACAGGGTCTGGCTTGCCCCATAGTGTAATTTTTCCTGTGGATGAGCCCTCTGATTCACCAAAAGTTACTGTAGTTAGGATCTCATCTTGCTGAGGAGAGAACATTTGAGGAGAGTAGTTCTTTTCCGTCTTTCCTTCTTTTTCGCTGTCTGATACATTATCAAGGTCTTTATCTTCAGATGTGTCTGAGCTACTCTGATTCTTGTTTTCATGATCTTTTCCATCTTCTTCAGTACCCTTTACATCCAGTGGCTCAGTGAAGCAAGCCAGAGCCTCATCTGCTTTATTTTCAAGGCTTCCTACATTTTGCTGGCATTTACAAATGGGTGACAACTGTTCATCTAATTTAAGGTAAACAAGAGAAAAAAAAACACAAAACATTTTTCCTATGATTTGGTAAGCAGTATCACAAATGTATGATTATCTTTGAGGCATTTTTTCTTAAAAATGTCTATTTTATCTTTAAGGTGAGTGTATATTTTTTAAATTTTTTTTTTTTTCATTTCAGTATTAACTTCTCTTGTTTTAATTATCTGATGTAATCAGATAAACAAGGTAGGCCATGTTAACTCACTCTGATTGGAGTAAATTAATATATTAACAACTCTTTTTTTTCTCAGAAAGTTTTACAGTTGTTAGGGGATAAGGTATTCTATTTGCGTATAGAAAGATCTATCCCTTTTACTTCCATTACTTCTCTCAGTATTTACTTTGTTCCTGTGAAGGCACTGGGGCAATCAGTATCCCAGTGCATGTTTGCAGTTTGGGTAAATTACATGGAACTTGACTTTTATAACAATTTTACAGATGAGTAAACAGAGGGGTTAATGGATTTTATCACAATCATGTAGCATATCAGTGGCATGCTGACAGAGGAGTGAACCACAGCTCCCTGTTCCAAGAAGAAAGATACTGTTTCCCGGTGGGAGCTGTACTAGGCAAGATTCCATGGCATTCATATAATCACATAAAATTCTGCTTTGCTTAGGCTTTTTTCTCTTAGGTTATATGCATTAGAGGATAACAGTATACAGTAACATCTACTTAAGTAGGATTAGAAGACTTAGGCAATATTGAGACATTTACAGCAAAAGTGCTCAAAATTTGAGGCAATTTGACATCACTATATTTGGAAAGACTTTGCCAGAGATAGCAGTTCAGCTAAAATAAAGCAGCTAGCTTCATCAAGACGTTACCTGTACGTACCCATACATGAGTGTAAATATTTCCAATTTGACAAAAAGTTTTGGGCACAAAGATGGAATTCTGTCTTGATGAGTAAATGGAGTGCAAGCACCTATGATTCTGATGTTTTTACTTCAGATTAAACATTTCTGTAAACTTACATTCTCTGGAATCAGAGCTCTTTCTGCCCTTGCAGCTTTTTCTTCTTTTTCTACTCATTTCTAAGAACTGAGGGCATCTGGGTTGCACTCTTCTGTCTGGGAGGGAAAACATTGGATAATGAGGAAGTTTATCTGGAATTATTTTGCTCTCTAACTTTCTCAGGCTCTCTAACTTGGCTTCTCTGCTGCAGAAGAACTGACTGGTTATAATGAAAAGCAGAAAAGTGCTAAAGCCCATGCGTCTGTTTTCTTCTCTTGAGGTTTTTTGTTGGCTTTTTTGTTTGTTTGCTTGTTTGGTTGGTTCGTTGGCTTGTTTTTTTTTTTTTTGACAAAATTTTCAAAGTTTTCCAAATAAAAGCTTGAAATCAAGGTCTGATGATCTCAGCCATGGGGCCTGAACCAATACTCTTTAAAGTCTGTGGGAGATTTGGGCAGTGGCTGACCTTTTCCAGCCTATGATTTTATCCGATTCTGAGTTTTAGAGATTAATATTTTCTTTAAAGCATTCATTTTAAATTCCATCTTATTTATACACATAATAAAATATATAATAATCATTGTTTCTTAATTAAGTCAGGCTTACTTAATTAAGAGAATAAAAGGCCTCAGCCTTGACTAACTGCATAACTGAGCTGCATGGAGAGTAAACCAAGACCAATCTGCATCTCACAGTTTGGGCTCTCCTTTGCATTTATTTGAGGGAAGAATAAAATTTTCTTTGATTATTTTTTCAAATATAGGGGAACTTGTTGTATGTAGAATCAATTGATAATTCTGGCTTAGTACTGAAGACCTACTCC
Organism: Pezoporus wallicus; assembly: GCF_028554395.1. Lineage (NCBI taxonomy): Eukaryota > Metazoa > Chordata > Aves > Psittaciformes > Psittacidae > Pezoporus > Pezoporus wallicus. The sequence continues at coordinate 116,266 of NW_026639532.1, read as the reverse complement.
ACTCAAAATTAAATGGCAGTGGAAACCTTCTAACAATTGATGTAAAGATGTTTTTCATGAAACCGATAAAATAAAACCAGTTTATTTGTGTTTCTCCAGAGGCCTGTGGGAAATTTCATTCTCTGAATTTAATGGGTGTTAAGAAACACGGTATCAAAAAAGGCTCAGCCCAAGGGAAACATTAGGAATGCAACTATTTGTGTACTTTAATAATTTGAGACAAATGAAGAATCCCTAAAACCTCAACAGGGAGCTGAGCCTTGCATCCATGCTTAGTTAGGCAGTCATTTTCTTGGTGCTTCACTGAACTGAGACCTTAAATTTATATTGAACTAAGCAGAACAGCTAAAATCCAGAAGTTCCCTATCATTCCTATCATGCAATGGGGCTGAATACTGACTGATGGCATGATAGTAATGGAAGAGATCTGTATACCATGCAGCAGGGTACTCTGTAGAGGCTATTTAACCAGTTAGAATTGGTAGCATTTTCTGGAATTGATGTTTCATTGCAAAACAGACCAAACCTTACAACTGCCTTTATTTATTTTATTTACTGTATTGAAATAAAATGGAAATAGTCAATTTTTAAAAATAAGTCAGAAGCAAATTAGGATTTGCTTCTATTTATTTAATCCAAACATTTTCTATTGTATTTTTAATGATGTTGGAATAGATAATTCACATTGTTTGAAATCAGAAGTATTTGAACTAGACTCTTCATGTTTGACAATTGTATAACTGTATGCACTACAGATTACTTTTTACTGTAAAGAAAATCTGAATTTTACTAAATGCTGAACACACCTTACATGGTAGGAATCTATTTAGTACATAACATGTTCAAGGCCCATTTTCAGAGAAAAATAACAGGCATGACATATTGCACATCAGTGCAAAGGAAGATCATATTCATTTAAGTTTCTCCTCATAGTTGTAATGCATGTTTTGCCAGGTTTTGTCATGGCAAAACATTATAAAATTTTGCAGAATAAATTCTAGATCTAAGATGGTCAACAGTTCTACTATTATTGAAATAGCACTCAGTGACACGGGCCAACCTGAAAGTACTGAAGGCAAATAAGTATTGGTTCTCTGCATGCCAGGATTATGGGAAACGCTCTAGTACCTTCTAGAACTTAACAATTTGAGCATGCAGCTGTGAAACCATCAGTAAAGACAGCCCTGGGTCAAAGCTGCTCACAGTGGTAGGATTATACATTTTGCTATGTGGTCAAAGATGTAAAACCTAAGTGAACAGGTTGATTAAGCTGTTATATTTTGGGTATTTTTTCTTTAGTTATTTCTGTAACTGGTTGTAAGTAGATCAAAATAATAATTTAGAATGATTGTTTGCACTGTTCAGTTGTGATTAGATCTCTCAGATGTTAAGTTTCATATTTGTATAGGTCTGATTTTAGTTGTACATGCAGTGTGTTAAACTGTTGATATCTTAATTTTCAAGTAAGCATTGTAAAGAACCTTTATCATGCAAATAGCTTTGTTGTCCCTTCTACATTTCCATATGTTATTTTATGCTTTCTCCCCTAAGGGAGAAAGAAACACATAACAACACACATAAAAAAGAGACATCAGTTCTCTGTTTTTCAGTTATCTTTGATGTGTGTTTTTCTTGCATATCTTTGCCTGTTCTTGCTTTGTTCGTCCTACAGTTGAGGTGTGCTAACAGAATTAGGAATCCCATAATCTTTAATCCTAGTCACATGAGCAGACCCATTGACCTGAGTAAGGATTAGTTGCACGCATCAGGACAGCAGTGTAAGACCCTGCATTAGGGACTGTTCTGTCCATTGCTGGACACTAGATGAACATTAGTTCAATTAGCTTAAATAAGAATACAGGCACTCAGCAGTTCACTGTATGGAAGGCAACATTCAATGACATGGTGCTCTATGCGGCAGGTTATTCTTCCAACAATCAGCAGTGCTTGGGTTAGCTCAGAATAACAGCTTCTTAATTTTGAGTGAAAGATCACTCTCCACCATAAATACAGTTAAAGCTCTGTCTAGAATGTGTTGATTTTCACCATGAATAACATCTGTAATAGTATTTCGTTCAGGATAATGCAGGTGATGACAAGCTTTGTGATAATAAAGGCAACAAAATATTTTTCTAACGTATGACTCTAAGATCACCTTGGTGGGTATGAAAAGTTGCCTTGAAAAATGCTGTCTGGAAGTAAAATTGAAAATACGGGAGTTATTTTACTTTGCTTTTATGAATCTCTATAATGGAGATTTTATGTGTTTTCTTAAGTTTTACAAACACGCTTGTTCAGAGAACCTGTACAGTAATGATGAGACACTGGAAGGAAAAAAACAACAAAAAAAAAGGAACGGAAAATATGGAGTAAATATTTATAATGTTGAATTAGAATGGTGTGGTGACACAATACATTTGCAAAATATTTAGTATTCTTTCAGGATAATATTAACTTCCCTTTTAGATGGTAATTGTCTTTCTTAAAATTTCAGTATCCTATGTTGTAGAAGACATGTCACTGTGGGCCTCATCTACATGAGTTTTGAACAGTTCCAGGGATGGTGATTCCACCACTGCTCTGGGTAGCCTGTTCCAATGCCTGACAAGCCTCTTGGTGAAGAAATTTTCTCTACTATCCAATCTAAACCTCGCCTGGCACAGCTTGAGGCTGTTTCTTCTTATCCTATTGATCCAGCCTGTCCAGATCTGTCTGCAGAGCCTTCCTGCCCTCCAGCAGATCAACACTCCCACCGAACTTGGTGTCATCTGCAAATTTACTGAGGGTGCACTTGATCTCCTTATCCAGATCATCAATAAAGATATTAAACAAGACTTGCCCAACTACTAGGCCCTGGGGAACACTACGAGTGACTGGTCACCAACTAGATGTGACATCATTCATCACCACTCTTTGGGCTTGGCCAAAAGAACAATGATGTCACAGAACACGCCAAACCCTTCTTCTTTATTTCCTGTCTTTACAGAATCCTACTTTTGTCCACATTGCCCTAGATACCTTTACACCAAATTTTGTTCTCATTGACTTCCATTGTGTCTCTTCTTTTTTTTCTCAATATTCTATTCCACCCATATTCTACAATACTATATAATAACTGATTTTTGCTTTATTTCTCAAGTCAATAGAAACATCATTAGAATGATTTGTGCATGAGAGCCTGTTGGTTCCATACAAACTAGGCAGAAAGCGTTCATCATTGATTTACCTCTTATTTACCTCTTATTTACCTCATTCAAGTACATTTTACTCAAGTGCCTTCTGTTTTCTGCCTTTTTTCTACAAAGTTACTCCAAATCTCTTTATAAAGCACCCACTATTACCTTAATCGAATAATTTCTGAAAACCCATTTCTGCAGTACCATTGCCAAAGAACGTATTTTATGCCAAACACATGCAAAAAAAGTGATGCATTATCAAAAATGCCTGTCTTTAGAGTATTTCTTACTCACTGCCTCAGCTGGCAGGTATCTTATTTTCATTTGTTTATAGTTTCTTCTATGTATTTTCCAGAAAAGACTGATCTTCAAAAATATTTTTGCAAAATGTGCAGAATAAATAAACAAGGCAACCATTTACAGGGGCTGTAACAGTACTCTAAAGCATTTTACGAAAGTATTTAAAACATGATTTATATGGCTGCAATGAATCAGCTTCCATTAGAACGGAATTCAGTAATTATCTGGGAGTATCCAATTAGCTGTAAGAAGAGCATATTCAAATGAAACACTTAGAAAGGCATGGATAAGTGAAATGAATCTACAACAGGTATTGTGTTAGTACTCGGTGATCAACCTCTTTTTTCCATTAAATGTGCTGGGAGACTTTTAATGAGCACACTGAATCAGGATCTTGCTTTTTCAGATCACGAAAATACAGCAAACACCAGTGAGTAATATTTCTGATTCTCAAGGAAGGTTACTGTCTAAGCAACCAAGAACATCACTTATGACATAGATAAGCATATTCAGGAATTCCAAACCCCATGTAATGATCTTTTGCATTATTTTTGACTCTTCTATAAACAACCAGTGACACCAAAGTGTTATATAGGCTTTCACCAATCTTTTTTAAATGAATATTGGGTATACTATTCTCACTATTATGTTAAAGATATCTCCCTGAGGAAGGATGCTCTTCATCTGTAAGAAAGGCTAATAAAGTAACAAAAGCTTTAAAAATTACTTGAACTGACAACTGAAAATGCAAGTGACAAGAAATTCATAGTAAAAAATAGTTCAGCTGTCACGGGCTGTATATGAACAAGCATTTCTGCCTTTTTAGGGAGAAGTCAAGTCAGGTTCAGCTTTCAGTTCTTAAAATTCTCCAAAACCATATCTAAACCTAATTTTATTACAAAACTTCTGCCTACTTACTAAGCTAACCTTGATGTCTGTTTATTTATCTTGAGGTTTTGGCACAACAAGGAGAAAGAATGTATTAATAAGAATAAGCATTTATTTCATGTTTTGGAGGTATTTCACTTCTGCATCAACGTTTGTCATTTCTACCCTCATTGAAAGATATACACTGTTTTTCACTGCAACGAAATGGAAAACCATTAGGTAGCCTCTGTGCTGTAAATGGTTCATGCAGATCACGTGATGATTTTAACACAAGTAGTGTATAATGAATATTTCAACATAATGCTCAGATTTTTTCCAGTGCTATCAGTTTAATACAATGGATGTTCATGAATTTATTATTATGTATGTAAAACCATAGTTTTAGAAACTGGCATATAGAACATACGTTATTGGGTGTTATAGTTCTGCTAATACTGGATAATATAATTTTGTCGTCAGCAGAATTACTGAAAATATATTAAAAAAAGGAAATCCCATGAATTGCCACTTTTGTTTGCACTGTTGGACCTCTGCAACTCCTCTTTTGAGACCAAAGGACAACTGCTAATTTGAATGATAGCTGGATTAGCCCTTTTCTTCTCCATGAGTTTGTCATTCTGGCATTTAGTGTGCTATCTTGCATTTTTGTTTCTGTTTTGGCATCAAATTCAGGATTTGTCAATACCAAAAATGTCTTTCAGATGTGATGTGGCAATTGGTCATGAAATTAGTAGACAGCTTAGTATAACATTTCCAATAATGAAGTATAGTTCTGTAGTCAAAGGTGTTATGTTACTGTCAATAAAATACAATTATTTTTTGAACTGAATTATTCAACTTTTTTTGAGCTTCAGAATTATTCGTCTATCATAATAATGTAAATGCAAAAATCTTTGATTTTACGTGAAATTCAGCTCACTAAAAGAAACTTGCTCAATAATTGTACTCTTAACAATTGTCTTTGAAAATTAGGTAGTTTTAATGTCTATGACTACAAATCACAATTAAGTGACAAAAATCTTAATTTCTCATAGAATGTGGCAAGTAAGGGCCAAAAAAAAGGCCTATCCTAGCTTCTCTGATTTGATTTCTGTTATCTAAAGGCAGAACCTTTCATACCATATTTTCTGAATATGCAGTTTCCATGCAGGGTCACTTTCTCTAGAAAACACACAATTTATACTGCTAAAATTAGGAGTAATTTGGGTTTGGAATGCCAAAAAATTGTATGTTTATTATATCACAGGCTCTTTTTTAGTTTTAGGAGGTATGTTGAAAGATGCCTATGCCTTCACTGACCTGGGAGAGCTCCATTGTTAGAATGGGTCTCTCCTTAAAGAGGAACTGTTAACAAAGAACTTTATCAAAGGCAGTTTATTGTGCAGGATGATGAAAAGGTAGGGAAAAAAAACTACTACCAATGCTTATTTAAGTGCTGCAGGCTGAGTTTATAAGCGTCTCTATCAGATGCAGATGGACAATACAAATAAATAGAAGTCCATTCAGGTAGGCTTTCACTTCCAAAATTTTATTCTACTACACTTTAAATTCCTATACCCTAAAATGAGAAGATACACACAGTCTTAGGAATCAAAAATCCATCTTAGAAATCCCTTCTACTTAGGAAACTTATCATTCTTCTCTATTCAGAAAACCAAACTACATACTGAACTGTAACTGAAATTCTTTAAACTGTATCTCTGTAAGAAACCAGCAGAAATCCTGTCTTTTGTAAAAGCTGAGTTCCATCCATCAGTAAGTATAGAATGCTGACAGCTTATCTTTAAATAAAAAAAAGTTTGTACTTACTGTTACTACAAGCAAGTATTAATTTTCCTCAGATACGTGCATGCTGTTATGGCCTCTCTGTGAATACTTTGCTTTTCTAAGCTCACAAAGGATGGGCTCACTGTCTTGGTAAGGCTTAATAGGATAAGTTCAAATATTTTTTTCCTTTGGACTTACCCACTTCTGTAATGTCAATCCCAGTCAGCAATGATATGCTATAAATACTTATCATTTCAATCACTGAAGCAATAAAGGACTAATAGTTATTTAATTTTTAACACCTAAAGCAGAGGAGAAAAATAACTTACTTGGGTTTTATAAAATGTCAGCTTTGTCTGAAAAGTCTTAACCAGATTACCTAACTAGCAGTAAAGATAAAAGAGGGAGCAATGTTGCTTACAGCCTTGTGCCACTTCTTTTTCTATTTCTGTCTCCTAAGCTCAGAATTGGATTAGTATATTTAATTCCATGACTGGTCTACCTTTAATTAGCCCACTGACATCCACCCCTTTTTCCTTCACTTGGCAATATTCCTACACAAACCACAGAATGTAATTTTAATTATAGTATCAACACTGGAATGATGTTATTTTTCAAATGTTTACACATATCCAATGTAAAAAAAAAAGATGAAAGTAGCATGCTTACAGTGAAAATGCAGTTTATAAAATTATCACAACTGCTATTGTGTTTACGTTAAAAACACGTAAGAAGGACATGGAGGTGCAGGAGCAAGTCCGGAGTAGGCCACAAGGATGATCAGAGGGCTGGAGCACCTCACGTATTAGAACAGGATGAGAAAGTTGGGGCTGTTCAGCCTGGAGAAGAGAAGGCTGCATGGAGACCTCATAGCAGCCTTCCAGTATCTGAAGGGGGCCTGTAAGAATGCTGGGGAGGGGCTCTTCATTAGGGACTGCAGTAGTAGCACAAGGGGTAATGGGTTAAAACTTAAACAGGGGAAGTTTAGATAGGATATAAGGAAGAAGTTCTTTACTGTAAAGGTGGTGAGGCACTGGAATGGGTTGCCCAAAGAAGCTGTGAATACTCCATCCCTGGCAGTGTTCAAGGCGAGGTTCGACAGAGCCTTGGGCGACATTGTCTAGTGTGAGGCGTCTCTGTCCATGGCAGGGGCTTGGAACTAGATGAACTTAAGGTCCTTTCCAACCTAAACCAATCTATGATTCTATATGTACTTACATAATATGTAAGCTCTTGTTATCACATGAGCTTTCAGCTTGGTTAGTGCTATCATCTATTTTGGTTTGTGTTTAAACACCTCATCATATTTTTTTTATTACTATTTGTAAATTATTATAATTTCAAAGCCAGGTAAAATACGTATTTACAAATTATATACTGAAGTTAATTCTCTGTAGTGTATAGAGAAATTACGAGAAAAGGCATCCCCAGAATTTTCTGCCTTGTCCATCTATAGGTAATGAGTATTCTTTTTGTTCTGGCACCAGTATAGAAGCAAGAGAGAAGACAGTGAGACCATTATTAGAGAGTGTGAAAAAAACCCTCTGTATTTTTAGGGTTTAAGGAATACTGCAAATCTGCAGCCTTTTGGATAAAGTAAATAACTGAAAATCTTATGGAGCTGTTGCTGTAACCACACTCCAGTTAGGACTGCTACACTCTGCTTAACCATTGCTAAATTTAATTTGGTTCTTTTCTAAATTGCTGTAGTTGCTAAATAACTACAGCATTTAGCTCTTCCAGGAGGTTTTCATACGTAATCTGCAAACAATATTTATTCTCCAGAAAACTTCTATGCATAGGTATTTTCAAACTATAACTCAATCCCATAACCTATAAACAGGCCAAATTAAGCAATAAAAAGCCAGGAAAAGTTTCACTTTAAATAAGAGATTAAAATTATAAAATTACTTTTTTTAAACAAAGGATATTTGTCATGTACTCTGTGAATGGTTGATCTATTGGGAGGGAAAAAAGTAAAGAAAGCTTGAAAAGGACGTTCGTGTAGGTTTTAAAAATGTATATAGATTAAAAATTGTTGCAACACCAGCTGTTATTAGAGCTGAAAGATCAGTAAAATTCTACTTTCAAACTCAGAGATTATGGAAGTGCTTTCTTTTTCAAACTATTCTTTTTGACTTTTTTCATGAAGTAAAACAAAATTTTTCAAATTATTTATTAGCACTGTAATTGCAGAAATGTATTGTTTATACAGATTCTCAATTAAAAAATAGTCTGATTCTTAGTATCAGTATGGATATCAGTATGGTTATGGATACTGAGTTTCATAGTTATAGGAACCCACTATAATTTCCTACATGAAAAATTAATATTAGGATAGGTCCTCTACATGTATTTTTCAGTATCCCAATGTCATAAATACTTTATGGTAACTATGCTTGCTCTTTATCTTCCCTTTTCCATCTTATCCTCATCCCTTCCTTGTTCATCTTTCTTAATGTACATAATTATACAGTACTAGCTAAAATTCCTTCCATTTCTTAGTTTCCATCACTGTTCCCATGCGCTATCCTTTACTTGTATAAGCAACTGCAACAAGGCTTCCTTAAGTCCCACTGATTTTTAAAAGATTAATTCCACTGATAACATGCAGTCCCACTGGATGCTTGTCATGCTTCCCCTTAAAAGCAATTTTTAAGGGAAGCAGTGCATTGCTTCCTTCTCTTTTCCAGATGGCTCAACAGACAACCTGATTTCCTTCACCTGTAGGTGCAGACGAAACAAGAGAGAGGATCAGACAATGTAATGATTTGTCAACTGTTCCAAATCTGTCAGAAATGCTTCTTGCTTTAAAGTCTGATATGCACTGCCTTAGAAAAAAAAAAAAGCTGAGTATAGTATGACACTGTATGGCAAAAAAAGAACCATTAGGATTTGTAAATTTTTTTACCGATTCCAGTTTGCAGAGCATTCTGAAACAAATCTGATATCATTCACTGATTAAAAAATATTCAAATTACTTTGAATAAACCAATTATCGTAATATTTACAACTATAATTGTATTTCCTTTCATTCACTTGCATTTTATCACTGAATCATTTTATCAATGAATGCATGATCAGACTAGTGAACCATTACATAACATTAATAATAAATATACTTTTATAACCTTCCATTTTGAAAGAATATTAACATTCGATAACACAACAAATTAAGGCACAAATCTGAACTGTAGTATTAAATATAAATAAGTAAATATTTTAATTTCTATGTTGCTTTCCCAGTTTTAGAGCTGGGGTTAATATATTTCTTTCAACTGTAAAATTCCTAACAGTAGTAACAATCTTAGTGTCTTCATTTCCATGAAAGAACTCTGTACTTATTTTGAAATATTATGAATTGTTTAATTAGTCTACTTTTCTCCTCCACTACTCTTACATTTCCAATTATTAGAAAATGAAGTAATTCAGTGCTTAGGGTCAGTAAGCACATTATTCTCTTATAAAAATACCTAATATTTAGGCTTTTGAAGATGGTTCTCCAGTATCTTTTTCATAAACAGAATACTGTGTTGCACCTTTAAATTCAGGCTGATGTACAATTGGGTAAGTGCAGGTTAAATCAAACAGGGGGAGTAAATACTCTTAAAGGGTTACTGACATAAAAGATAGAAAGTACTACATATTCACCATTTAAGTATGCCATTAGCTTAAAAATAACCATAGTTGATAGGACTTTCAGCACTAAATGTTGATTTTTATGCCAGGCAGAATTTAAAGAAAGGATAGGAAAAAACGAGAATGAAACAATTAAGAGGACATAAATAGTGTTCAAACAGGAGGGAAGGTCAGGCCTTTTAGTAATGCTGTGACTCATTCCAGTGGTGGACAGAAAAGGCCAAATCAAACATTCAGAGCTTAACAGCAGTAAATCACTTATTAGAATTAAAGATTAGCATTTATTCTAATCCAATGTTTTATCAACTGGTGTGCAATAGCTTGACTCAGTGGTACAAAGAATGACCGCTGGTTTCCTTTGACAAGAACTTCCATGACCTGCAATAAAGACAGATTTTTTTCTTTTTAGAAGACAGTATTATAAAGTACATCGAATCTAACATTTTATGAATGCAGGAATACTCTAATAATCAATCTGTCTATTGTTACTATAGCTAGTAAAGAGCCACTACCGTATTCTCCAAGACAGATGCAGAGAAAAAACACACGTGGTTTAAACCCAGTCAGGTAACTCGTTCGCTCACTTCCCCCCCTTTCTTGCCCTCCCCCTGCTCCCGGAGGGACGGAGAGGAGAATCGAAAAGAATGCAACTCCCACGGGTTGAGATAAGAACAGTTTAGTAACCAGGGTATAACACAGATCACTACTGCTACCACCAATGATAATAATGATAAAGGAAATAACAAGGGAAGAGAATACAACACCTCAGCACCAGCCGACCGATAACTCGCCCCCCAAGCCCGACCAAGCTCCGACCGATACCTCCTCCAACCCTGCAGTCTCCCAGCCCTTCCGGCTAACTCCCAGTTACATCCTGGGCATGACGTGCTGTGGTATGGAATACCTCTTTGGTCAGTTTGGGTCAGGTGTCCTGTCTCTGCTTCCTCCTGGCTTCCCCTCCTCCCTGGCAGAGCATGAGCCTCACAAAGTCCTTGGCCAAACCAAAACATCTCTATCAGTTCTGTTCCCAGGCCGAAAGTCAAAACACAGCACTGCACCAGCTACCAAGGAGAAACATGACTGCTACTGCTGAACCCAGGACATTATCCACCCCTTATTCCATACCATTCACGTCATGCTCAGATCCCACATTTTCAATATACCATCACTCTTATCTCAGTGCACTCTTATCTTAGTGCATGGACCAGTCCCTATAAAGCTGCTGAGTCCATCTGGTCCATGATGTCAGGCTCCATCTCTTGTAACAGTCTTCCAGAGCAGGAGAGACTGTGTGCAGTGTTCACACTCGTGAATAACCTGGGCAATAGTGTCCATTGTTAAGTCCACCCCTCGATCATGAGTCCATCTCTATGTTGCATCTCTGCTCTGATGGCCTGAAGTGCCATGGGCCCACCAGGCTCAAAATAATTCACTGTCCCCTTTAGCAGTTTCTGCAGCTTGTTGCTGGGGATACCATACAGCTGCCTTCCATCTCCGACGCTTCCAAAGCACTGGAGGGGCCCAGTGGACTAGATACTTGCCCATACTGTCCCACACACCCTGCCACTCATCACTGCCACTCATCCAGCCTTGGGGAAAACCTCTTGGTCCCCCTATATTGTCGTCTAACCCCAGACAAGACCCAAACCTGACTCTGCTTAACTTTTGAGATCAGACAAAATGGCTGTGGGTAGAACACAGTCTGTATGTGTGCCAACATGCTGATCCCCATCACAATCAGCAGGCAGTTCCCAAGGGTACCCAAAGACCATTCAAAACCTTCAGAACTCTCAAACGATGCTGCTGTACTTGTCACTGGGGCTGGTGTAGCTGCTGTGCTTGCCGGCTCTCCCACCACCAGCTTCTCTTTTCCTGAGTCCAGCTCTTCCTCCTCTGCCTTGCTGGGAAATGCTGCGTGGTCTCCTGCATCCTCCTGGGGCTCGGCGGGCGGCTTCCGGGGAATGCTCTCGGTCGTCACGGGTCTCGGCTCGGCCGTGGGGCTCGGCTCTTCCGCGGGGCTCGGCTCCTCCGCCGCCTTCTCCCGCTGCTCGGCAGCCGCCTCCTTCTGCTCCTCGACCTCCCCGACCTCCTCCACCGGCAGCCGTCCCCTCGCGGCCTCCGGCCCCGGTCCCGCCGCCGCTTGGTCCCCGGGGCCGCTCTCCCGGGCCGGTTCGGCTGCCGCCGGCTCCCGGGGCCGCTCCCCCTCAGCTCCCCGCAGCCTCACGAAGATGGAGAGTAGGGTGAGGGCCAGGACGGTGAAGAGCAGCCGGATGGCCAGGTACAAGTCCACGGCCACGTCCGTCCCGCCCTGCTGCTGGAGCCCGCCCGTATTACAAGCCATTGCCATAAAGCACAGTGAGACAAGAACCTTAGCCCAAGCCCCGCACTTGATAAACACTAACACAGCAAATACCGGCTCTAAGTAAGTTACAACATTCTGAAGCTGTGAGATCAAGAGAAACAACTCTGAGAGCCAATAAATCGTCATTGTGACGAGTGACTATTAATCTGGTCAGATCTGTCGTTATCTCAACCCTTCGTGCCCCACGTTGGGAGCCAAAAAGAACTGTCGTGGTTTAAACCCAGTCAGGTAACTCGTTCACTCACTTCCCCCCCTTTCTTGCCCTCCCCCTGCTCCCGGAGGGACGGAGAGGAGAATCGAAAAGAATGCAACTCCCACGGGTTGAGATAAGAACAGTTTAGTAACCAGGGTATAACACAGATCACTACTGCTACCACCAATGATAATAATGATAAAGGAAATAACAAGGGAAGAGAATACAACACCTCAGCACCAGCCGACCGATAACTCGCCCCCCAAGCCCGACCAAGCTCCGACCGATACCTCCTCCAACCCTGCAGTCTCCCAGCCCTTCCGGCTAACTCCCAGTTACATCCTGGGCATGACGTGCTGTGGTATGGAATACCTCTTTGGTCAGTTTGGGTCAGGTGTCCTGTCTCTGCTTCCTCCTGGCTTCCCCTCCTCCCTGGCAGAGCATGAGCCTCACAAAGTCCTTGGCCAAACCAAAACATCTCTATCAGTTCTGTTCCCAGGCCGAAAGTCAAAACACAGCACTGCACCAGCCACCAAGAAGAAGAAACATGACTGCTACTGCTGAACCCAGGACAGGATTATGTGTGAATGCTGACATTTTTGAGCTCAAAAGGGCCCCAAAGGATACCTTCTTTCTAATACAGTTCCAGAGATTGACTGTTAGTAAAATATTTAAGGTTTGTGTGAAGCCTTTTTATGGTAAGGACCACGAGATGGTGCTCTACACTCTTCCATAAACTACTCTTTTTTTTTTTTATTCCTCCACACGCAGTGCAGAAAGAAATGTGTTTTGTTCATTTTCTGAAGCACTCACAAAGCAACATGCAAGTACACTTTCAGTAGTTCCAGTTTAGTACATTTCTGAAGTACATTTATTTCCACCTCTAGACCAACTTGCATGTGACTGTATTCAGAACTGATATTAATTTAAAATAATGCTCTCAGTGATGTCAGGAATACACTGAGATTATAGTTAACTGACTTTGCCTTTAGGTTGACTTACAGAGCTAAAACACTAGCAACTGCTAGACAGAAGTACAGTGTTAAAAGTTTAGCTCCTAAGTAGCCTGTGGAAAAACCTATGAAGACTATTTGTCTAAGCAATCTTGCCTTTTTCCATTCATGAATTTAAGTCTCTCTTTCTGTGAAAGACTTTCTTTCCTCTCTTTGACTATATTTTAAGTACTCAAAACAGCTAAATGCAGAATTTCCTATTAATGCAGAGTAAACTCTGTTTTTATACAAAGAGTATTCAAACTAAGAATACCTCGGAGTTCAACACCAGTGTATTAACGTACTGAATGGAAAAAGACATTCAAACTAATGAATTCTCAGAGTTTTTACCTAAACCTCCCTCCTCACAGCAGATCTCATGGCATGCTTGTTTGGAGAAACTCAAGATGATGAATGTTATTAAATACTACTTCTGCCAAAATGAAAAATGACTTAGAAATTCCCGTGAATATCTGCCTTTCTCTTTGTTGTGTGTAATCTACAATTACAATATAATGCAATTGTAGACTGGTAAAATGAAGAGTACACATGCTTATCCAACTTGCTGAAAAATACCCAAGTATCTATTGTATGCCAGAACCTATACAGTCACAGAGTAATCGATACAAGAAGAAATTAAATTGAACTTTACCTGTTCTCTAGTGAACCAGCTGGCATCCTCTATTTCATTCTTGTCAACTTTAATTTCTGTAGACACTGCAACAGCTAAGCAGCCAATCATTAAGGAGGAGGGCATTGGCCATGGCTGACAAGAGACATACTGAACACGGCCAATTTTTACTCCAGCCTCCTCTTCTACTTTTCTTTGGACAACATCTTCTATTGTTTCACCTAATCAGAAAGGGCAAAGAACAAGCAGTTGATGAAAATACTCCAAGCCAGGATTACATTCTTTTCTTCTGGGCTTTGAACTGACTCAAAAGACTTGACAATTGCCCAAGACAATTATCCATAGAGATCTAGTTCACAGATCAGAGCACAGACCTTAAGCACAAGATACAGAAGTCTGGTAAAGTAAAACAAGCTACCAAAGCAAAATGGAACTTTGAAAATAAAGTATGATAATTCCTACAGCATAATATTTATTCCCGGAATTGACAGTTTATCATATGTGTAAACTATTATTACCAAACCTAAAATGTCAAAAATCAGGTAGGAAATACATTGTTCCTTTAACTACTTTCAAAATGCTGATCTGTTCATTTATGAATAGCACTGTGTTAATTTTTAGATTTTCTGTGCGATTGCAACAGCATGTTATACAACTTGAGAATCAGTATTTTAAATTATAATAGTAAGAAAATAGAGCCTCAAGAAGACTTGCACACATTTTTGCTTTTTATTATTACTTTGCCTGACTCATTCTTCATTGTCTTAATAAATACACACAATTCTCCAAACTTAAACTGCAATGGAAAGCTTTACTTCCATATTCATAGTAAACTGATAGATGCGTATGTGGAGTATTGACAGTAATAGACATATGCATACTTGTACTGTACTGTAACCACTGATTACAGACTCATTAAAGCAGACAGCCCATGCACCAGAGAACAAGGTTTTAGTTCAGCTATGTTCAGCTGATTAGAAGTTGCTGCTGAGATCTTAAATTTCAGTTTATATGCTTGAATTCAGTATCAGAAATAAGGCCAACAGAAGACAGCAAGCAGTGAAGAAATAAGTATCTTGACTTTTCAAATGATACTTGAATAACCTTATTCATGCTATGATTGTATTTCACCTGCATAAAGTTACTGAATATAGTCATACACTAGTTTTACTGGTGATTAAGATGTATTCCCAATATAAAAAGTTTTACAAGTTGTTCTGCAGCTTCTAATAATTGCAACTAATTCCAACTATTACTGCTGAATACAGCTAACAAAGTATCTGTTTTTCTTTTGAAGTGATACAATTTCTATTTTTCTCCCATGTAATCAATCAGGCTCTTAATGTGTAAGCATATGCTTAACTTTATGTTAACTTTTTAACTCTTACATTTCCTAAGCTAAAATCCCTTGCTAAATATAACCAAAAAAAGAGACCTTGTATATGTTTTAAAATGTCTTTTTTACTTAAAAATGTGATGAGAAAGCTATCTTAAAATTATATTTACTTAAGTTGCTTTTTTTTTTTCATAAATCGGCTGCTGGAAATATTTATTTGACATAACACCAAACATATTTCTATATTATTTTCAACGGACAATACTGGTATCTGAGAAAAAATATTTGGTAAGGGAAAACAAAATTACTCACCAGGTTCTACAAATCCAGCAAGACAGGTAAACATTCCTGGGGGAAACCTCTTCTGCCTACCTAAAAGGCAGTGGTTGCCATCTGGATGGATGACTTGCATTATTACAACAGGATCTTTAAGGCACATGAAAGGAACATATTTTAACATTTGAAGGAATTAAAGGCAGTAATAAATTTCAGCCTATCCAATACCAATGCATGCAAATACAAGTAAGATACCTTTAAATGACTGAGATTAGAATTGTATGGAAGCGCAGAGTAAGATACTACTTTATTTTGATTTTTTTTTTTTCCTCCTGCAAGGTATCTGTTTTGCAACACCTATGCTTAGTACAAGCAGTTTACTAGCCAAGGCTTAAAATGCAGGACATTAATTACCTGCAACCAAAGCACACAATCTGTTATGAGTACCAGCAATATTAACCTAGCTATGCAGTCACCAGATAGCAGTAATTTCTGCAGCAAAACCAGTTTACTTTCACCTTCTGTATGCACACAGGTATGATGTACTTTTGACTGAAATACCAAAGAACCACCAGATACTCCAGTTACAATGTAAACACTGAATAAACTTTCTGTTTATTGATTCATTGACCATTTGCTATCAAACTCTTAGCTGATGTTGCACTTTTACATACTTTCTCACTTCTGGTCATTTTCTTTTTCAGTATTGTTTAATACTTTCTTCTATTGGCATCATTATTTTTGTCATGCCTTTTTGCACACTGTTCATCTTTTCCCCTTTTTTATTGTTATCTAGCTCTTAAGTTCCTCAAGGTTTTGGGGTTTAGTTTTTTCTATCTCCCTTTGCCTTTATGTATTTCTTCTTCAGCTATTGCTTTACATGTTTTTTCCTTTCCAGAACACCGACATTTTCTGTATGAAAAGGCTTGATTCGGCAACCACTATAAAGAGTAATTTGAAAGACTTCTGTCCTGCTCAAACATATGTGCCATATAGCACAGTGTGTATCACGGAGTATTGCCGTCTGTAAACTTTCTACAGAGTTATCAATAGAAAATGCTGGTTCATCAGTCTTTTCTATATAAACCTACTCCTCTCCAAGTTTGTTGTGCTAGAGACTGTAAAGAAACAGGCACTAATATTTCAGCAAGTTTCACTGCAGTCTGTAAGACAGAAGAGTATGACAGAATTGCTTTTACTACTACAAAGATGTATCTACAGCATGTAAGAAAACATGAAATCCAGAAATATAATACACATACATCTAGAACTACAACTGCAAAAGAAAGGAAAGGGCAGGGGAAAGAATGGTGATTCAAATCACCAAAAGATCCAGGAAGAAGTGATAAGGTTTTTTTAGCTCCCTTGTTTCCCCATCAATAACACAGTACACTCCCTTTGCAATAGATGAACAAAAGGAGCTACAGAAGACTGCCTACAGAAGCTTACGTTCTGATGAGAAACAGGCCTGGCAGTTTGTGACTGACAGAGAATAACAAAAGGCAGTGAAGATATCTAATACTGTCAAAGTGGCATTACAGGAAAATGAGCACTGTATCAGAAATTTGATACAGGGCCAAATTTGATACAAAACTATTTCAACCTCAAACAGCTTGCAGCAAGTGAAAAAAAGGGGGGGAATTAAAATGTGACCCTTTGCTAATATTTATGGTGTTGGAAATTCTAATTAGTATTACTCCATTGCAATCAAGACTGGTATTGTCACAAGAATGCTTTGTCGCAGACTACTGTAAGAAAGAAAAGCCTGAACAACTTAATCCTGAATAGAGCTGAGGCACGCATACTCTGGGGGAAGACATGTATTAAGACCTGAAACAGAAGCAAGCAGCTGAAGTAACTAAAACGGAAACAAGCCACTTCCGTAAATCCTGCAATATTCTCACCAACTCTTGGATATGATGTGTTGTGAACACCTTGAAGACTGGGACAATCTTTTTTTAAACAAGTTTTCTTGTAACCCGCTTCTTCAATCTTGGTTGCACTCCCACATGTTGGGCAGAATTGGTAGCGGCTGTGCCATGCTAGAACAGATCTAGCCTGGGCTACTACTCCTTCAAAAGGATATATTGAAAAGACACAAAATCAATGACCAATTCATGTAAGCTTTTAATGTACAGAAAAAGCAAGTAGTAAAGTTTAACATAAAAAAAAAATCAAAGACTGTGGCTTGAATTGTTGAGCAAGTTACTCAGATCTTTGTAGCACAGCATGTGCAATAGAACACAGTACTACAACACCTACAGACCAAATTATGCATTCAGAAACAAATTAATCTGGATCAATAAGCTGTGTTTCTCACAAAAGCTACTTTATCTGGGCAAAGTGCCAGAATTACATATCACACCTTTTCCACATGACCATTTCAGGGCTACTACAGGTATTGACATAATAATATACTGCTGCATTTAAACTCCAGGTGCAAGCTTGCCCTTTATCCTCTTGTAAAAGCAAACTTGTTACAACAGCAACTGTTAACATCATCTCCATAATGACAGTCGCTCACTTTGGGATCCTGACTTTCCAACACTTGCTCATACTGTTTCCTTCTCAGACGAATGTCCAGTGCACTCTTCTCAATGGCTGTTTTGTTTTGTGTAATGGAAACTCAAGATTTTTTTCTTAGAACATTTATGCACATGTATCAATATTTAAATAGTAGCGCTTATAAAACCATAACAGTAATAGATTTTATGGTCCAATACTTGCCAATGCCACACAAAGGCATTGCTAACACCTGTGTATTAGCCTTTTGCAACTGCACAAGTTCTTACACACAAAATTACTCACAGAACCACTGCCAGGCTTTTAAAATGACAATATTTCTAAAGCCACTGAAAATACCAGATTCCTTTGCAGTGGTTTGTCCTTGCATTATATCTCAGTGCATCCCAAAGTGTATTTTTCTGAATACATGTTTGATAACTGCTGCATTTTATGCATCTTACCAGCTTCTCTTTCAGGTAGCTGCAGCAGTGCTGGCATTGGTGGGTGAAGAAAGGAACAGTCCTCATGCTTCTGTTTAAATTCTTCAGCTGAAGCAGAATCTATGCTAAGAGCAAACCAAGCACCTAACCCATCCTCTTCATCCTCTTGCAGAATTCTTCCATTGCAAGCAGCCAGCAGGTTCATGTGGAACTGAAGTTCAACTCCCAGAAAAATCAAGGTTCTGTCTTCAGTTTGATTCATGTACTGCTCCACATCCTTGTAGCATAGCCTGCAAAGCTTTACTTTTGACTGCTGAGAGCTCTCTGTTCCCCCACCCAAAGTAACCAAAGGACTTAGATTTGAGAAGAGAATGTACACTGCAGTTGGATGGCTTTGTTTTTTGCTTAGCCACTTGGTATCTGTTCTTTTATCACTCCTTCTGTCCAGAAGTGTCAAGCCAAAATAATTTTCATATTCCTCTGCTTCATTTGACAGAAAAGTAGGCCTCTGCCCACCCTTCACATTAGCCAACAAATTAGCTATGTGCTTGTACCCGCAAAATTTAGCAATGTCTAGAGCTGTCTGTCTTGATTTATTCACAATGGTCCTGTCACACCTAGCGAAACAGAAAAGAACAGTGGTTAACAAGATAAATATGTTGAGTCCTGATGCTGTATTATTCTTAATTACATCATATACGTCTGATACTAATTAAAGTGCAAGAACTTCCAGACAGTTTGTCTATCCCAAGGCTAAATACTTAGCATTATGGTAATAAAGACTAACCATACATCATTTTCTTTTGCTAAGGCAAGACACCAGTGTGTTGATCCACTCCAGATCATCATTTACCAAGGTTCATACATACTACAACAGCAATGAATTAATTAACATCCCACATACTGTATCATTAAAAAAAAAAAAAAGCTCAAGATCATAGACTTATACAATCATCTAGGTTGGAAAAGACCTTTAAGATCATTGAGACCAACTGCAAACCTAACACTGCCAAGTCCACCACTAAATCCTGTCACTGCGCTACCTACACATCTTTTAAGTACCTCCAGGAACAGTAACACAACCTTTTCCCTGGGCAGCCTGTTCCACTGCTGAATAACCCTTTTGGTGACAAAATTTTTCCTAATATCCAATCTGTTCTCCCCTGGAACAATATGAGGCCATTTCCTCTCTTTCCTATCATTTCCTCTCTTTCCTATCATTTCTCACCTGGGAGAAGAGACCAACACCCACCTCACTACAACCTCCTTTCATGTAGCTGTATAGAGTGATGGGGTCTCCTGTCAGCCTCCTTTCCCATACTAATCAAAACCGTAGTTCTCTCAGACCCTCCTTGTAAAGCTTATTCTCTACACCTTTCACCAGCTTCACTGCACTTCTCTGGACATGTAAATATCAACTTTTGGACTTTGAAAGCCAGGCTACAGGTCTATTCTGAATAATCACAAGTAACAAAAAAAAAATCAAAAAAACCAGTTTAACTAGCATTACTCCAAAGAAACATCTGCAAGCAACTTCAAAACATTTACAGTAAAATACGTACCATTAAATAAGAATCAAAAATACAGCCTCCCCTTAGTGAGAGAAGTAGCACCCTTACAACTGAAGTGCTGGTCCCTGAAGGGATCTGTTTGTTACCAAAATGTCTTCAAAGTGACACAGATGAGGAAACATTGCCTCACAATACGTATTTCTATATTAAAAAAATCTGATTGGCATGTCTACTGCAATTTTATTTTTTGTTAAGTCAAGTGGGTAAGCAAAATAGAAATTTCACTGTAAACTACAACTTTCACAGCAGATGTGGCACCAGACTCATCAGTTTTTAAAACTAAGGCACATGTAGCTGTCCCACAGGAACAACTGTTTTGAGATTTTATATTAACCTCAGTAGTTTCTGAAGGTGTTTTGAGTGTATCTTGGAAAAGCATTCAAAGCTTAATTTACAAGGTTTTGTGGCTAAAGAAACCACTTTCGCGCATTTACTATTAAGTCTCCTCTAGGCACAATCTTGTCTAATTTCACTTAATTTCCTATCTGTCAGCCACTAAATTTTGTTCTGAATTTTTATTACCCCATCTATCTGTTCATATATATGCAGACTGTGATCTGGCTGCTGTTCAGCATCCACAACACTGGCCTGAAATTTTTACATCACTAAGAACTTTTTTTGCAGTCTACAAACATTTCCTTCAGCTTTTCTCAAACATGAATACATAAAGTTGACTAGCTTTCCTGTATTAGTTTCTGGAATGTCATGCAATACTACCTGCACAGACATTCACATTTATGTATCCAGCAACAGTTATTTGTCCAAATGATTATTATGACTAAGCATTAACTGAGACCAATGAGGCCACAGTATCACCTCAGGAGCAATACTGAATTGCCTAAGAGAATAGCCTTGAAAAGGACATTTACACACAGATATTCACTCTGCTTTTAGTGTCAGCATAACTTAAAAAAACTGTTATCCTATTTACCAAACTGGTGAATCTCACAAAATCTCAAAAGACTCCTCAACATCCAGAGGATTTCAATCCACAAAATTTGGCACTGAGATACCCTCTACATGCTGGAATTTACTGATTACAATACAAAACCACAGTTCACCTGATATTCAATGACTGGCCCCAGCAGAGGGCACAGCATTCAGGTAAAACTGAAAATAAAAAGGATGGGATGATCACTGGAGGCTGTGGAACACTGTGTTTGAGATTACTCATAACCAGAAAATGAGCCGAAATTGCTTGGTTCTGATTTTTGGGGTGCAGAAAGGAAACAGACTTGGCTTGATCAATGTACATCTCAGTGGAAGCACACCATCTGACTTTCACCCTTTATGTTGAAATGTTCTCCATTTGAAATATTTGGGTCCTGACTTAATTTAGGCTTCAGAAGAATCTTCTTTGGGGTCTCAAGGAGAATGCTAAAGCATTCTTTGCTGAGTGTCTTTTGAAAGCAGAACTACAAGAGTTGACCTGAAGATAGACAGGTATAACTGAATGTTTCTAAGAGGCAGTGAACATGTTTGGTGTCATACTGACTGATGAAAATAATGTAACAACAGCTCAAGGAGGAAGGAGAAAGTGAACTGGCCAAAAAAATTAAGAGACAACTGAAACACATCAATCAGCAACTTTGGTAAAGGTCCTACTAAGTATGCTGTCAGATTGTCAGCAAACATTCTGTAATGTAGATACAGGTGGATTGCAAATAAAGTTTAAAGCAAAAGTTTAAGTGTAACAGCTGAATATACTCAATTTATTCTCTGTACAGTGGCTGAACAGGATACAATCTTTGTTCTGTTGGCCTCTGGGAGGAGTGACAATATACGCTTGAAGGCCAAAGGAATAATTTTAGAGATGGTCTTAACGAGTTTCTTAACAAATATGTAAGTGTCGTGACAGCAGAATCCAGTTAGAAACACAGTATATTGAATTTGAACCCTGAAGGTTCTGCTACCTGTCAGGTAATTTACTTTTCTGAGATCAAGTTAGTGGGTGCAAAGGGCTTCAGCTTAGAACTCTTCAACAGGATCTACTGAACAGCTTACCCTTCTGCAAGAAGAATCTGCACGACCTCAAGGTGTCCATTTCTGGCACCATACATCAGGGCTGTCCAGCCATTAGCTGCAGCTGCATTGATGAGTGACGGATAAATGCTGAGCAACGTTTTCAATCTGGCTGCATCTCCAACAGCAGCAAAATTTTGCAGCTGGGAAATCATGTCCTGATGGAGGTTCTTTTCAAAGTCTGTCATTGCAGCAACTAAGTTAAAAAGAAAAAAACCCCAAAATGCCTGAAAACATACCCACTATGAGGAAAGGGATTTAGGTGGCAGAATTAAGCTTAAAGATACACAGATAACCAAGTGTCACCAGAAGTACGGGCACAACAGCAAAACTTTTGTAGCATGACATTGTTATTCCTAAGCAAGCCAAAGTCCCACACATCTCCAAACACAACTGTTATCCTAATAATCAAGACTAGTTTTGGAGAGGTTTAAGGATTTTGCTACAGAAATGAAGCTTCTCTGAACGTGAAAAACACGCTCTGCTCTCCTCACTGCGCACACAACCAAGGCAGCACTCCAAGAAACAAGTCTCGGCTACTTTGGAACAGAGAAAAACAACGGCGGAGGGGGCGCCCCCGCAGGCCGCAGGGCTCCCCCAGCCACACACAGACCACTGGACCAATTGCGGCGGCCGCTAAGCCCGAACTGCACGCAGTAGCCGCGGCTCGGGGACGCGCACGAGCTGACACAGACCGGCGACGGCCTCGTAACGGCTCCCGGCCGGGCCACGCAAGCCACACAGCCCGGTCCTCCTCCGGAACCTCGCATGTACCCAGGAGCCTCGGGCAGGGGCAGGCCCAGAACCGAGCACGGGCCCTGGCCGGCGGCCCCGCTGCCAACAGCCGTAGGAGCCCCATTACCGTGAGCTCAATCTCCACACCAACCAACCTCCAAAAGCTCTTCTGTCTCAGGGGCGATAAGCGGCTTCTACCCGCTCCGCCCCTGCGGCCGGGGCAGAAGACCCGCCCCAGATCGGGGTTGTTCGTGGAGTTGTTACGCCTGGGCCTGCAGGTGGTGGGATGCACACTATTAACGGAGTGATGCTGCCAAACAGGGCAACATTGCTGGGCGGGTTAAAGAGCTACAGCCATTTTGTGCTTCAGGCAGAAAGCTCGGTGGTTACAAAAAGCAATAGAACTGTTCTTTAGCGCTGTGCTAAAGAATGGATCTTCAGGACTACCTTAACTTCCTGTAAATTCTATACACCATCCAGTTGAGGACATAACTGCCCAGGATCCTTTCTGACCATCTTTTCAGATCTTTGGTATCTGACAGCTGCTTGGAATGTTTTTTTGATCTCCAGAGGGCTGGTATGTTACTTCCTTGGCCCAAGAAGCAATAGAATGTGTTGTGGGAAGAGTGGAGCAAATGAGATGGCATGGCTTCCCTAACAGGGAAGTTGGAATGATGATGCAAGCCAGAAGATAGAGTCATAGAATCCACTGATTTGGAAAAGACCTTTAAGATCATCATGATGCTGAGAAAAACACCCTAAAGAAACTCAATGTAACTATTAAGTAGGTATTTGTTTATTCAGTGCTGGGCACGTGGGGGTTGCGCCTCTTAACAGGTGCACTCTGTCCAGCTTGTCACAAATTTATGTTAGTAGATACACGAGATTTCTGAGAAGAGGAGGGGTCCTTCTTGGAACTCTGCCACTCCTCCTTGAGCGTGTGTATGGTCATCTGGTGGTGGCTGATGGTGGTCGTGAGGATGAAGGCTCAAAGTTTCCTAGGTTGAACTTTTTACCTTTTCTCTTGGAGTATGCACAGTACTTTTATGCGAGTTTCCCAAACCACTGAACCAGTATAAGTCTTTAGCACACAAGCAGTCCTTATTGGCTTAGGCCTAGACAAGTAGTAACAAAGTTGCTTAATTGAATAACTGACCTTAGATATTACGCTACCTTTTTCTTAAAGCTGCTTTGTTTTAGTATATGGTTCCCTTGTCTTAGTGAATTTCTGTTCTCAGTCCCCTCCTTTTTCTGCAACTTTAGCAAATTCTTTTGCATTTGCACACAAAGGATAACTATTTCTTTCATTTTGTACCATATGAGGGGTTATGCAGTTATGTTTGATTTATTGCTACATAGATTCCTGCTAAATTTCTAGTTATAATTTTCTTAATGAAACCTAAGGTTATTCTTACTAGTATAATTATTAGGATAATTACAATCAGAGTTTGTATGTAGCAAGCCAACCTGTGAGAGAAAACACAAATCCTTGTAGAATTTTTTTGAACCAGGTAGTTTCCGTATTTTCTCTTAAAGCTCTACTGTCTCATGATGTTCTCTTAATTTGATCAATTTGCTTATTTAAATCTTGAGTGGCATTTGGAATGTGTATACAACATGTTTCATTTTTAATCCTAGAAAGCCACGCATTCGCATGTTATTTTAAAAGGAGTAGGTCTGATGTGAGTCTATGTTGCAATATCATCTTGGAAGTTGTCTGTAATTGCCTGTTTAAGTCCTGCAAAGCTTTTTGGGTGGTGTTTGCTAAGCTTTCTACCTGTTGAGTGAAGTTACATAAAACAAGTTTATTTTCTAATGTCGAGTATCCTGGAGCAAAAATAGCCTTTATAGTTCATAATATTCTTGTACTTGTGCTATGGGATTGCCAGTTTTCCTGATTTTCTCTTCTTACATGTCGCCATAGAGATGGTTGCAAGGGGGATTTTCTCCATAATGGATTTAATAATCCCAAGGTCCATTGTTTTGTTTTATCTATTATTTGTAAATGACTGGTCCACGTTCTATGACTGCCTATCCAAACAACATGACCTTTTGTCTTTCTAGTATCCTGGAGGCAGTTAATTAGGAGCCATGTATTGTTACTAGTTAAATGTGACCAAGTGTTGTTTAACTGCGTAGAGTAATGCCTACAAATACATCCTAATCTCAATGCTTGAGCAGCAGGCATTAATAGTTGTATCTCTGGTTCTGTAGAGCTGCAATTATATATTGTAGTGCAGTTCCATTGTGGCTTATTAACTGTGTTCTTCTTTCTCATTTCCTCAATATTACCATAACTCATCTCTACCTGTAATGGATCTTCAGGACTACCTTAAATTCCTGTAAATTCTGTACACCACCCAGTTGAGGACATAACTTCCCAGGATCCTTTCTGACCATCTTCCCAGATCTTTGGTATCTGACAGCTGCTTGGAATGTTTTTTTGATCTCCAGAGGGCTGGTATGTTACTTCCTTGGCCCAAGAAGTAGGAGGTTTAGTTACATTATGCTCGGTAACTGAACTCTTGACTTTTTTATAATTCAGAGAGTAATTTCATTCTGTACCTACCCATAGTAACTTGCTTTCATTATGTCCTTGCCACATTTTCCCAAATTTTAGTCACATTGATGGGTAAAATTCTCCATGGAAGTGGATTTCCTGCCTTGGTTGGCACTGGTAGACAGACGGTAATGGAGTATACGTTCTGTATTTTTCCAGACCCTTGAACTAGTTGCAAAATTGAATTTTCATTATAACCAATGCTACAGTCTATATACATTAACATTAGCAGCCATGAATTCATTGTCCTATATCTCTCTGGAATTTCAGTTGCAAAGGTCCTGTAGCTTCTACTTTCTAGTCTGTGGATGCCTTCTTTATTCTGGAATAATGGATCCAGAAAGGTTGTTCTTGGATCTTAACAGTTGTGAACATTGTGAGCAGCACTTGGTATGGTCCATCCCACTTCTCCTGAAGAAGGTCACCTGAAAAATTCTTAGCATATACCCAGTAAACTTTATGGTCTAAGCTTTTAACTTTGGTCTCTGATACTTGTTTATGGACTTTTTCTAATTGTTTACCCAAAGAGATCATATATTCTTAGAGATAGTGATTTTCTAATTGTTCTAGATTGTCATTATTTATTCCAACTGTCTCATATGGCTCTCCAAACAGAATTTTGAAAGGACTTAACTTTTTCTTAGCTCCCGGTTTTACACGTATTCTCTACAGAGTGATAGGGGGTGCCTGATACCAGTATAAATGAGTTTCCTGACAAATTTTAGCGATTTGTTGCTTAATCATATGATTCATCTTTTCTACTTGTCCACTAGCTTGTGGTCTATATGGAATATGAGTTGCCAGTTAATTCGTAATATTTTGCTAACCTGCTGCACTACTTGTGCACAAAAATGTGTTCCCCTATCAGATGAAATAACTATTGGTACCCCAAATCTGGGTGTTATTTCATTTAATATCACTGTAGTCACTTCTCTTGCCATATTAGGTCTACATGGAAAAGCTTCTGGCCATCCAGAAAAAGTATCTGTTAATACTAGTAAATGTTAATAACCCCCTTTCCTTGATAATTCAGAAAAATCAATTTGACAATGTTCTTCCAGAGTATTTCCTCTCCCTACAGTTCCCGTTCTATCTTATTTCCTGTATTAGGATTGTTTCTTAAACAGATCTCACATTGCTGAGTGACTTGTCTGATAGTAGTATATAAATTTTTCCCTGCCACTATAGTCTTCAGATATTCATATAAAGAGTCTTATTATGTTCATCTTTGACAAATTTCCGCATTTGATTACCCAGTATTATAACTTGCCCGTCCTTTAGATGAGCCCATCCCTGAGATGGAATTTGCCCCCATTTTTCTTGAATCTATTTCTGATCTTAATCTGAATATTGGACTTCTGTTTGATTTATAATTTTTTCTTCAGGAACTAGTGCCATCACCAAAGGCTCTTGTGGTTGTTCTGCCAACTGCCTGGCTGTATGATCAGCCAATTTGTTACCTCTTTCTGGATCAGTATCACCCTTAAGATGTCCTTGATAGTATCCAGTAACAACTTGTGCAGGTAATTGTACAGCCTTTAATAAACGGAGGATCTCCTTTGCATATTTAATTTGTTTTCCTTGTGACATTAACAAACCCCCTTCTTTCCAAATTGCCCCATGGGCATGAACGACTCCAAAAGTATACTTAGAATCTGTCCATATGTTAATATTTTTCCTTTTTGCCAATTCCAGTGCCCTTATTAAGGCAATGAGTTCTGCCTTTTGAGCAGATGTTCCTATTAGTAGAGGATTTGATTCAGTTACCTCTGTAGTGGTGGTAATTGCATATCCTAATTTACAAATTCCTTGGCAGACAAAACTGCTTCCACCAGTATACTAGGAATCTTGTGCTTCTTCCAGAGGCTCTTCCTTTAAGTCAGGTTTGCTTGAGTAAACAGTTTCTATAGTCTCAATACAGTCATGTTCCAGCGGTTTTGTAGCTTTTCCTTCAAGAAAGGAAGCTGGATTTACAATATTAGTGATCTGAATTTCCACATCATCTGACTTGACTAGCATTGCCTGATATTTTAGGAATCTGGATAGGGATAGCCAGTGATTACCTTTCTACTCGAGCAGTGCTGACACAGCATGTGATACCTGCTGTGTCTGACCCAAAGTAAACTTCTGGGCTTCTTCTGTATTCAGTATCACAGCAGCCGCTGCTTGTAGGCATCCTGGCCAACCTTTACTGACCTCATCCAGTTGTTCAGAGAAATAGGCCACATCTCTCTTTCAGGGCCCCAGTTGTTGTGCTAGGACTCCAAGAGCTATTCTCTGTCTCTCATGCAGGAAGAGCCAAAATGGTTTTGTCACATCAGGCAGCCCTAGGGTGGGAGCTCTCATGAGTTCTTTCTTGAGGTTTCAAAAGTGTTTTTTGCTTCACCTGTTCATATCATCTGCATGTTGTTGATTTTTAAAAGTTCATACAATGGTTCAACTATGATGCCATAATTTTAAATCCATAATCTGCACCAACAAACATTCCAAGGAAAGTTCTGAGTTCTTTCACTGTTTGAGGAAGAGAGGTTTAGCAGATAGCTTCCTTGCACTCAGTCCCCAGTGCTCATTGTCCTTCAGAGAACTTCATATCCCAGGTGGATCACCTGCTTCTGTACTAGTTGTGCTTTCTGTTGAGAGGCTCAATACCCGTTTAGTCCAAGAAAATTCAATAAACTTATTGTTCATTGAATACACTCAGTCACAGTTTCAGTTGCAATTAACAAGTCATACACATACTGCAACGGAACTCCATTTCCTTCAGGAGGCTTCCACATTTCCAATTCTCGAGCTAGTTGATTTTCAAAAATTGTTGGGCTGGTTTTAAACCCTTGAGGCAATATTGTCCAGCTCAGTTGAGTTTTTCTCCCGGTTGTGGGATTTTCTCATTCAAAAGCAAACAGTTTCTGACTAACTTGAGCTAGTGGGAGGCAGAAGAATGCATCTTTTAGATACAGTACTGTGAACCAGATCTGGTCATCTTGTAAGTTTCATGAGCAGTGTATAAGTATTAGCTACCACTGGATGTAAGTCTTTAACTATTTTATTAACTGCCCTCAAATCCTTTACTAGACAGTAAATGCCATCTGGCTTTTTCACTGCTAATGCAGGGGTATTATAATCAGATTCGCATTTGACTAATAACCCATCTTTTTTTATGAATTTATTGATCACATTCTCTATTCCTTTTCAATCTTCTACTTTTAAGGGATATTGTCTTTTATTTAGTGGACTAACTCCTTCTTGAAGCTTAATTATTATTGGAATTGCATTTTTTGATTTCCCAGGAACTTCTGAAGCCCATACCCCTGGATATATCTGATTAAAAATCTCTTCCACATCTATCTCAGATTTCTGGGGTATTTCCAAGTCTATCATAGCTACACTTAAAATTTCAATTAACTGTTCTCTTACTTTTAGTTCTTTATTTTCTTGTTTAAATTCAATGGTTGCCTCTAATTGTTCCAATAAATCTCCTCCCAACAGGGATTTGGGAGAATTTGGCAGGTATAAAGATCTGTGTATTCCAGTCTGTTTTCCCAATTTATATTCAAGGGATTTAGAGAAAAATGCCTTTTTCTGCTTGCCAGTAGCTCCTGTTATATTTACAAAGTCATTATGGTCACCAACTTTTGGTCTAGAACAGAGGACACTCCTGTATTGATTAAAAAATCAACTTCTTTCTCATGTTCCCCCAGTTTTATTTTAACCAGTGGATCTGTTAGGGTGTATGCTCCAGGTCCTCATCAATCTGTAGCAGCTACTATGGACGAGGAGCTTTTCTGTAATTCAGGGCATTCATATTTCCAGTGTCCATCCTTCTTACAATAAGCACACTGACTGATCCTCAGTTCATTCTGTATTCTCCCGCCTGCGTTTCATAGGTCTACCTCTGTCATGTCCTGATAACGGTCTTCCATTGTTACTTTGCTCTAACACAGCCACTGTTGCAGTTGCTATGACTCTCCTCTTTTCTTCAAAACTTCACGACTCTGTGATCCTCCCATCTTAGATTTTCACCTTTTTATCTTTGAAGAATTCTTTTTTCCTGCCTTCGAGAAAGTCTACCCTGTGCAAAGGCACAATATAGGCAGAGGTTAATCACCCCTAACAAACTGGAATGTGCCCCACACCTTTCACAAATTGGATCATTGGTTTGGTATAAGGATAATGGCTCTGATGCAAATATATCCCACAATTATTACAAATAGCAGCTATATACATACATGTATATATGTATGTGTTCTGGTTTTAATCTTTGTTAGACCTGTAAGTAGAAGGGTCCTCTTTTCTAAGCACACATTTGAAATTATATGGAAATACAGAAATAGTTTGAGATTTTGATGCCTTTGAGCTATAAATCCTTCTGTTAAATAACTTTAGAGTCAGTTTGTGTCCTGCCCTGTTCTCTGTGTGCTATTTTTTATTACTGTATGGTATATTTCCTCCTGAATAGTATTCCATTAAAAAACATACATTAATGTGTCATTTAAAATTTGTTTTGGTTCTAATTTCAAAATAAATTCCACCAAAAGTCCACACCAGATGGGTCCTCACCAGATCTGCCTTAAGTGTGTTTGCATGAACTGCTTGCATGTCAGGCTGTAGCTGGTGAGTCTCCAAAGTGCAGGCTCTGCAGAACACTTTTTTTCAGCACAGTGGTTGAGATTTCAAAATGTGTGTCCCTTTCCCAACCATGTGTCTTTATCACATTTGTGAACCACAGAAATGACAGTATTTAAAATAACAGGGATTGAGGGATTGTGCTGTGCTGTTCCTGTGCTGCTTACTTGTATTTACAGAATCACAGAATCCTAAGGGTTGGAAGGGACCTCAAAAGATCACCTAGTCCAACTCTCCTGCAAGAGCAGGGTAACCTAGAGTACATCACACAGGAACTTGTCCAGGCAGGTCTTGAATATCTCCAACATAGGAGACTCCACAACCCCCCTGGGCAACCTGTTCTAGTGATCTGTCACTCTCACAGTAAAGAGTTTTTTCCTGATGTTCACATGGAACCTCCTATGCTCCAGTTTACACCCATTGCCCCTTGTCCTATCACTGGACATCACTGAAAAAAACCTAGCTCCATCATCCTGACACTCACCCTTTACGTATTTGTAAACATTGATGAGGTCATACCTCAGTCTCCTCCAAGCTAAAGAGTCCCAGGTCCCTCAGCCTCTCCTCGTAAGAGAGATGTTCCATTCCCTTAGTCATCTTTGTAGCTCTGTGCTGGACTCTTTCAAGCAATTCCCTGTCCTTCTTGAACTGTGAGGCCCAGAACTGGACACAAAATTCCAGATGCGGCCTCACCAAGGCAGAGTAGAGGGGGAGGAGAACCTCTCTTTGACCTACTAACCACAGCCTTTCTAATGCACCCTAGGATGCCATTGGCCTTCTTGTCCACAAGGGCTCATTGCTGCCTCATTGTCATCCTCCTATCCACCAGGAACCCCAGGTCCCTTTCCCCTTCACTACTGTCCAGGAGGTCAGCCCCCAACCTGTACTGGTACATGGGGTTCTTCTTCCCCAGATGCAAGACTCTACACTTGCCCTTGTTGAATTTCATCAAGTTCCTCTCCACCCAACTCTTCAGCCTGTCCAGGTCTCGCTGAATGGCAACACAGCCTTCTGGTGTGTCAGCCACTCCTCCCAGTTCAGTATCATCAGCAAACTTGCTGAGGGTACATTCAGTTCCCTCATCCAGGTCATTGATGAAAATATTAAACAGCCCTGGTCCCAGCACTGACCCCTGAGGGACCCCACTAATCACAGACCTCCAGCTAGATTCTGCCCCATTGACCACAGCTCTCTGCCTTCTTCCTTCCAACCAGTTCTTGATCCACCTCACTACCTGATCATCAAGCCCACACTTCCTCAGCTTATCTATGAGGATGCTGTGGGAGACAGTATCAAATGCCTTACTGAAATCAAGAAAAAACACATCTACCGCTCTACCATCATCCATCCACCTAGTTACTTCCTCGTAGAAGGGTATAAGGTTGGTCAAACATGACTTCCCCTTGGTAAAGCTGTGTTGGCTGCTCTTAATGACCCCCTCATCTTTGATATGTCTAGAGATGGTGTCAAGAATAAATTGTTCCATCACCTTTCCAGGGATGGAGGTAAGGCTGACTGGTCTATAATTACCGGGGTCCTCCTTCTTGCCCTTCTTATAGACTGGCGTGACATTTGCCATCCTCCAATCCTCAGGCACCTCTCCTGTTTCTCACGACTTACCAAAGATGATGGAGAGTGGCTCAGCAATGACCTCCACCAGCTCCCTCAGCACCCGTGGGTGTATTCCATCCGGACCCATCGATTTATAGATGTCCAGTTTGTTTAACTGATCCCTAACCGAATCCTCATCTACCAAAGCAAACTCCTTTATCCTGACTCCTTCTGCGGCTACAGGAATTTGAGTCCCCCGGGGAGAGTCTGCAGGAGTAAAGACAGAGGCAAAGAAGGGATTCAACACCTCTGCGTTCTTTATATCCTCTGTCTCCAGGGCACCCACCTCATTCATCAGTGGACCTATACTGCTTCTTGTGTTAGTTTTATTCGCTATGTATTTGAAGAAGCCCTTTCTATTGTCCTTGACCCGACTTGCCAGATTAAGTTCCAAGGAGGCCTTAGCTGTCCTAATTGCTTCCCTACATCCTCTAACAGCTGTCCTATATTCCTCCCAAGTGGCCAGCCCCTCCTTCCATAATCCATAGATTCTCTTTTTCCGCATGAGTTTGCCCAGCAGTTCCTTGTTTAACCATGCTGGTCTCCTGGCTCCCCTACTTGACTTCCTATTATTAACCTACTAGTAAACATTCCTAGTATTAACCTACTCCTCAAGGGCAGTGTCATTTCTGAATCACTAGTAGTATTGCAGAAAGTTGGGAATGTATATTAAAAAATAAATAATCAAAGGAAGCAGGTTTTAGTTGCTCGTGGGTGGACACATTCTCCATGTCCTGACATTATGTCAGCAGTCCCAACTTGTGCAATTTTAAGTACTTCAGGTTGAATTTGTTCTGTGTCCCACTGCATCATTGCAAAAATAATGCAGTACCCTTTGTTTTAGATATCATTAACTGTAATAAAAAAGTGAATGGGTATTTTACATGATCATAACATACCAACCTGTGAGTTTGAGAATGTTTTAGTTCTGTTAACAGGTTTAGTTATTGTGCTGGATTAAATGTTACAAATTCTTATGAATATATAGAATTTATTTAATCATAGAATCATAGAATCATAGAATAGTTAGGGTTGGAAAGGACCTTAAGATCATCTAGTTCCACCCCCCTGCCATGGGCAGGGACACAGATTGCTGAGCTGTATTTTCTAAGAGCTATTTAATAGTTCTTTAGAATTAAAACATGGGATGGCAACTTGCTTTAACAGCTTTTTTTTTTCTTTTTTTCCTTTAATGTTTTCAATATCTAAGTAAAGCTAACTGAGAAAGTCAAAGTGGTGCCAGATTTGAGTGTACCATTGAATTTTGTAGTAAATAAATAAATAAATACTGGCCAGCATAGGGTTTGATTTAACTGAGTCTCCTAGCTCTATAGTAGTGGGGAGCACTGTTCTAAGGACGTATTTGTATGGCTTCTGGAGTCTGAGGAAGGTTGTCAGTGTAAAAATGGAAATAGATGCTTGCCACTAATTTACTGTGAAAAACACTCCGGTGGCTCAGTATTGATAGTGACTAATGATAGTCTTTTCAAAATGCTTGCTGATTACTGCAGTCAGCAAAGAGGGAGTAATATCTGAATACCTTGATGCCCTATTCATTTTGTTCTGCAGCCTATATTAAAAACTGCATGTGCTGTAAAGAATGTACCAGAGTACTGTTGGGAGCACTGCAGTGTGTGGGCAAAAGAGAGTTGGATGTCCTGCAAGAAGTGAGACTCCTCTTAGCCTAAAAGATGGGAAAATGATAGTACAAATGTGAGAAAAGCAGTCCGAAGTATTGATCCCCAGTTGTTTCATAATGTTGCCTGCAAAATCATAGCAGTATGGTTATTGTTCAAACAAGCTTTTAGTATAACTGTGGAGAAGTTGCAGAAGAGATCAGTCCGAGCCAGAAAGTGCTGGAAGTTTAGGTTGTAACAGAGGATGTAGCTGTCCAGGGATTCCAAATGCCTGAAGGGTCAGAAAAAAAAAAATCTTAAGAAACTTGAAGAGAATATTCTGAACTTCCTCTGCTTGAAGTGGGTGTAGTATATATAAGGAAAATTAACGTCTGAATGTATGACTCGTGACCTTCCCTCACCGAACAGTCTTAGAAGCAGTATATATGGGATCTTACTGTTTGAAACTCTCAAAGCCTGTGTGTCTCTCCCAAGTATTAGTTAAAAGATGACTGCAAAAAGAAATGTCACTATGGAGTACTGAATTTGGAATATGATTTTTCATTTTATTAATTCATACTGTTGCACCTCATGTGCAAGCAGGAAGTATTTTTCTCAGTTGGGTCAGTGTAATTACACCTTGCTGTAGGATGCAGATCATAGAGTCATATGATAGTTTGTGTTGGAAGGGACCTTGAAGCTCATCCAGTTCCACCCCCCTGCCATGGGGAGTGACACCTTCCGGTAGACCAGGTTGCTCCAAGCCCCGTCCAGCCTGCCTTGAACACTGCCAGTGATGGCGCAGCCGCAGCTTCTCTGGGTGTTGTGGTTTAAGCCCAGCTGGTAACTCAGAACCACACAGCTGTTCACTCACCTGAACATCCTCCCTGCTCCCCTTTGGGGAGGATGGTGAGGAAAATTGAAAGAATGTAACTCCCACGGGTTGAGATAAGAAGAGTCCAGTAACTAAGGTATAACACAAAACCACTACTGCTACCGCCAACAATAATAATGATAAGGGAAATAACAAGGGGACAGAATATAAAACTAAAAGGAAAACAGTAAAAACAAGTGATGCACAACACAGTTGCTCACCACTCTCCTATCGATACCCAGCCCAACCCCAGCAGAGATTTAGGCCTTCTGAGTGACTTCCTCCAGTTTATATAATGGGCACGACGTGCTGTGGTATGGAATACCCTTTGGCTAGTCTGGGTAAAGTGTCCTGTCTCTACTTCCTCATGGCCTCCCCTCCTCCCTGGCAGAGCTAGGACTTAGAAAGGCCTTGGTTGGAGTAAACATTACTCAGCAACAACTAAAAACATCACTGTTATCAGTGTTGTTCCCAGGCTGAAAGTCAAAACCAGAGCACTGCACCAGCCACTATGAGCAAAAAAAAAGAACTGTTGCAGGTGAACCCAGAACGCTGGGCAGCCTGTACCAGTGCCTCACCACTGTCACAGTAAAAAAAAATTTATTTCTAATTTCAATTCACGCTTTCTCAGTATAAAACCATTTTCTGTTGTCACTACTTGCTTCTGTAAAAAGCCCCTCTCCATGTTTCTTGCAGACCCCTTTAGGCACTGGAAGCTACTCTAAGGTCTCCCCTTAAGGAGCCTTCTCTTCTCCAGTCTGAACAAGCCCAGCTTTCTCAGCCTGTCTCCACACCAGAGCTGCTCCAGCTCTCACAGCATCTCTATGGCCTCCTCTGGACTCGATCCAACACCTCCACAACCCTCTTGCATTGGAGACCCCAGAGCTGAATGCAGTACTC
Organism: Pezoporus wallicus; assembly: GCF_028554395.1. NCBI lineage: Eukaryota > Metazoa > Chordata > Aves > Psittaciformes > Psittacidae > Pezoporus > Pezoporus wallicus. The sequence goes on along the minus strand of NW_026639532.1, from coordinate 81,249 downwards.
TGGTGTCTCATCAGAGCAGAGTAGGGCGGTAGAATCATCTCCCTTGACCTGATGGTCACACTCCTTTTAATGCAGCCCAGGACATGGTCTGTTTTTGCTGTCATAGTGGTCTCAAACTCCACCATTTCGTGGCCACTGCAGGCAACAGCTGCCCTTGAGCTTCACATTCCCCACCAGCCCTCCTTTTTGGTAACAAGGTGGAGCACTGCATTCTCCTCATTTGTTCCTCTCATTTGGAGAAGGAAGTTACCATCCATGCATTCCAGGAACTTTATGTATTGCTTTTGCCTTGCTATGTTGTCCATCCAACAGATGGTTGAGGTCACAAAATAATAAAATAGGGTTGGAAAGGATCTTAAGATCATCTAGTTCCACCCCCCCTGCCATGGGCAGGGCTACCTTGCACTAGACCATGTCACCAAAGACTCCATCCAGCCTGGCCTGGAACACTGCTAGGGATGGAGCACTCACCACTCCTTTGGGCAACCTCTGCCAGTGCCTCAGCACCCTCAGAGTAAAGAACTTCTTCCTTATATCTAACCTGAACTTCCCCTGTATAAGTTTGAACTTATTACCTCTTGTCCTAACACTGTATTCCCAGATGAAGAGTCCCTCTCCAGCATCCTTATGGGCCCCCTTCAGATACTGAAAGACTGCTATAAGGTCTCAACACAGCTTTCTCTTCTCCAGGCTGAACAGCCCCGACTTTCTCAGCCTATCTTCATACGGGAGGTGCTTCAGTCCCCTGATCATCCTCGTGGCCTTCCTCTGGACTTGTTCCAACAGTTCCATGTCCTTTTTATGTTGAGGACACCAGAACTGCACACAATACTCCAAGTGAGGTGTCACGAGAGCAGAGTAGAGGGGCAGGATCAGGGCAGGATCACCTCCTTCGACCTGCTGGTCACACTCCTTTTGATGTAGCCCAGGATACGGTTGGTTTTCTGGGCTGTGAGTGCACACTGAAGCTGGCTCATGTTCATTTTCTCACCGACCTACACCCCCAAGTCCTTCTCCACAGGGCTGCTCTGAATCTCTTCTCTGCCCAACCTGTAGCTCGGCCTGGGATTGCTCCGACCCAGGTGTAGGACCTTGTACTTGGCTTGGTTGAACTTCATAAGGTTGGCATTTGCCCACCTCTCAAACGTGTCTAGGTCCCTCTGGATGGCATTCCTTCCCTCCAGTGTATCAACCAAACCACACAGCTTGTTATCGGCAAACTTGCTGAGGACACATCAATCCTACTGTCTATGTTGCTGGCAGAGATGTTGAAAAAGATCATTCCCAACACTGACAGCCCTGAGCAGCACCACTTGTTACTGGACTCCAATTGGACATTGAGCCATTGACCACAACGTTCTGTGTGCGGCCATCCAGCCAGGTCTTTATCCACCAAATGGTCCATCCATCAGATTGATGTCTCTTCAGTTTAGAGACAATGATGTTGTGTGGGACAGTGTCAAACGCTTTGCACAAATCCAGGTAGATGATATTAACTGCTCTGCCCTATCCATCAGCTCTGTAGCCACATTATAGAAGGCCATCACATTGGTCAGACAGGTTTTCCCCTTAGTGAAGCCACATTGGCTGTTTTTTTTTCATGTACTGAAACAAGGGGGCACAAAATCACAAAATGGAATATAGAAACCTTTAAAATTAGATTTAAGTAATGTTAAGTTTGATGGCTTTGTAACAGTAGCAATGGAAAATTACTGAGGTGCATCATACATAGAGAAAAAAATAGATTACAGCTAGAGAGCGTACTGAGAATTCTCACAAGATAAATCGTTGTAGTTGTGACACAGTTTAAGAAAAACAGCCTAGAAGAACGGGACACAGGGATAAGGAGTATCTGGGAACCACAGGTGTCCAGGATGGGCTACAGTTAAACTAACTGATAAGTAGGAGGATAGGAGGATTATTATGTCTCTGGTGCTAACGAACCAATTAAACTGGTATGAGCATCTACTGCACATGCTTCAAAGGCTGCCAAAAGTGATGAAGATTGTTGGAAGAAGTAAATGACCTTCAGAGACCACCACCACCACAATTCTGTACACATGCGGGGATCTTTCTGGAAAATTATGTAATCCATATGTAGCCTCATGAATGCCCAGTGGCTATAAAAGGACGGCTTGTGTGGCAGTGAGGAGACACACGTTAGGAGGAGCTATCCTCCGTGTCTCCCGGCCCCGCAATAAGGGATACCTGCTTGTCAGCTTGAAAGCTTTGTTGGCAGTTTTGTTCCTGGAGTTTTCTCCGTATCAGTACCCCTGCTGCCATGAGCAAGGAGACCTTCCACACAGAATCTTAGAAGGTCCTGATGGAGGACCAGGTCTTGTGAATATGTAGATGCTCCCGTCTGTATATGGAGGGTCTCATCTGCTCTCTTTTTCTGGTCTGTAGCAGCGTGTAGGAGCCCACCATTGAAATGTCTCCTATCCCTGCCCTCCCTTTAATCCAGACGCATGAACTCTCAGTCGGCTCCTCATCCAGCCACGGCAGAGCTCTTCATACTGCTCACTGACATAAAGGGTGACATCCCCTCATTGTCTCCCCACCCTGTCTTTCCTGAAGAGCCTGTATCCTTCCATTCCAACACCCAGTCACAGGGGCCATCCTGCCATGTCTGAAGGATTCCAGTAAAATCCCTGCAGGTGTGGGTATTTCTCTAACTCCTCTTATTCCCCATGCCATGTGTGTTTGCATAGCAGCATTTAAGCTGGGCTTCTGATGAAGCCAGATTATTGGCTGGAGTGACAGGAATTCATTTAGGCTGTTCTTCAGGTGCTCTCCTGCTGGCCTTGATCCCTCTTCAGTTTCTGAACACATCTTGCTGGCACCATCATCAAACTGGTAGGAGTGGGATGGGTTGAGGTTCCCCTGTCCTGGCAACTTTAGTTTAAAGCCCTCTCCACCAGCTTGGCAAGCCTGAGACTGAAGATGCTTCTCCCATTCTCTGACAGATGGACTCCAGCAGCCCCCAGCAGATGAAGTTTTTCAGTTTCTTTCAGCTGTACTACAACCTATGCTGTGCCTGACTAGAAAAAAAGGAATGCTGAAGTACCAATCTGCTCAGAATGTGTTTCTGAAAAGTGGATGGTTTGTGATATGAAGGTTAGTGAAGCAGATTTTTCCCAAAAAATTTATGTTGGGGGGGGGTGGGGGATGGGCAATGAGTACAGAAACTTAATAAAAACTCATGAGTTAAATTGCAGGGATAGTATGCATGATGTGGAGGTTTGGAAGACACGTGTATGGTCATGAGCACTGTCAGCCGGGGAGACGTAAGCTTCTCAACAAGTGGCTTTTTGAAGGGATCGCTTCTTTGAAAGGTCCCAGCTGCCTCATATTGAACACCTGACCATTGCTCCATTTTTCTCTCCTTCACCTTGCTTAACTTGGTTAATGTTGATTCATTGCAGAAAGGTAAAGGCAATAAAAAACTCTAACCCAAAGAGGCAACTGCAAATATAATAATCTGTTGGAATCCTCAGAACCCTTTGGTAAAGCTACCGAGAAAAGAAGTAATACCTCATGAGGGTAGGTGTGATTATGATGTGTGCTTTGTGGCTGATGGAGATTTTTTAGTTTTTTCCAAATTATTCTTGGGTTTTCAGTTTTGTCTGCATGCTAATTTAGTTCCATTTTTAAGAACTTGTATTTAACTGGTTGCTTATGAATGTGGCAGCATGGTTCCCTAAGTATTAGACAGGGTACTTTAGTTTCTCAGGTTTCTCAGGTAGTGGCTAAATTGGTGTTTGAGCTGTTTAATAAAGGTTGATTAATAAGAGTGGATTTGATAATCTGTCAGTGTCTGGTTTACAAATGCTCCCTCAGGATGAGTGAAATCATAGTTGCAGCAATTTTGAGTTGAAAGAAGTGGTGTTCTCCCAGTTCTGTAGACTGCTAGCTGAGGACCAGAGTTAGTGTTAAAAACACTGAGTAGTGTGTTTTGTATTCAAAGGATGAGTCCCCTTAAGTTTAAGGGAAATTTAAAACTAAGAAACTAGTTTTACTTATTTTGGGAAAAAAATGACTTTTTAGGTGTTCATGGAAACCGGTGGAGCCAATACAGGGATAAAGATTGAGCTTACATGCCTTCTCTGATTTAATTCTTTTTCTTGATTGTATTCACCATTTCCAAAATAAATGAAGCAGGAAATATGCAGATAATTTTCTTATTTCAAAACAAAACCTCTCTCACAGAGAATGTACATGCCCTGTAACAAAGATACTACCATGAAAAAACAGTGTGTGGTCATGTCATGGGAGTCCTGTTACCATCTATATGAAGAATTAAAGGGCCATTAAGTATGAAACTTTTTAACTTTCATTTTTTACATTGCAGTATTCAAAACTTATTATAGGGGTTTTGTTGCTTCTTATTTGGATTTTTGTGTCTATATGTGAAACTTACGAGGTTCAACTTACTCTGTCTTTGGAGGAGTAGGAAAGAAGTACTGTTTGTATTTTCATCAGGTACCAGGTCCACCAGAAAGATTTTCCCTAACTCAATGAGTGGGTAGCTGATCACTGAATGGACTGGTATCAAGAAGAAAAGAAACCGGGCTCTGTTACTGTAACCAGGGAAACAGTTTAACTTAGTTCTGGGAGAGCTGTCTGATGCTGCTGTGGAGTGATGTGGGGAGTGCAGCTGCCTCCTTCTGCCCTGCTCCTCTCCTGCAGGGCTGCTGGAGCCCAGCCTGGTACCAGGGAACACAGGGTCTCTGCCCAGGCTCAGGGGTGAGGGTGACGTTTTCCTATTTGCAGAAGTGAAGCTGAGCCAGTGTCCCTGTGACACACACGCAGAGGACACTGACACAGCTGGTCACAGAGGGTACCCTGCCCGCAGCACCCCAGAGAGGACTCGCACAGTCCCAGGGCAGACAGCCCAGACCCTCCTCCTCTGGGCATGGCACAGGCAGAAGGTCACCAGTGCAGTGCACACAGGGCACTCTCCAGCGTGACAAGCACACGGATGTTCAGAGATCCCCCAAGTACTAGCACAGACCCTCTGCTGCCTGGCACCCTGCCCCGAGCCAGGGTCTCCTGTTCCCTGGTTGGTCAAGATTGGAGTTCACTGGTGATTTCATACGCTCACCCTATGCACACCAGGGATACTCTGGGGGGAACACAGACGCTTGCCCCTCTTGCAGCTGTCATCACTGAGCCCCTCGCTCACCTCACACTGGTGCCCCCCAGTAGCTCGTTTGGAGACACACTCTGTTCCTGCCCCGTGGCTGGAGGTTGAAGATCCCTACGTGCTCCAGTAGCTCACACTGGGAGTCCTCCCACTCGCTTCAGTCTCTGACACCCCAGGACAAGAGTGCCCACACCCATGGTCTGACTCCAGGGATGGCAACAAATTCCACCAGCACACACACACAGGTCCCCCCACTTGCAGCATGCAGACACTTGGGTTGAAGAGTGAGATTACGCAGACTGGGAGTTAAGAAAAGTTTTAATGAGAAGATGTAAGAAGATAGGACAGGCTGCAGGGCTCAGCCAGCCAAGTGTGCTGACCGGCCCAGTTCTACATGTGACTGGTACCCCTTTGTACCCCTTTCTCTCTGCACCCTCCTTGCTCCTCCCTGCTCCACCTTCCCCTGCACTTTTGTCTGTGGTCTGTACAGCCCTCACAGTCTAGGGCCCTGGGTTTGCAGAGCCAGAAATTGCAAAGTCTGGGTGGATCTTCCTCAGCGTGGCAGCAGTAGGTTCTTAGTTGTCCATCATCTTGTGTGACTAACGTGGTTTGTTTCTTGTCATTGTTTCCATGTTTGCTTTGCCAGGTGTGTGTCTTGGTATATGCTGGTTTCTAGCTTCCTCCTCTTCCCTTGGTTTCCCAACTGACCAGGTGCACAGTCAAGATAACCTTGCTGGAATGAACATTCCTGCACTTTTGCACACCCTCATTGTGTGACTGACCAGGTTTGGTTCTCAACACTGCCTCCCTTGTCATTTGGTGGTCAGATTTGTGTCTCTGTATGTTTCTGTTTAAGGCTTCCTCCTTTTCTCATTTGCTGCACTGAAAAAGGTTCTTAACCAGATACTCTTGAAAAAAGCTGACAACTCTTCCATACCCTTATTGTAGCCATTGTGGAACTTCATTTGGTATCTGCCAGCTTGTGATGGTCAAGAGACCCTTTTTGTGTGTGTCTCAAAACAACTCAAAAGGTAGAAGGAACCAGGGGAGGCTGAGCGCCTGTTTGTGATGAGCAGCATGTTGTCAATTTGGTGGGGATGGTTTCCTGTGTTGTTTGCCTTGAGGCCACAGAGGTCAACTGCCCAGGCAACAAACTGCCCAGAGACAGTGCTACAAACATCAGGGCACAAAGTTGACAGGGCCTGGGGGCTTACCAGATACCCGTGCCACCATCGGAATATGCTGGAATAACTCATAATGCATGTGCATTATGCAAATGATTCTCCAGCCTTGAGAGGATTCCAAAAAGAACCTGACCCTGTATAAAACCAGCCATCCTTTAGCTGCATCATGCATGCCCCTCCACCCTGGAGTGGAGCAATGGACCACTCCAGTGGGCTCTTGACTGAAAGGACTTCACCAAGGGTTAAGTATATCAAAGGGCTAAAACACGGTGACCAAGAAGATGTTGCTGGATCACGAGGTGATGAGCCAGTTTCTCTTTGGGTGTTTTTTTTCCTTCTTTCTTTCTGTTCTTTTCTCCCTCTACTTTGTATCCTTTGTAAAAGGAAGAACTTACCGAGACTTCTGTTTTTCCTGACACAGTTTAGGGAAGTGTACAATAAAATTAATTGTTGTTTCATGTTTCAACCTCCTGAGGGCTCGTGGTGTCTCCTGCTAACCATGCAGAGCATGGTAAAAGATTATCTCCCCCTGCACTCATTGAGGAGGATGGGACACAGTTTAAACTCTTTGCCCATCTCCTTGATCTACTTATGTCTGCAGGGGTTGCTACTGTAGATTTCATGCTCGTTATACTCCTTTTTTCTCACTGTTCTTCATCCTGCTTCATCTTCTTTCCCTATTTTTCTCCCTACCCAATCACAGTTAAGCCTTCAGTATAGCTGTACAAATGGCTACTTCGCACTAGCTGCTGTAATTTCCTGTCTTATTATCCTTCTCAGGTGGTTTGGCTTTTCTTGTTTTCAGGCTGGTGTTTCCTCAGTTTCTTTGCTTCAGGATGTTTGTCACTTCTTTGGCAGTGATTAAAAACATCCTCAGACCTGCTTTCAATAATTTGCAGAATACCTTGGTGGTGGCATTGGTAGTTATTAACGGTTAATGAGGCTTTTTCTAAACTCCTAACTTCCCACATCTGCAACATTCTCTGGCATGGAGCTCCACAACTTAACTGCAAGTTGTCTGGAAAAAAAAACCACATTATTATTATTTTTCTTTTGGTGGTGGTTTTGCGTTGAGCTTGCTGCCTAGTACTTTGTTTTGATTCTTAGTGTATTGGAACTGAGGGAACAGTCATTTCTCATTTACCTATTTCATGTCACTCATAGCACAAGTCTGTTGTATTCTCCTCTGTCTCTTCTCCAAAGGAAATACTTGAACCTAGGTGATGCCATCACTGTATTGACTGCTTATTCCACTCTTCTCTTATCAAATGTAGTTTATATTCCTATAGTATCTTAACATTGCCAGTGTCCTTGTTCAGTCAGCAGGCTCCTGTCTTTCTACAATTCATGACCTGTACAGGGGGAGTAGTATACCTAAAGGATTCTTTACTTAAAGGATTCTTTATAATCCTCTTTTAGTGACTGTAGAACAGCGATTGTTCTATAGTATAGTGACTAGGAGAAAGAACTGCCATAAAAAGTAGAAAGAAGTCCTCAGTTTAATTCCACAAATCTGCCCAAGAAAAGTTGTCAGTTGCTTTTTATCCCACTCTTTTCAACAATTTTGATGATGATTATTTTCTTGGAATTCAGCCTTCAAGGCTAGGCACTGGAAAAGGAAGTTTTACCTTTCAGCTCAATATTCTGAGCAGCAGTATAAGCCAAACATTGGGATAGCATGGCTAAGCTACTAATACCTGAAATTTAGTAGTAGATTTAGGACCAGTTACGTTTAAAAAATACACACACACACAGTATCACACAGTATCACAGTATGCTAGAGATTGGAAGGGACCTCAAAAGATCATCTAGTCCAATCCCCCTGCTGGAGCAGGAACACCTAGATAATGTTACACAGGAATGTGTCCAGGCGGGTTTTGAATGTCTCCAGGGAAGGAGACTCCACAACCTCCCTGGGCAGCCTGTTCCAGTGTTCTGTCACCCTCACTGAGAAGAAGTTTCTTCTCAAGTTTAAGTGGAACCTCTTGTGTTCCAGTTTGTACCCATTACCCCTTGTCCTATCATTGTTTGCCACTGAGTAGAGCCTGGCTCCATCCTCGTGACACTCCCCCTTTATATATTTATAGACACTTATAAGGTCACCCCTCAGTCTCCTCTTCTCCAAACTATAGCGACCCAGCTCCCTCAGTCTTTCCTCATAAGGGAGATGCTCCACTCCCCTAATCATCTTTGTTGCCCTTCGCTGGACTCTCTCCAGCAGCTCCCTGTCCTTCTTGAACTGAGGGGCCCAGAACTGGACACAATATTCCAGATGGGGTCTCACCAGGGCAGAGTAGAGGGGAAGGAGGACCTCTCTCAACCTACTAACCACCCCCTTCTAATACACCCCAGGATGCCATTGGCCTTCTTGGCCACAAGGGCACAGTGTTGGCTCATGGTCATCCTGTCGTCCACTAGGACCCCCAGGTCCCTCTCCCCTACACTGCTCTCTAACAGGTCGTTTCCCAACCTATACTGGAACCTGGGGTTGTTCCTGCCCAGATGCACACGTACGTATATATAGACATAATACTTATAAATGTATGTACGGCTTCACTAAGGGGAAATCCTGCCTGACCAATTTGGTGGCCTTCTATGATGGAGCTACAGAACGGATGGACAGGGGTAGAGCAGTTGATGTCATCTACTTGAACTTGTGTAAAGCGTTCGACACTGTCCCACACAACATCCTTGTCTCTAAATTGGAGCGACATCAATTTGATGGATGGACCACTCGGTGGATAAAGAACTGGCTGGATGGCTGCACACAAAGAGTTGTGGTCAATGGCTCAATGTCCAGCTGGAGATCAGTAACGAGTGGTGTCCCTCAGGGATCGGTGTTGGGACCGGTCTTGTTTAACATCTTCGTCACTGACATGTACAGTGGGATTGAGTGTGCCCTCAGCAAGTTTGCCGATGACACCAAGCTGTGTGGTTCGGTTGATACGCTGGAGGGAAGGAATGCCATCCAGAGGGACCTCGACATGCTTGTGAGGTGGGCTGATGCCAACCTCATGAAGTTTAATCATGCCAAGTGCAAGGTCCTACACTTGGGTCGGAGCAATCCAAGGCACAACTATAGGTTGGACAGAGAAGAGATTCAGAGCAGCCCTGTGGAGAAGGACTTGGGGGTGTTGGTTGATGGGAAAATGAACATGGTCCGGCAGTGTGCGCTTGCAGCCCAGAAAGCCAACTGTATCCTGGGCTGCATCAAAAGGAGTGTGACCAGCAGGTCGAAGGAGGTGATCCTGCCCCTCTACTCTGCTTTTGTGAGACCTCACCTGGAGTATTGTATGCAGTTCTGGTGTCCTCAACATAAAAAGGACATGGAACTGTTGGAACAAGTCCAGAGGAGGGCCACGAGGATGATCAGGGGACTGGAGCAGCTCCCGTATGAAGACAGGCTGAGGAAGTTGGGGCTGTTCAGCCTGGAGAAGAGAAGGCTGCATGGAGACCTCATAGCAGCCTCCCAGTATCTGAAGGGGGCCTATTATAGGGATGCTGGAGAGGGACTCTTCGTTGGGCTGTAGTGATAGGACAAGGGGTAATGGGTTCAAACTTAAACAGGGGAAGTTTAGATAGGATATAAGAAGGAAATTCTTTCCTGTTAGGGTGGTGAGGCACTGGAATGGGTTGCCGAGGGAGGTTGTGAATGCTCCATCCCTGACAGTGTTCAAGACCAGGTTGGACGAGGCCTTGGGTGATATGATTTAGCGTAAGGTGTCCCTGCCCATGGCAGGGGGTTGGAACTAGATGATCTTAAGGTCCCTTCCAACCCTAACTATTCTATGATTCTATGATTCTATATAATTTAAAAATTACATAAAATCACACACACATGTATAAACCTTTAAAACTAAAGAATGTACATATGTCAAGTTTCAGACATAATTTCAGACATAAAATTGTTCTTCAGTTTGTTTGCATTTTTGTCCATATGGAAACTTAGGATAGTTCCAAAGACAGTTGCAAAGGAAACATGTAATCGTGTCTATTGCATTGGATAATGATTCCCTCAGATTAAATTTTCAGCATTCTATTGATACTAAAAAGCTGAAGGCCTAACTTAAGAAATAATAAAATCCCACAACATGATTACTAGGTCTGCATTTTAAAGAATAGTATAACCTATTTTTTTAATGTCTTGAATTTCTGTGCTGGGTTTGTCAGCACTTTAAATAGTGAATAACGTGTTTTAATACATTTGTAATTAGTTTATTTACTCTTTAATTTTTATTCTGTTAAAAAGTATTAAGAAACACATACAGGTTTCTAAACAAACACCTCCAAAGTAGGCAGAAGTTCTTGCTTTTTTATTGTGATTATTGCGTGCACTTAAAAAAGCATGAGAAAATAATTATGCATCTGCTGCCAACAGAAGCTGTAACAGTGATTGGTATTCATAACGGTTAAAAAAATCGATGTTGGTTATATGTCTTTCTTACGGACTAGGTGAAATTAGCTGTACAAATTGGTGTTTTGAAATTACTGAGCAAGAAACAAAATAAACTTCAACAGCAGGTGGCAGTACTACCAAGATCTGTGGTCCTGATGTGTGTAATCAGCCAGTGTTAAGATAGTATCTGCTCTTCAGTAAAAAGTTAAATACCACAAAATCAGCAAAGTTTTGTGATTTTGGGGTAAATAAAAGTGAGATACTGGTCACATCATTTTTCTTAAGATATTTCTCCAGCTGAAAGCATGAAGTAGGTTTTGTGGAGTTATAAGCAAGAAACTGTTTAAGATAGTAGGTTTATTTTATGCTCACTTTTAGGTGAAATTGTGAATAACTGTGTACAGTTTGTATAGAAATAAGTAGAGAAAATGAGTGAAACTAAAACCTAGTAAAATAAATACGTATATAAAACTTCAGACATGTAACCATCACAGTTCACAGTATTCTGATACTGTTGTTACAGAATTGTTACATCTTTTACAATGCAATGCTCTTTGTTGAAGCTCATGAATCTCTTGATGTTTTAAAGAGCATTTAAAAAAACATTACTGAAACAGTTTATCTTAAATACCATATTTTGGCTTACCCTTATATTTTGATAAATTTCATTTATACATTTAAAGAACAAGTTGCTAAAATTATTTATTAATTTGTTGATTAATTAACCCTTAGTGCAATTTAGTGCTATTTATGGCAGATTTACCTTCTGCCAATGGCTAGCATCTCACAAGAAGCTGTGCAGCTAGAGATAAGGTTGCTGGGGTTCAGTGTGCTTGTGTTTCTCCTGTTGATTAGCCTAAAAACTATTCAGCAGCAGAGAATGTCAGGATCTTAGGTGCAGAGAGCACATGACTGATTACAGCTGATGACTATCCCTGTGCACACTTCTCAGGCATTGTTCTCTGGAAGTGTGCTGTATGTTGGTGAAGTGTTCCCACTGTGTTCTTCAAAGAGAAAATTAGTGAAACTGGTAAAAAAATCAAAAGTAAGACAAGTGGAGTTTAGAATGTTACATTTCAAAGCTGCAGGCCCTTTTATGGTACTGATGCAGAGTCAGTGTATGTTAGTGAACTTTTTTGAATGTGATTTCATTGTAAGAAGTGAGTTAGGTCGCCTTGTTTCTTGTCTGTCTGCTCATATGACTTCCCAGTGTTGTCAGCTCTATGGACCAGTAATTCTGCCTTGATTCTACTTTATCTAGTAAGTGGAAGAAGGTTGAAGAAACCCAGAGAAAAAATGTAATATAAAAATACTGCATCTAAATTGCAGTCTTTTAAGGTTTTCTTGAGGTGTCCTGAGCCTTAATATTCTGCTTCAAATTCAAATTTTCTTGCAATTTTTCAGTAGATGACAGATTAATATGGTTAGCAACAAGAATTCATGTAAGTCCTAATGGCTGTGTTATTTAGAGAAGAAAAAAAGAATGTGAAGTGTCATATGGATGATCAGTTTTTTAGTAAAAGTTACCCACTGAAATACAGAACTTATCAGCTCTGGTCCTTGGTAATTACATATGAAATTAAAGCACAACTCTTTTAAAATCACTATAATGAATTGATTTGTACACATTTCAAGCAGGGCTGCTTTCTTTGGATTTTTGGTATTGAATTTGCACTGCAGTTAAAGCATTTTTTCTGTATAATCTGTATTTGTTGGCTTCTTCACTGAGATGAAACTGAGTCAGAAAGGCAGAAATGTAAATTAAAGCAAAAATATGCAGATGTATTACTTTTTTAAAAAAGGGATACCGAGATACCCTTTTCTTGTATGCAAAATAGCAATTGAGAAATACAAATTTGCTTTGAGTCAGAGCCTCTTGTTTTTTTTACCCATTTCTTTAGTGACCTTTTTGACTAGGCAAAGAGTGTGTGCCTATATTGCATTCTAGGTATTCCTGAGCTTTTCAAATAGCTGTACTAGTAAACTGTTAATTGCAGCAGCTAGATTCAGCTGGCTGGCTATAGCATGCCTCCAGTTGGACCATTAGTACCTGAACTAGTTCCTGTAGAACTGGAAGTGTAACCGAACGATAGAGCACTTCTGACTGTACTGTGTTGTGCATGTTGCAATATGTATTGAAGTGATGTTTGGGATGCATGGAAGATTTGGATGTTATACCTGTGCCAAAGGAATCACAGAATCAAATAGTGTATCTGAATCAGTGGAAAAAAAGATAATGGTTGTCACGCAGTTTTGTCTGAGTCCAGAGAAGTTAGGGGAGTTGTTACAGACATGAATAGCTGCTAACTGTTGCAAATCAGCAGCACAATCTGAAAATCTCAGTCAATAGAAGGTGTTTATGAGACCTGAGACAATATAAACCAGTGGATCAGTCTAATTTCTGAAAAGCTGAAAGCATGCAAAAATATTTTCCCACATAAGGATTTCATGTATAAAAAAAGTTTTGACATTGTATGTGCTAGTTCAATTTTATAACAAAATGCACAGTTTGCAATACAGAAGCTAGAGAGTGTGCATCTGTTTGGTTTTGTGTATAAGGCACCAAGAACACTTGTATATCAACAATACAGATGAGCCAATCCTTTTTTTTTCATCCTACAATGCAAGAAAAATAGACTGCAGGAAAGCAAATCAATGTGTGTATATTTTTATCTCTATATGTATGTATGTATGCTATGCATTTACTCTGGGTACATTTATTAGTTCTAAATTTGTCATCTAGTCAACTAAATGTGTCATTAGTTCTAAATTGGTAAAGTCTCTATCTTAAATGTGTATAGAATCTGTATAGTACGTGATCTTGAGTGTGATTTACTCTTTCTTTGCAAATACTAAACTATATTCTATTTTTGAAATGTCAGTTCAGGTGGTTTGTGTAATTGAAATCTGATACAGAACTGTACTTGCCGGGAAAAGCTTTTCATTACCATTACTATGGAGAGCCAAAGTATCAGGCTAAAAAGAAGTTAATATAGCCTGTGAATATTCACATAATCTCCAGTTATCCTTAAAGAGCATGAGGAAATTTGTTAGGTATTTGCATTTGATTACAGGAAGGCTGTGGAAGAAATTTCAAAGGAAGGGAAAGTGTTTGGGAAAAAAAAAAACAAAAAAACAACCAAACAATCAAAGGACATATGCAGTAATTATTAAATGTTTACAAAAATACTTATTTTACAGCAGTCACTTTAGGTAGGCATTGTAACTAGAAAGCTAGGTATGAAAGTAAAAAAGTTTGCTCATGAGCCTAAGATCTTATGTGCTAATTTTTTGTTATGTGCTAATTTAGAAATGTTATAACACACATGAGAGGAGAGAGATTGTGGCTTATTTTTATGTATAATAAACCTCATAATTTTTAGGTACATGACGTCATTATAATGTAATACTGAAACAGTAGCTTTGACAGTTTTAATACATGTGTTATTTGCTGAAAGTTTTTTCAGCCATATGCCAGAGAGCTAATTCTGTCCTTGTGACCAAAATCTTGCTTATATTTGTTCAACACTATCCAGTGTAGCTTGTCTATGTAACAGTGACCTATCTGTAAATTAGTATGGGCTTGTAGGGAAAATATTTCTTATAGAAGCCTAGGATCAGGCTCCTTTTGGTAAATTCTATATAAATGCTCGAATTGCTGTATATTGGTTTTAATGATATTCCATTTTAACTATTATAAAGACAATGTTGCTATCAATTGTTAAGGGAACACAGATTTGTTCAAAACAATGGCATTAATTCTATGTTTGGAAACAGTTCAAATGCTGCATGCTGCTGAATGAAGTGCCCATTTATGGGCACAACTGCATTCAGTTCATGTTATAGTCTGAAAAACTGGTGATAGCACAAAAAGAGACACCGGTGTTTTCTCAAAATCTGCAAAATCTTTTTTTATTGGTGGAGTGCCAAGTGTGCATGTATCTATCAACTCATTTTGAGTGCATGGAGCTCTAAAACTAGGCCTTTATGTCCTATTAGTATAAATTAACAGCACAGTATGACTCAGAGTGCATGTGTCTGACACAGGCACTCTGCAGACCAACTGCAAGCTTTTCTATGTGTCTAATGAAGGCATCCCTCTCTAAGACACCTACTGATGCCTCTGGCTTAGGGTAAGGATTTATTTGCCCTGAATACCTTAATCGAATGGGGAGCAGTAATTTCAGTTACTTTTTAATTGTTTTTATCTTAATCAGAATCTTGAATTTGCTTACAAATACTTTTTAAGATATACTCATGTGAGTTTAGATTCTGTTTTGCCTCTTTTCTATAACTTTTGGACTTCCTGGTTATCATAACTTTGTGTTCTTTTACATTAGAAAATCCAGACAAAATCGTATTCAATATTGTGCAAACTGTGTTAAAATTGTGCTTAAGCAGTATGTCTGCAGCAAGTGAACTGGGCTTTGAGTCCTTGAGAGAGCCATTTATTGATTATGAGTAAGTGAGTATCATGTTAATGTAAGGTGGTTTGGGTGACCTTGATTACAACAGAATTCCCATGAAACCACCTACTTTCTGCACAATAATAGCATTGTTACAATCTACTTAAGTTGTTAATGCCTTAATACAAAATTCATGCAAATGTATTCAGATGTTGTGTTCCACGAAGCAAAAAGGAGAGTAAAAAATATCGGCTGGAATACCCGAGAAAATAGATAAAAATACATTCAATAAAAGGTCTGTCTTGCATTGCATTGACAGTAAAACCAAGTAAGGGTTTGAATACCTAAAAATATTTTCTTTTTTTCTTACCACTAGAGGGTGCACAATGCACAGGAATAGCAGAAAGGAGGGCAAAATTTTTTGCTACCCTGCATGCTCCACAAGTGCCCAGAAAAACATGTCTGGAGAGCCTTTTATGTTTAACATTTCAAGGAGCATTCAGAGGTTCCTAGGGCATTTCTCTGAGTGTCTGAGTCTGCAGCTAGCTGTACTCGGGGTGGATTTAATGATAACTTTCTTTACCCAAGTCTTAACGAAAACCAAATTGTCACTCTTTATTCTTGCAGACCTAAAATATGCTTAAAACTCTTTAAGAGCTCTGGAAGCAAAGAATAATTTAATTTAATATGGTAGTTTTAGCTATTATTCCCTTCTGTGCTCTGAACTTTGCATGAAATATGGCTAATCACTGAATGATTAGAGGTTACCTATAAAGCTTACACAAGAATCTCAATTTTACTAGGTATTGGAGTGCAGGGATTGCATATATTCAGGGAACGTTTGGTTGAATGAATAATGAAGGTGTAATAGCAGGTGATGCATAGGGTTATGGACCATAAAATACTTTAACTTTTTAAAATTACCGAGTTATTTGAATTATTGAATGTAGTTATTCTGATCTGTTGGGTTTGATCCTTGTTCCTGCTTTGTGTCCAAGTACACATTATGTGATGTTGTCTTCTGAATAGTGTTGCTTTTCTGAATTTAGTTTTGCATTCTAGAAACTTAGGAAATGAGAATTTGGGAGTGAAGGTGTCTACAATATTAATAGATTATTTTTTTTTTGTCTTTACACTGCTTGATGTGAGGTACTTCAGGCACCCTTTAATACTTCATCTTCTGTGTTTCAGCTAATTAAAGGGTCTGGTGGAAGCAAGACATATGCCCAGAGCCAGTTGGAGGACATGTGAAATGTATAGATATATGGAGTGCTCATTTTCTTATGGTATTCTTCAGAGGCCAATATACTTTGTCTGGGGACATCAGCTGTAAAGGATCTTCTAGATCCGAACAATAGTATGAGAGCTGGTAGCTATGGGACTGAGATAATATCTGTGCATTCTCTTCTAATGCATTGTCAGGAAGGATAATTGTGAGGGACTTGTAGCCAGATGGATTGAGTACACACAAGTTGTGTATTTGTACCTTTCCCTTTACTGTCTCAGTCCAAGAACAGGTCCCCTTTCTCCCTGTGTTTTGGCACCTTTGTTTTCCTAGAGCCTGTTATCAGGGCTGCCTTCTGGCAGTGCCTTTTGTAAAATGGAGGAAGCACAATTAGAAAAAAAAAAAAAAGGGAACACTGACTAAACTGTGTTATAAAGTTTGGTTATTTCAGGTTATTCCTTTCCTTTCCATTCTGTCGTCAGTGTAGTCAAATTCAAGACCATCTGGTACTATGAATATTCCTACTGTTAAACTTTACAGAGATCTCTGAGCTGCAGAGAAGAGTTACATGGTCATGGAACTGGTCCACATCATTACCACTCTGCAGAAAGGCTTGCCCTATCTAACACATCTTTGGGTAGGATGTAAATACTGAGCTCAAGCACCTCCTTCAGGACTACAAGAGCAATTAATTTCATAAAGCTCTGGTTCTGCAACAATTCTTCAGAGGCTTACAGTTCCTCTTAACCAGTGCCACACGTAGTGGATTTCTTGATATGGAATAGACCACTGAGCACACCACATTTGTTCCGTATAAACCTTTAGGACATAATTGCTTATGGCTTTCATCACTATCATCTTATGATGCATTTTAATGTGTCTTCAGGAGTTGAAAGGCTCTGTGTGCCCTTACTGGTAATCTTGAATCATGCAGGCCACTTGGTTTAGGTTGTTTGAAATACTCTAAATTGCAGATTTTCTTTGCTATTTTTAAAGTTGAGATTTACATTAAAGTACTTTAGGAGGGACAAAGGAGCAAGAAAAAAAAAAAAATCATTCAGGAAAAAGGGGACAGAAAGCAAATGCTGTAATATCCTTTCCACCCATATACTTGTGCTCCTTTTTTGTTTTTCCTTCCATTTTTCTTCTGCTCATGCCTGCTTCACACTGTTGGCCTTTTGCTTAGTTCTTCCATGATGATTCATGATCACCCCATACACTTTCTCAGGATCCTACTAAGTGGCTCTCACGCTGGCAGTGCTTTAGGGAACTGGCCCAGGAGCTGAGTCTGACTTGTGAAGTAGAGAGGTCATTCATCTGATCTTTGTGTTGTGTGGCCGTTGGAGCTGAGAGGGTACAGGGAGAGTTCTTGAGAAGGTATTACTGACCTCTCAGCTGTCTTTCTAGGGAGTCTGGCATTCCTAAGCAATATGAGGTCTAAATGGCATACAATTCTCAAAATCTGAAAGCTACAGTGACTACAATATCTAAATTAAATGTAGTTAGGCCATTCAGCTATGAGTAATCTATTCAATGCAGTTTCTCCATACAATTCCAAATCAAAGAGTCAAGAAGAGACTGAAGACAATGGCTTCCTAATATTGTGCGGTCCATGAACAGCATTGAGAAGCTGTTTTGTGTTAGAGCAATTCAAAATGCAGCATGAGCTCCATCATAAAAAAAAGCATCATAAACATTTTCCCGTGTGCTTGCCTCTCAGGAAGCATACTATCCCCTTCAGAAAGCATAGCACATAGTTTAGCACAAAGCATTTGACTTGTACCAATTGAACTTGTACGTTTTTTCTCCTTGTAAGAAAAGTTTTCGAATTTTCAGGAGTTCTGTACCAAATTTAGGCAGGGAGCAAAACTGAAGGTAGATGTAAAGTAGACCTGAGGCCTGCAGGTTAGCTTGTGATTTAAAATAGCTGGTGACTGTTATTGTGGCTACAGGGGTGCTGCATACTGCCCACAGAATCCCTGAGAATTATAACCTGTGCTTCTAGATTTATAAGAAACCTCATGTTTTTGATACATGGGGAACAGTTTTGCAAACAGTTATTTCCCTAGTGCTTTAATGTTTTGTTGTTTTTTTTTTTTTAACAGAAGCAGATAGCTTGTTGACACTATTTCTTGAGACGTGTTTGGTGTTTTACCCAGTGCAAATCCGGATGGTTCAAGAATGTCATCTGTTGTGCTCCTGTGTTTCGTGTAGTTGATTCTGTAGTTAGCTGTGCCAAATATATACTTAGTGAACCTGTTTTTTGAAGTGCTTGCTGAAAGTGTGTGACTTATCATGTCTTTTGTAAACCTACAGATATTGCCATGTGCTAGCAATTTCATTTAGCATGTGCAAGTTGATGGTCTAACAGTTAAGTTACTAGTGTGATAATTGCACTCAGAAGTCCCAGAATGTAAAAGTAACAAACATTATGGCTATGTCCTTTTGCTAACATTAAAAGGACATCTGGCCAAATGTGTATGGTTTATAGTAATTCCAAATTTTTAGATAAAGTCACAACCTTCTGCAGAGAACCACGTTTCTTGACCCCTTCTACATAAATGTACGTGTTCTCTGAAGTCATTTAGTATCTCACTTTGTAAGATCCTGAACAATCTACAACTGGATAGTAGAGACTACTGATCAGATGGTAGAAGAAGACACCAAATACTATTCTGCTGAGATCTTTCAGTCAGCTATTTCATTTAACAACAGAGGATGAGGTATTTTGGTGGCTAAGTGGTACTTACACAACCTTTGCCAAATTATGGCAATGTTTTTAGAACTAATTAGCTGACTTTTTGAGATCCTTATGTAAGGTGCTGTAGAAGTAAAATAATTATTTTGTGTGTGTAAGAAATTTTGATCATATTAAATGAATAAAAGATTATGGTGAATCATTCTGTATCAGCTCCATATAATCATGATTAAGGTAGAGGAATTAAAAAATGTTTTTCCTATTTTTCCGTTAATATAATTAATAACTTAAGATTCTGACAGTTGGTATCAAAATGGAGTATTGTAGGTCCTTCACATGACACCACAGTTTTCAGGTTTATATACGAAAAAAAGCATTCTTTTTTGCTGCGCACACCTGTTACCCATTTTATTTGAAAATGTAAGTCCTACAAAATTTATTGAAACCATATCATTCCCATGATTGCTAATATTGTTTTTATAAAGAATGTGTATGGTCAGAGCATCTAAAGTGCATTTTGAGTAATGAGGAGAGACAGATGAATATATTGACTTATAACTCCCTTCACTAAACCTGCTTTTGCATTAAAATACCCCTTGCAAACTTGTTATAGGACAATTTAATGTAATACTATTATAAACGAGTTAAATGAGCTCTGTGTTAGAAGTGGAACCTGGAATACAGCCAATCTTTCCTCATGCCTACTTTATCATGCTTTTTAGAAGGAGCCCTTTTCAGGCATAGAGTCTTCACATTATAAAATATTAGTTACGGTCTTCTCTCTTGTGTGAGATTGGGTTAGACATATGAGAACAGGCTTTATTGTTCAGACTCGCCTCCAGAAAGGAAAGGTGCTCATAATCATTCATCTTTTCTTTTTTCCAGAAAAAAACAACCTTGTAAAGCTCCCATGCTGTGACTGTGAGGCTCAGTCTTTACATCTCACCTCCTAATTTTCTGACACAGAGATTGACTGTAACACGTTCCCAGCACAGCTCCACAATATGTCTCTGGCTTTCGACCATTTCTGAGGAGAAGGGTGCCAGATATTGCACTACAGCAAGGTCTGTATCTCTTGGAGAGAAATCCCTAAGAGAGAAATTCTAGCTCAAAGAAAGTAGACTGAGGGCACATTTCTAAGGCATCAGGCTGCTATCAGCTGACCTATCTAGTTTGAAGATATACCCATCCTGTAACTGCACATATATGCATATCTGTCTACAGCCACACAGGCACATATGCTTGTGTGGCTGTAGAGCACCACATGCCTGTCCTGCAGCTTTTTTACATAGTCTGATGCTTGGATTCTTGCACAACAGCGTTCAGGCAAGTTGGAAAGCCTTGGCAATCAAGAAGTAGAAAAGAACTCAAAAAGACTATTCTTTGGAACAAAAAGTGTTCTGGATCGTTGTCAGGCATAAATGGGTATAATGTGTGAGTATAAGAGATACAGCAAGTTTGTTGACTCACTGCAATAGTGAGATAGGTGATAGATTGTAACAAAAATTAAATGTGTGTCTTCCTCCACCCCCCAGCAAATTCATGGTCTGATTACTCAAGAGGGGTAAATAATTCCTTTATATTTGCATTCTTTTTTCCCTACTGGTATGGATTTTTCCCTTGCTTTACACTTATAAAGAAAGGAAACTGAATTGACTGATAATGAGCTCACCGAGCATCTTTAACCATGAATAGAACGCAGAAGTAGGTTCTGCATAGAAGAACCTGAATTTCTGATCAGAATAACAAAATTGAGGTGGTCCAAACACCTGATTCCTTCTCTTATGGAAGGTTTATGCTCTTTGATCAACTGTGAACACAATAGGGTATTTATTTTTTTCTTTATTAATTTTTTCTGTCCATGTTCCCAGATACAGAGGCCTTTTCATATCCAGGAGAAGGAAGAGGTGTGTTTGCTTCGCTTCTATATACATAATCATTCCATCTTGCAAGATGGGTGATGTAGCAGTATCCCATGGGAAGAAAGGCAGGATTCAGAACATCTGTACAGGTATGTTTTTTATATATTCTAGAATGTGTTTAACTTGATACTGTATATTTAATTCTTCAATATGCTGAGAATTTTATGCCTATAATCTTTGACTAATCCCTTTCTGAAGAGAGTTATGGAAGAAATACTGAGGAGTGAAAAGGAAATTACATGCCCCATACTCATAGGCCCTTTTACAATACCTACTTATGCTTTTTTATTATTAATAATTATATATGGGCCAGATATTTAAGCACACCTTCAGTCTGAGACAGTTCTAAGGTTGTTGGTACAAGGCTACCCCAAAGCCAGTAACTCATGATTTCCACTGAAGCCAGGTTGTGACCAGTGTTTTTAAATACAGTGAAGATCTTGGTAGCAGGAGAAACACCTGACTTGATGTTCAGTTTGGGAAGACTTGCTTATGCCCTGAACTAAGATCAAATAAAATGAACAAATACTGGAGAGGGTATTACTACTAGAAAAGGGTGAGTCTAATTTAATTTGACCTAATTTTTTAATTTGATTTTTTAAATTTGTTTTCTGTTATACTTGCAGGTGCCTTGCAAACATACTATCCTTTTTGTTTGGAGTGTCTAACCCTTACTTCATTAAATCTGATCCATTTGTATTTGAATAGTCCTGGACATTTCTTGCATTCATGTATGTCAGTGGAATGTAGGAAGCAGGACTGAAGAGAACTCTGGATCATCAAGTACAGACCTCTGCTATCTCATCTGAGCACATCATATAATCCTGTTCACCAGTTTATCAAACTGTATTTTAAAAATAGCTTATTTATTCTCTTGCATTTATAGGATTCTGTAATGCTGTTCGAAGTTTGACTTTTCTGAAGGTCAGAAAGTACGAATTGAAGAATCTGTCCTATTATTCAATGTGAAGCTATTACTACACATAAAATCAGTCTTAAAATATGTGTTTCCACAGACACCTAAGATTTGCTAGGGAGTTCTCTTTTTAATTAATTTGGAAATTTTCTGGTTTTCTGAACTTTTGAGTTTCTGTATCTGACACTTTTTTCTAGCATAGAGGTAATACTGAGGTCCCGTCCCCCTGTTCCCCCCCCCCCATCCTCTGCTCACCTCTGATTCACTGATACAGCTTCCCTCATAGCAATTTAAAGCACTGCCAATAAAAGATGCTTTGCCATGTGTTGAATCTGTCAAGCTTTTAACTAGTTTCTCCTCAGGTGTCCATGGAAGATGAAGCAGATTCTGAACAAATGTGTCTCAGGGACTGTTTGTTAGCTTATTTTTCATCTGAGTTCCAGCTGCACTAACAACCTGAGTAAGGAAAAAAGAAGGTGATTTTCGAGACAAATCTTCTCTGAAATAGAATAAGCAATGCAGTGTTTGCTGTTTGTCTTTTGAGATAAATTACTTTAACCAGTTACCTTCATCTATTGCTTTTTTATCTCTATGCTTGGTTAAGTCCCCAGCAGTGCAAAATATGACTGGAAACACAGGCACAGATCTTTAAAGCACATTTTTCTAATAATTCCTAGAAATTTATACCAAGAATGCGTTTATGGTATAGGGAATTGCTAATTTTGAAAGAGTCTTGGGACAAAAATCATTTGTAAGTCTGTTGATGGTGACTGATAAACTTACTATATTAAGTTTTATTGTGAGATAATATAGATAATTGAATATGTGTTTCAGATTACTATATGAAGAGAATAAATGAGTAAGGCCATATTCAGACTACCCCTCCTAATGCCTCTGCATGCTGTCCTCTATCAGTATTATTAAATCCGCATTTTTTTACACTGCCCCTTAGACTGGCTAAAGATTTCCCATAAATCGCCCATGTAGGACTAAAGTGCAGGGAAGGTTTGATGTGAGGAGCTGAAGCTACAGGTTTTAGAACATTTGCCATTCTGCTTGGCTGCCAGCACTGCTTATAGTATCCTAGCTATGGCTTTTCTTACATGGATACTGAAGCATGTGAGTTTTCTATTTTACTTTTGAATATGGAAGCCTGCAAACACAGATTTCTTGGTTTGCTGTTTATTTTAAGGCAGGCAACTTTGAGTACTGTAGTAAATTCATTTGGCCTTGCAATTCTTTCTTCTCAGAATTGTGAATGCCAAAACTGAAGGCATTTGGTTTATTTTTTTTTCCTTTTCATTTAAATGTTAAAATTGCATTACACATCAAGTTGGGCCACACAGGTATTTAAAGTGAGCTTTCAGATGGCTACTAAACAGCAATACTACCAATCAATAAACTAAGCTTTGGTGTTTTTTGTTTTTTTTTTGGGGGGGGGGGGGGGGTGTTTATTAAATTATTGTTGTGATTAGATTTTTTTAGATTAGTTCCCATAATTTCTTTAAACTTATGTGAATAGTACCAATGTATTGTTCAGTAACCATCCCGCAGCTTAAAATCCTATCATCTGTATTCCATGATGTTATTTAACATGTTGTTTTCTTCATGTTGAGACACTGTCGTTAAAATCCAGAGTCTCAAAATAAGAAGATCTTGCTCTGACTAAACATAATTTGGATATACAGGAAAATTTCCACTGATGCTTCTCAGGCTGTATGGTGTCGGTACAGTTTGTGTGGATTGATTCATCTTCAGCGTTTCCTGCAGCACATTTCACAAAGGCCAAAATTCAATTTTGAAAGCAAGCACTTATTTACTTATTTCTAAGCTGTACTAGCAGGTAACTTACCCTAATGTTTTGACTTTAAGAACCCAGGGTGCTTCTTGTTCTCAAGAGTTCTGTTTTCTTTTTCACTCAAAATACAAGTGATTTTTCAGTATTCAGTATTGGATGTTCTTTTGTTCATTTGAAAATAAGTTACAAAAGAAGCAAACCAGTTTCAGAGATGTTGTATCACAAAGCTGTTAAGAAATATTGTCTCTAGTTGAGACCTGCAATTGTCAACTAACAGTTGGCCTCTTTGCAGTGAGGTAATTTAAAAGCGGGCTTCACATGAATTTAGCTTTTAGTGAAGTGGGACACAGTATCAGACTGAATTAATATGTACGCAGATAACATAGCACATTTCATTCTAGATAAATAATGAAAATTAGTGGAAGTAAGGATGAATTTGAGAAGTAATTTAGAAATAAGTCATATATTTAAAACACATGAAGGCTTCTATTCGGGAAATACATTCTTTTGCCAGTTATCTAACCAATGATTTTGTAATTCTTCATAGCCTTCTGATTGAAGAGTCAGAACACAGTAACTTAATAATAGCAAAAGTTACACCTTGCAGGACACTCATCTAAAAGTAATGATTGCAGTGGGCTATTTTTAACTTTAAAATATTCAGAATGGAAATCCCATGTAGAGATAGTTAAGGTCATGTATCACCTTGAAGAGTGATGCAAATGTATAATGTATAATCAGTTCAGTCAGAAAATATTAGTTAAAAATTTGTGTAACTAACAGTAAATAATAGGGCAAATTCACCTGTATGGTAAATTTGTACTTGTGTTTTTTTTGGATTAGCGGATGTTTGGAGTAAAATTCTTTTGTACGTAGGTGGAAAGTTACATATTCCTGTTACTGATTTCATGCTTCTATAGCACTTTCCAGTTTCTAATTATTGCCTCTTTAGTGGCTTTGGTGGAAAGAATGCTCTTTACTGCTCTTCTCATGCTTGACAAAACTCCAGACAAAGAATTGAGGTAAACCGGTCATTGTACAATTCCACTCCACTTTGCTATTCATAAAGCTTTCAAGTTGAAATAAATGCACTTCTCAAGAGTGTAACCTGGGGAGTAGGAAGCTGCTACAGTTAAGTGTGGTTAGGTATTTTATAGGAAATAGCTACCTTATATACAATAAGTGTTTCTTGAACATTAGTAGTATTCATTTTGCAGCTTAATGGATAAGACACTTGGCTAGTTATAATTCTTTTTCTTCACAACTTTCAGCATCTGTTACCCATCCAAAGATGAGTTGATGCTCATGCTTTATATATTGCAAAGATGAATGGAAGATAAGAAAGGACTAAAGTTAATCATAGAATGGTTTGGGTTGGAAGTCACCTTAAAGCTTATATAGTTCCAACTCCTCAAAATAGAGTAAATACTTGAAAACAAAGCAAGCTGTGAAAAATGCAAACCCCCTTCAAGGTTAAGCTAGGAGGTAGTCACAAAGCTAAATGGGCTTAAAGTAATTTTTCTTTTTTGACTTCTTACTACATCTAGAAATATCACACAAACAGGTGTGGTTCATTCTGCTTTTTGGTGGAGGGGTTATTAAAAGGAGGGTTGATACTCTTCTTTTTTTTGTTCTTAGTGTGAGATCAGTATAACCAGTTTGAGATGGCTGTCTGTACTTCATTGTCTTTGTACCCACGGGCAGGTATCAGTGTCTATTATGAAGATCTCTATAGATTTCAGAGATTTTGATTAGGTATTTAAATATTGAAATGCTTTTTTTGACAAGAATTGTAACCAGAATGGTGTAACAATACCAGGCTAATATTCCCAAAGTAGGGGAAATGAGATAATGTTCTAAGTGCAGGAAGGCATTTGTTTTCTTTATTTAATATTACCATGTTTTCTGTGAACATTGTTTTTGGTAATTCAGAAGAGGCTTAATCCATGACACATATTTTTCATGTAACTTCCTGAAATATTGGATTGTAGCTATACTGTTAAAAAAATAGAGTAAATGTTTTCCTTTTAGCATTCAATTGATAGGATGCAAATAGACTTCAAATCGTTTTTGAACATTTTCATATTTGCTACTAATTGTACTGAAACGTTCATTACAGGTGCAAAACATTTATTGTCATCTTAGTGGGAGTTTTTGATATTTGAAGATTACAAGATAAAGAAAAAATTAAAACATATGTTGCATACATTTGTTAGGAATTCTTATGCATTCAGCTGGTGGTAAAAGTGTGTCTTCAGTGTAAGGTTTCACTACAGTTGCTGTATTGAGTGTATTGATTAACCAAGGACACTAGTTACTGATTGCCTTTGCTGTTATACATTAGAATAATCAATTATTCTAACTATTCCATTACCAATAACTCAGATTTAGTAATCTCCTCTATTGCCCATGGTGGCATACAATATTTAAGCATATTTACTGTTATAAATGCCTCTTTAAGAATTTCTACTTTGTTTTCAATTGAGTGTACTAAAATTCATAATTTGTGTTGCAGAGACACTATTCACACAAATGCAACTTAAAGAAGTATGTTGTTATTTTGTTGGCAGGTACTTTATTTTCAGTTTTATAAGCTAGCCATTGACACAATATCTAAATAAATTCAGTATTTGTATCTTGAATATGGTAATAGAATATTCTTTCCAAGAAAAAGGGCAGTGTATTCGTTAAGGGTTTTGAAACCTGATAAACAGTATTAAAATTTTATATGTTAAGTTGCAAAACTGTGCCATATTATAAAGATAACAGAAACAAAATATTAGATATGTGCTATACTTGAACTTGGAGAAATAATGTAAGTATATAATTACATAATATGCATCTGGTGATCCACCTTTTCTTCCTTGGTTTGCTCTACATTTTCCTTACTATGCTAAGGACAAATCATCAGCATGTGCAACCTGTCATAATTCTGACATCAAGAGATATATGGCAGCTTGTAGAAGTGAAGAGACAGGAACTGCTTGGCCATCCAGATCACTTCAAACTAGCACTCCTGACAGTATTCTGTTTTAGTAATGCGTTCTCATAAAACATCCTATATATATAGCTTCTTACACTTCTTAATACAGACACATTTTATCATGCACACATAGAGTAAACAGCACTGGAACACCACTGAATCCTGGGCATAGGTCAGTTGTAAGCATTACCTGAAACTCTTTATGGGGATTTTGTATGTAGAATGTAAAAGTACCATATAGTTGTAGGAAAAAATACTGCTTTTGAGTGCCTTAATTCCAAACCCATTTCCTTTTGGGGGAAGGGTATGGGGTTCTTTTTTTCCTGTGTGTTTGTGAATAACCTTTAAAGTAAATTGTTTTTATCATATAAACACTCTGTCCAGATGCTGAAAAACAATTTCATACTTACTGACTCATGACAAAACCTATGAACTTTTGCATAATCTAGATCTGATCATAAAAATGGCTTTGCAAACAAGTGAAGATGACTTTTCGGGTATCTATTTCATCCTTAGTGGCTCTCTGTCCAAATCATAGAGCCACAATACCAGATGACTTCTGTCAGTCCCTGCACAGGAGAGGTCCAGATCAAGAACTGCAGGGTTGTTATAGGTCAGGACTGAAATGCATTCACAGAGCACAGTAGGGAAGCTTGTGTAGCATCTGCTACTACTATGTTTGTCATTTTTAACCGCTGCTGTCAATTCCTTGCTTGAGCAAATGCACTAGAAATTCACCCCAAACCTCAGAAAACCTTCTCTATCGGTCCATCAAAAATAAGAGATACTTAAATCCAACAGCAAAGTTAAAGATCTAGATTTCAGTTACAGAAGCATCAATGCCTGTGGAGGACAGTGGGAAAAAAATATGGGCTGAACACACTTGTCTATAGCTGGTGCAGTTGCAGCTTTTCCTCCCTGTAAAGGCTGGGATTTAATTTAAAAAGTGAGATAGGAGTGTGGGTGTAAGAAATGCAGATAAGTTTTGCATTTTCATTGGTGTTTACAGGAATAACTCTTGCAAATGGATTTTTACATAGTTTGCCTAATATGTTGTGTGTATCTTGGGCTCTTCTTGTCCAAATGTAGTCTTTACGTCTAAATTCATTAGTTGAAGTATGAAATACCTGTAAGGATACACTGTCCTGTACGGGACTGTGTTTAGAAAAAGGATTGTAGTCATAGATGAAGAGAGCAACAGTACTGTTACAGTGTAATATGTGTCTTAGTTGCTAAAAACTACTTTGAAATTGAAAGAGATGAAGATACAAGTGACTCTGTCTTTCTTCCACCTCTGTAAAGCACTCCAGGAGCATTATGAGCTCTATTCTGTTTTTTGAACAGTATCAGTATCTATAATATGAAAGAAACATTGAAGATTCCAATAGTGTAATAAGGCAACTCATTTTTACATGACTTTCATGGTTTTGAGGCCCTGGATCTTGAAGGAGAGGTAGGTGAGAATGTGGGGCAAGGCCAGCCTACAAGGCCACATAGGAAAAGGCGGTCGACTTTGCACCTCAAGACTGCCTCTGATAAGAAAAAAAGAAGGGTCATTGTAGTAGGCAATTCCCTTCTGAGAGGAGCAGAGGGCCCGATATGCAGAGTTGACCCTCATCATAGGGAAGTGTGTAGTCTGCCTGGAGCCCGGATCAGGGATATCTCTGGTGCACCCGACAGACTACTGCCCGCTGCTGATCTTCCAGACAGGTGGGGGGGAAGCTGCTTCCCGCAGTCTGAGGGGGATGAAGAAAGACTACAGGGCCTTGGGGCAGATGGTGAAAGAGTCTGGGGCTCAAGTGATCTTCTCCTCACTCCTTCCATCTTCCACTGATGATGTGGGATGGAATGGGAAAATTCAGTTCATAAACGATTGGCTTCGAGACTGGTGCTACAGGCAGGGCTTTGGATTCTTTGATAACGGCTGGTTTTATAGGGCACCATTCTGGACAATGACAAGTGGGAAAGGCTTGTATCACAGAGGCAAAAGGATGCTGGGGCACGAATTAGCAGGGCTCATTTGGAGAGCTTTAAACTAGATTCGAAGGGGGATGGGGTTGTAGCTGGGCTTGCCCCAGTGGGGCAGCGCTCCAGAATTGATGAAGACTGGGAGGCCTCGTATCATCCTAGGGTGAAATCGGTGTGCTCAGCTCGCTCACTGGAATGTCTGTACACCAATGCGCGCAGCATGGGAAATAAGCAGGAAGAGTTGGAAACCTATGTTAAGTCAGGAGACTATGATCTGGTGGCAATTACAGAGACGTGGTGGGACAGCTCACATGACTGGAATATAGTCATGGAGGGCTATGTCCTTTTCAGAAAAGACAGGCCAGCCAGGAGGGGTGGTGGGGTTGCTCTTCATGTACGGGAGCAACTACAATGCACCGAGTTCTGTCCAGGGACAGATGACGAGCGAGTTGAGAGTCTGTGGGTGAGAATTAAGGGGCAGGCTGGCAGGGGGGATACTGTTGTGGGTGTCTGTTACAGACCACCAGATCAGGGTGAGGAAGTTGACGAGGCCTTTTACAGGCAGTTGAGAGCGGCTTCACAGTCACAGGCCGTGGTCATCGTGGGGGATTTTAACTTCCCTGATGTTTGCTGGAAGGACCACTCGGCAACCCAGCCACAGTCCAGGAGGTTCCTCCAGTGTATGGATGATAACTTCCTCCTGCAAATGGTGGATGAGCCAACCAGGAGAGGAGCGCTGCTGGATCTCATCCTCACTAACAAGGAGGATCTGGTCGAAGCAGTAAGGGTTGAGGGCTGCCTTGGTTGCAGCGACCACGAGATGGTGGAGTTCAGGATCTTGTGTGGTAGGACCAGTAGAATCGCAAGTAGAATTGCAACCCTGGACTTTAGCAGGGCAAACTTTGGCCTTTTCAAGCAATTGCTAGGGGAAATCCCATGGGCAAGGCTGTTTGAAGGTAACGGGGCCCAAGATAGTTGGTTGGCATTCAAGGACTGCTTTTTCCGAGCTCAAGATCGGTGCATCCCGACACGTAGGAAGTCAAGGAAGAGGGCCAGGAGACCTGTGTGGCTAAATAGGGAATTGCTGGGTATGCTCAAGTGGAAGAGAAGAGTTTACAGGTCATGGAAAGAGGGGCTGGCCACTTGGGAGGAATATAAGGCTGCTGCTAGAGGATGTAGGAAGGCAGCTAGGAGGACTAAGGCATCCTTAGAATTAAACCTGGCAAGAAGGGTCAAGGACAGCAAAAAGAGCTTTTTCAAATACATGGCAGATAAAACTAACCCCAGAGGCAATGTAGGCCCACTGATGAAGGGGATGGGTGCCCTGGTGACAGAAGATACAGAGATGGCAGAGTTACTGAATGCCTTCTTTGTCTACTCTGCTGCAGGCAGTCCTGAAGAGCCCTGTACCCCTGAGACCTTAGATGAAGTCCGGTCAACGGAGCGGTTTGCCTTAGTCGATGGGGAATGGGTTAGAGACCAGTTGAGCAATCTGGACATCCATAAATCCATGGGTCCACATGGGATGCACCCGTGGGTGCTGAGGGAACTGGCGGAAGTCATTGCTAGACCACTCTCCATCATCTTTACCAAGTCTTGGGAAACGGGAGAGGTGCCTGAGGACTGGAGGAAAGCAAATGTCACTCCAGTCTTCAAAAAGGGCAAGAAGGAGGACCCGGGTAACTATAGACCGGTCAGCCTCACCTCCATCCCTGGGAAAGTGATGGAACACCTTATCCTTGGTGCCATCTTAAGGCATATCAAGGATAAGAGGGTTATGAGGGGCAGTCAACATGGCTTCACCAAGGGGAAATCATGCTTGACCAATCTCTTAGCCTTTTATGAGGTGGATGGATGATGGCAGAGCGGTGGATGTGGTCTACCTTGACTTCAGCAAAGCATTTGACACAGTCTCCCCCAGGATCCTCACAGCTAAATTGAGGAAGTGTGGAATGGATGATCAGGTAGTGAGGTGGACTGTGAACTGGCTGAAGGAGAGAAGCCAGAGAGTTGTAGTCTATGGGGCGGAGTCTAGTTGGAGGCCTGTAACTAGTGGAGTGCCTCAAGGGTCAGTACTGGGACCGGTATTATTTAATATATTCATCAACAATTTAGATGAGGGAATTGAGTGTACTATCAGCAAGTTTGCTGATGACACTAAGCTGGGAGGAGTGGCTGACACGCCAGAAGGCTGTGCTGCCATCCAGTGAGATCTGGACAGGCTGGAGAGTTGGGCAGGGAGTAACTTGATGAAATATAACAAGGGAAAGTGTAGAGTCCTGCATCTGGGCAGGAACAACCCCAGCTCCAGTATAGGTTGGGGAACGACCTGTTAGCAGTGTAGGGTAGAGGGACTTGGGGGTCCTAGTGGACGACAGGACGACCATGAGCCAGCAATGTGCCCTTGTGGCCAAGAAGGCCAATGGCATCCTGGGGTGTATTAGAAGGGGGGTGGTTAGTACGTTGAGAGCGGTCCTCTTTCCGCTCTACTCTGCCCTGGTGAGACCGCATCTGGAATACTGTGTCGAGTTCTGGTCCCCTCAGTTCAAGAAGGAGAGGGACCTGCTGAAGAGAGTCCAGTGCAGGGCAACGAAGATAATTAAGGGAGTGGAGCATCTCCCTTATGAGGAAAGACTGAGGGAGCTGGGTCTCTATAGTTTGGAAAAGAGGAAACTGAGGGGTGACCTTATTAGTGTCTATAAATATATAAAGGGGGAGTGTCACGAGGATGGAGCCAGGCTCTACTCAGTGGCAAACAGTGATAGGACAAGGGGTAATGGGTACAAACTGGAACACAAGAGGTTCCACTTAAACTTGAGAAGAAACTTCTTCTCAGTGAAGGTGACGGAAGACTGGAACAGGCTGCCCAGGGAGGTTGTGGAGTCTCCTTCCCTGGAGACATTCAAAACCCGCCTGGACACATTCCTGTGTAACATTATCTAGGTGTTCCTGCTCCAGCAGGGGGATTGGACTAGATGATCTTTTGAGGTCCCTTCCAATCTCTAGCATACTGTGTGTGTACTGTGTGTGTGTTTTATGCAGTGTGGTTTTATATCTTCATGTCAGTGATTAATTGAAAACTGATGTTCACTTCAGCTGTCTTCTTTATGGAGAGTTATGGTTTCTCACACTCATATAAATGGGTGTGTGCACTTATCTTTGATCTTAGTTAAAAACAGTATTGCATCTTAGCGGATATTTTTCTTTTACACAAAGTTAAGACAGAAGTTGCCACACATGCTAGCAAGTCTTTCTAGCAGAACTGAGAACTAGGAGCAGAAATTGTCTAGACAGAATTATTCTGAGAGTATCACTATGTATATAGTAATGTATGTAACCTCTGCATTCACACATGTAAACTGGTACAATTACTAATGATTTTTGACATGGTTTTACCACCTGATACAAAGGACGTACAGCTGACTGAAATTTCTTATGAAATCATAGAGTCAAAGAATCCTAGAATGATTTTGTTGGAAGGGACTTTTAAGCTCATTCACTTCCTACTACCTGCCATTGGGCGGGATACCTTCCACTAGACCAGGTTACTCCAAGCCCTGTCCAACCCGGCCTTTAGCACTGCCAGGGGTGGCATTCAAATGTGCCAGTCCTGTGGAATTAAAAGCCTGATGAATAAATAGAAGACAGTTCTTGTTAAATTGCACTTTCCCCACAGGACTAAGAGAGAAAATAATGGATATGTTTGTACTAGGGCTCATGTTAATTATTTACAGATGTGTATTTTTGTTTTATTAGAATGACCAGTTCTATACTCTTGGGGGGAGGGGAAAGAAGAGACTTAGTACTCATTCCAGACCTCTGGAAACTGTAAATTCACTTTCAGGTGCATCATTGTAGTGACACTGTGTGGTAGCATGTATAAAAGTAACAGTTATAAATGCAGGCTCTGTGACAAGCTTGTGTGTTTATGAAAACCTTTTATGATGGGCCTTTTAATTTTTTAGTATACCAAACCTTTTGTTCAGAAAGCAGGTGCTATGAATGATCGTAGCTCAGGCAGAATAGAGGGTGAAGACAGGCTGTAGATGTACAGGCTATGGGAGAACTCATGTGGAAAGGAAGATTATTAAGCAGGGGATTAAGAAAACAGTCCAGGTAAATGGTAAGATAGAGATGACTTACTGATTAGCATAGGATTCCTGTGTGGGAATACCTGTGGAGAGAGTAAATCTACTTTGGTGTTCCTTTAAAGAAAATGTACTGGTGACCCTGAAGACAGTGGACCAAAAGCTGGGAAAATATGCAGAGGAGCAAGATTAGATGTGAAGTTGTCTAGATGCAGAGACTGTTTTGAACTGTTACCAGTAGTTCCTGAAGTTTATGGACAGGGCCATGTTGCAGATCTTTGCAACTGCCTGTGTTTTTAATTATGTTGTTGTTAATGATTCTGGGGCATTTCCAGTTGGTTTGTATTAAAAAAGAAACAGCAAATACTGTAATGGAAGAATGCTGTTACTGAAAAAGCATGAGTTACCAAGCTGTTTGCCACATGGTTGCTAATTGTGTTAGGAGAATAATAATCAGGCTGGGCCTCAAACTTTCAAGTTTCAAGATCATAAGACATGGTTTTAAATTTTTGCCTTTCCTGCTGTACTGTTTGTGTCTGCAAACAAATAGGAGCAAAGCATGATAAGTAAAACCAAGATGCTTGCAGTAACTCATATAGTCCAAACTGGTGCTATGGATCCTGGTCTTTGTGAGTGTAGATAAGTTAAGGAGTTTATGCAATCTGAAGGAAAAAACAGAGCTACGGATAAAGGCAAGAAAAAGAGGAAAGATGGACTCTGTGGTGCAAAGATTAAACAGGAGGAGGTTCTGAGGATGATAGTAGAATTTCACTAAGTACCAATAAAAAGCTGCATTTGGAGTTTGGTATGGTGTGTACTTCAATAAAATGTAAGCATTATAGACATGTGGAAGGATAACAAAGGGTAACCAAATTAATACAAGGACTTGAGAAACTCTGTGTGTGTTTATAAATATGTTCCAAAAGTAAGCATGCAGTCATCTCAGAGAAGATGGTTATTAGGATATCTCAAGAGGTGCAAGATACAAGTTCAGAAATGGAAATAGGCTATTTTTTCCAAGGCTTGGAACAAGGCCACATAAGCTTAAATTAAAGAAGTCAGGTAGCTAAAAGATTGAATTTGTTTGTTCTGGTTTTGTCTAATACAGAATAAACTACCCAGAACAATATTACAAACAACTTGTACCAAGCAGCTACAGTTACTGCATAGTGAGTTATTTAAGGAAAGTAAACCAGCTTTCTTAGCTTTGTCAGAAATTTGTAGTCCACTCTCATAATCATCAGAATTACTAAATTTTTGCAAGCAGTTGATGTTGAAGACAAAGTTAAACTTTAACAAAACCAGTCACATATGTAACTTTTATCCTAAAGTTGTTATCTTTACAGATGTTGTATGATAGAAATATAAACTCCTTGAATTTTATGCGTATTTTCTGTGTTACATGTTAACCGAATTTTTCATCCCACAGAAAACTTGTATACTGTTCTAGAAAGACATTTAAGAAAGTTTGATGTATTTAATCTAGTAAATTTTCTGAAATATGTTTTTTAACAAAATTACTTACAGACTTTTCAGGACACATTCACAAAAGTAACTAAAGGAGATGTAAAGGACAGGAAAAGCAATAGCTTTCAAAGAACATGTGTTATCAAAGAACACATGTTATCTGTTTTGTAGAATATAAACTACAGCCCTCATTTTCTATTGTTGAAAGGAACTTAGCCACCAGCAAAGGTAGCTTAAATCACTGGTGGCAATACTAGCCTTTAAGAGTTATTTTCAGCTCTTTTCTTTGCAGATGCTAGGATGTAGACAATGGAAGACCTTTGTTGAGTAGATGCATATGTATTTGCATCTGTTTCCACATAATACTTGCATAAACTGCAAGTAGATCAATCTTGCTTCCAAATATGGGGCTTATTTGACATTTAGGCCAATATTTCTACCTTTTTCTCCCCTCTTCTAGAGTGATGAAGGCAATGTACAGGAACTTTTCTTGATCCTCTTTGCTGTTCCTCCCTTGCCCCTTTGTGAAATCTTTACTGGACAAAAAATGAGTAGAACAATTTCAGCATGTAAGTCATAGTAGAATTTAGCAGTTTATGCTGCTGCTCAAATCCTTGCTATATACCTTTACTATCAACTTTGGTCTGCCTGAGTAGGAAAAAAAAAGTCTGTGCCTCAATCCTCATGCAGAATTCTCTGAAGCTGGCAAGGTTTGTTCCCTGAAGCCTACAGACACGCTGGTGTATGTGTAAGAAAGCTTTTACCCACAAGTGACTATGTAGAAATGAATATTTTGCCTTCTCTGCTGCACTTTCAGTTGTGTGACCCACAGTCCCCCGGTCCGAAACCTGCTTATTGAACAGCTTATTATATTAATTCTGGTTTAAAATTTGTTATCTTTTTTTGTATATTACTTATTTGTCATATTTGACCTGGAAAAGCTAGCTGTTCCCTGCTTGTTTAGTTGGACAGTTAAGAAGTGCACAAAAAATAAAAGTAGGGCTATTTTCTCTCCTGAGAACAAGTTACAGTTTTTAAGTTAGAAGACTAGTTGGACTATGGTTTCAGTTTGTGCATTGCCAGCCTTGATGTTCTCTAGAATCATGACAATGACAGGTCTGCAAAGCTGTAAAGGCTTCCTATTCCTCTAAAGGCCTATTCCTCTTCCATTTTTTATTGCATAACTATTCTATAGTTATTTTAGTCCACATTTTGTGTACTTCATTCTGTGTTACAAAGATCTAAGCCATGCCTCTCTGTATCTGCCGTACCAGCTGAAGGAGACTTGTGTAACTCTGAATATGCAGGAGTTAAAAAAAGTAAAAAGAGTAAACACATGATGTAGAAATGGCATTCCTACATTATACTTCATCCTAAGAACTGAAAAACCCAAACCCTATGAATAACAGGCTCTTTTTCTTCTGCATTACATACTACAGGAATGGTTTCTTATTTCAGAGTTTCCTTTCTTCTGGATAACATTGTGTTAATGGTCAGCTTGAGAAAACAGAGTAAAGCTTTTAGGGGAATATGAACTGATATGACAGTTATTTGCAGAATTCGTGGTCAACTGGGTAAATAAGAATTCAGGTTATTTTTTGAAAATACATAGTTATTCTAGACTATAATGGTTTGAGGAAAACAACCCCTCACGATCTCTCAGCTATATATGCATCTCAGGCACTTTTAAAAGTGACTGGAATGGCTCTTTTTGGGTAATAAAAAGGTCTCAAACCTAATGAGTGCATGCAAAAGGAAAGATTGGAATGCCTTCAAGTGGTATTAAAACATTTTCCACCACTTAGTGTAAGACCTTTAGTATTTTAATCTATCATTGATTTATTCACAGTCTCTAATCTCAAAAGTCCAGCTGTTATTTACAGTTTTAAAGCTATGTCACTATTCACTTTGAACTTTTTGTTAACCTCTGTGTTGCTATATGAATCTATAATGTTAATTTACTTTAACATGGAGGCATTAAGATACTCAGTGTGTTCCGTTCAAGAACATCTCTAAACCATGCTTTAATTAAATTAGTTGTAGATAGTAAACAGAATTGGTCTAGATTCACGTACCATTCATGGTGTCCTGGGTTCAGCAGTAGCAGTCATTTTTCTCCTCCTTGGTAACTGGTGCAGTGCAGTGTTTTGACTTTCGGCTCGGGAACAGAGCTGATAACAATGATGTTTTGGTTTGGCCAAGGACTTTGTGAGCCTCATGCTCTGCCAGGGAGGAGGGGAAGCCGGGAGGAAGCAGAGACAGGACACCTGACCCAAGCTAGCCAAAGAGGTATTCCATACCACAGCACGTCATGCCCAGGAGGTAACTGGGAGTTAGCCGGAAGGGCTGGGAGACTGCAGGGTTGGAGGAGGCATCGATCAGAGCTTGGTCAGGCTGGGGGGGGCGAGTTATCGGTTGGCAGGTGGTGAGGTGTTGTATTCTCTTCCCTTGTTATTTCCTTTATCATTATTATTATGGGTGGTAGCAGTAGTGATTTGTGTTATACCTTAGTTACTAAACTGTTCTTATCTCAACCTGTGGGAGTTGCATTCTTTTCGATTCTCCTCTCTGTCCCTCTGGGAGTAGGGGGAGGGCAAGAAAGGGGGGAAGTGAGTGAACAAGCTGTCTGATTGGGTTTAAATCACGACACATGGGAATAGCAGTGAAATCCTTTCCTTGAGAAAATAATCTTTTCAACTCTGTTGACCTCAGTGGTATATAAATCAGTGTGCAAGCCGGTTCTACTGGTTCCTTTGGAGTTTTTCTCAGGAGGACAAAACCGAAAATTGCTAAGAAGGAATGACTTTTCATAATTTAAACCTTCAAATTGCATCTCCAAAAATGCAAAGTATAAACTGACCATTAAATTAACCTTAGATAACAGTTTCTGCTATTGGAGGTAGGATTGAAAGGCTTCCTATTCTAAGGAGTTTAGCAGAAGCAAGCCTCTAGTCAGCTTTCTGTTGAAACCTGATCAGTTTATGAATTACATTTCATGCAGTTGCTTGTAATTGCAAAACACCAATTTTCATAACATACATTTTCTTGTACTTCTGAGCAAGTAAATTTGCAATATGGGTACATTGCAGGTCATTACTCTAATGTGCAAAGATAATCAATTACCTGGTCCTTCCATCTGCACCTTTGACTTTTTCTCCTCCTCCCAAAAAATGAATAGGAAGATATATTTGCATCTTGAATTTTTAAAATCCATTCCTACCCTTAGAGGAAGAATATAAATGTTCTCTCTTAAATCAGAATGCATCACAAGATCAGAATGAGACTTGCAAACTCAGAGCTTCTACCAGCAGAATTTAATGTACAAAAAACATTGAAAAAGAGAAGCACTAGGTAAGTAGTGTAATTAGATAAATTCTAACTGTAACAAATTCTGTAATCTTTGTGTGAAATGAACCAAAGAAATATGAAATTGAGGAAATCTGGCACATGAGGACTTTGAGATTATATGAGGGAACAGGAGAAGATGCATGGGTGTAGGGCTAAGTTCCTTGTGCATCATGGCTGTGTCTGTAGAACTCTGAGTGTGCCATTAACATTTTCTGGCACTGGCATGCATCTGTCTGTGCTAAAACCCAATCAGAATGCTTCTTGGCATGAATTTGGCAAGTGCCAACCAAAGCCCTCCCCAGCGCCCTCCGTAGGTATAATTTGGCAGTTAAAATGCTCTCAATTACTGGAATAGATGAGACTGTGCTGCTTTTGGCATGCTCCTTCTGGCATGGCTCTTTAAATATCATCCCAACAGGCTTCATGCCATGCCTCAGGCCATGCCAGATACACCTTTGGCATCATGCTATGCAAACACCATTCTTACGAAATGCGGTGAAGTAATCTGATTTTTAACACTTGGACCACAAAAAAAACAGTATTAGTATTGAAGAGGTAAGAAGATGACCATCCTCTTTGTAGTCTGCAAGAAACTAAGTGAGAAATGGCGTACAGGTCTGGCCAGATCACTCTTCTTCATGCATCACTGCCTATGCCAAGACTGATGATCTTACACTTCCATGCTCTAAGCAAGGTCAGGCTACACAGCACTGACATTTGATTAAAAAATAAAAATCCCTGTTCTAGTGCAGCTCAGCACTTGTGCTTGCACTGTTCTGATGCTTGGGATCTTCAACACGTAGGGGGCTTCCCAGAGTCCTATTCTTCTGAGGGCATGTCTTCTGCTTTTGTCATGAACACCATGTACCCTTAGTGGCACAGTCTAGCCTGGAAACGTCAACTTGAATGAAAGTTACATTCTTTGCTCAATGTAAGGAGCTGTGTTTTGGTGTCTGACCAATGGAGACCCTATCTAACGTGTCTGGAATAGCCAGCACTATGGATTGTGATTTATGGGAGGAGCAGGCTGTTAAGAGTTACTCAGTCTCCGTTGTGCACTTTTTCATAGCTGACAGCATCATGTCAGCTGCTAGAAACCATTCACTGCATGGCCTCATCTCCAGACTAGGTATGGATGTTTTCTGCCTGTTAAAGAGAGTAGCCAAGGTTGCTTGAGACACAAGCCATCCACCCAGACAACGAAACTGGGAGCAACAAGGCCTTGGCAAACTTATTTTTTTGATGCATAGCAGCAGCAGCTGCAGGCAGCATTTGGCACTGTGTACCCAACAGAGGTGACAAATCTCAATAGGGTTTGGCATGGGGCACATCACGAAATTAACGTGGGGTATTACTAATGCATGGCTTTTATGAAAAAGTGAGGTTAGATTGACACACTCATGGTGCTGAAGAGATGCGTGGCAGAGTACAAAGCCTGTGGTGTGTTTATGGCAGATCCTTTCCAACTGGGTTGTTTGTTTTGAGAGGGAGAAAGTTCACTGGTGTAGATAGGGTCTGTTCCATGTTAGTCCATCTTAGTGATCAATGACCATTCCTTGCTACCTTTAATTTACAACTGTAAAACATGAGTCCTATATTATTATTCCAGCTTAGACGACAGGCTTGCTGCTGAGCTGTGATGTAAAGGGCTGTGTGCTGCTGTATGTGTAGAGGAGCTCACCCAAAGTCTCTATATGTTGTAAAGAATGCAGCCAGCTGTAATGACCATTATGGTACTGGGGTGCTGGTGTCAAGTCTGTCCCTTGATATCAACCACTTGAAGTGAATCTTTGCTCTTTAAATTGGCTGTACTTTTTCCTATCATGTAGCAGGTATAGATGTCAGGGAGGTAGAAACTGAGGCCCAAGTTTTTCCCCTAATGCAATGCGAATGAATGAGCTGCTTCAGAGCAGAGACTAGGTACTTTGTTTAACATGGTTTCATTAAGCAGTTTATTGAAAGGGTGCACAGTAGTGTGTTTGAGACCAGCAAGTCAGAAGTGTGTTGTGTGCTAAGGGTGTTTGATGATGAGATACAGAGAATCACAGCTGACTGCTGCACTTCCAAAAAATTCTGCTGAAATGAAGTATGGAAGCAACCCAAAAGAGCTGAGGCATACTGTTTCAGTGCTTCTACAAAAAAAAAAAGCAGGACTTCCAACTTGTGTGCTTTTTTCTTGTTGTCAGAGTAGATTTGGATCATGAAACAAACAGCCTGCAGTATTTTCTGATTCATGGTAAAATGAAACACATTGACAAGATTTTTTTTTCTGTTTTTTTTTAAGAAATACACACTCCTCTGATTGCTTCAAATGAAAAAGAAAAATACTAAGGAAAGTTTGTAGCAGTTCAGGTCAAGGACATTTTCTTTTTCTTATTTGGTCCTGATTGCAGTAGGCCTGCATATAAGGAACTTAACAGTATTGGGGATCAGAAATTTTAAGCATTAGTTCTACACAAAAGTGTCAATGAATATGATAAATGGAAATAAAATGCTACTACTAATGGTATGAATTTTAAAGAAATGTTATAAAGTAATGTTTAAAGATTAAGACGTAACATATTTATATTTTTCTCATGAGTTGAATACTTAAACTGTGTAAAACTTTAGTGCTAAAATATAGTTGCATGATGCACATAGTTTTTCCTGTAGTTTATTCTTCATTATGATAATACTTTTTTTTGGAACTAAATGTGGAAAGTTAGTGCAGTAGAACTTGTGTTTGCTTTTTCAGTGAAATATATTTTCAGGTAAAAACTAGGATATGATGAAGGCCTCTTGGACAGGTCCCCAGTTTTCTTTTAAATAGTAAAAAAACCCAACCCAACCCAAACCAAAAAAACCCATAACAAGTGTAGTATCTAGCATTTAAAAGCACAAAACACTTATTACCCAGTTTTGATGCTGGTTCTCCAATAGATTTGGAATGTTACCACATATCCACAAGTTGCAGACAGCTCAGGCAACTGCTATGCTGATCCACTAGTTTAGACCCTATAGAGCAATATTATGATAGTAATTATTTCTGCCTCTTGGTAGGTTAATTAACTTGGAAATGGCGCATGTATAATGGCGTATACTTTTTATCTCTGAAATTGATTTTTTCAAAGTTGATTTAGCTATTTTTGTGTGGTACTTTCATTGTAATGCATGCTGTGTCCTTAATAACTGTTGTTTCCTTATTTTCCCAGCCAGAATTTGGGCTCAATTCCAGTCAGGTCCAGAAATTTTGGAAGGATTCCATAGATTTTACATGGTCTGTCTCCACCCTTTGGGCATGTTTGAAACATCAAATGTCAGTTGGACACTGTTTCTGCTGACCTGAGGAGATTCTTTAAAATAATCTCATTAGACATATTTCTCTTCATAAACCCCTTTGGACATTTGGTACCTGGAAGTTGCTAGGTTCTGTTTACCTAAAAATGTTTTTGTTTTTTTTTTAATTTTTCCTGAATGAGTGCCCTATTTTCTAAGCTACTTTATCATTAAATATGAAGTGCACAATTAATTAGTAACATTTAAATTATATTCTGGCTGAGAGGAGACAGGGCTATACATTTTACTGTGAACTTAATTTTGTTCTCAGTAGGTAATACTTAGCTAATACTTATCTAATACTGAGCAAGCTTAGTGACTAGTGAAACTTCTCATGTGCATATTTGAAGTAACCTGTTTAATTTGGATCCCCAGGGATTAAGTAAGCAGTGAAATTTCCTATTAACAGCCCAAACTGTATAGATCTATAAATTGGTAATTTTTAATCTGGGGACTGTCTTTAGACAAAACCATATATAAACTAAGACAGGTGTATTACTAGACTTCTTTAATGATAAAGACACTGGTTTTATAGGTAATACAACTGCAAATAATCACCAATGCTTAGACTAGCAAATAGCTGAAAAATTCCTTTAAAAATAGAGACATAATGATTCTCATGGAATAGAAGTGATGTGATAAAGGTGATTAATTGTTGGCACTTTTAATATATTAGAAGTGAGGGAATGGGGATTAATATCCTGGTTATATTTCTTTAAATACTTCATAGAGGGTATTATTGATATTTTTTTTTCCCCACAAAAATAATACAGGGAGTTTTACATATGAATATGCATTTGTAAACCTAGAAAATGAGTTTAAAGTGGCACCTACTTATTTTTTAGCTAACATCTGTATTCATTCCAAGTAAAAATGAAATTTCTAGGGGTTAGTCTTTGCTGCTTAGCTGTTTCTCACAAAAGTTTGTCCTTTTTTTTCATCCGTGTATCCCAAATCGTGTTCTCAAAGAACAGAGATATTAATTAACTCAGGATTTATGCAAACAGAAATTAAATACAGTGCAGAGGTTAGGAGACAGATTTGCGAATTGTTCTAAAAGATAGTGAAATGAAGAATGTACCTAATGAAACTGCCAGTGTCACTAATTTAGGAGAGGCCACATGCATACTGGGATATGGGGTGGAATTGAAATGTATTTTGACAAACTGGGTGAATTGCTTTTCCCTCAAGAGGTCTAGAAGCCTGACCTATCAGGAAAGATTGAACAGCTTGGTGGCGTTTAGCTTAGAGATAAGTAGACTGGGCCATACATGATGACAGTCCTAAAATACTGCAAAGGCTTCTTCCAAAGAGTAATACTGTATTCTTCATTTCCGTGGGATTGAACAGCAGGAATTGAAGACTTGATTAAAATAATTAAACAGGGGATTTTTTTTCCTTACAAATAAAAAAATCTTTAAGGGCATTTCAGATAGAAAGATGTCATAATGATGAAGTGAAAAGATATCTGGCATTGGAGCAGTTGTCTTGTGATTCTGTGTGGAGTGTTCCCTGATGAAATGGAGATGATTTATCTTCTTTTATCATGACATGTGAAGAAGTGATCACTGAGTAGTGAAATCCTGTCCTACTTGTATTCCTCATAACTCTTACAGCTTATCTGTCAGCTGTATTATTGGTTCACTTGGTATTCTTACGTATACTGCAGTGAGAAGCTGTGCAGATTAAGTATTTGGAAACATTCTTTTTAGCTGAAATAACCAATTATATGTGGTACATTTGACTAAAGATATAATGATGAACTATTATTGTAGATTAGAAAAAAAATCCTATATCATCTTTAGAATTGTATTGTTCCCTACAGACACTTGGTTTTGGCAGAGAAAATTTCTCTCTTTCAAACATTGTGAACCCTCAAAGCTATGCTACTGAAACCATTATTCAGACACCAGTGAGCATTAGGAATGACATTAGAACTTGTTTTTATTAAAGTAAAGCATGGAAGATAATGTCAAGCTAATGCAGTTTTTCAGATAACCACCTGATTTGATTGTCCAGGAAATGTCTGGTGTGATGCACCTATGTATTTAGTTGTCTTGCTGTCTAGTGTTTGTTGAAAGTGCTGAGAGTGGGTTGCTCTAGGGTAGATCACCAGATATGCTGTGTTTCTGTTACTTGCAATTTGCCATCATGAAAATGGATATTTTTTTGTTCAGTGTGTGAATGTTTTCACCTCAACTTGACCTGTCAGCTTTTTTATTGCAGTCATTTTGCTACCTGTCACAAGTGAGGTTTTTACTACCTCTAGGGTCTTCAACATCCATATTTACATCGCAGGGAAGGGGATGGCATTCTCTTTAATATTCACCAGAATGTCCATTCTGAATGCCTTGCCCTTCACAGAAACAAATCTATGGAAGTTTAGTGAGCCACTACACATTTCATAAATTAATTTACAGTGCAAAAATTTACATATCTTAGTGAATCCTAGCCATGTTAGAATATCCTGCTCATGTTCCCTTTAAGTAACAATAAATTTTGGCTGTCAGTGTACGTCAAATCAGAGAGATGTAAATAATTTCTAACATGGCAAGATGCTCTTCAAGATTTAAAGGCACTTTAAAAAGTATGTAAAAATTTCAAGCTACTGTTAGTAGAGGGAAGCCATTCCAGAAAGAAATTAGTTTGAAAAATGCTTTTCCTGGGCATGTCAGAAGAATCTTCTCTCTGATATCTGAACTTTGCCTACTAAAATAAAGTTAACTCTTGGTAGTTCTCCACCAGCGTTGGATTGGTTCCCTCACCCGTTTATGTTGTAAGCATGTTTATTATTATAACCTTGAATTTTAATGGTGTGCATAAGGTAAAATGGAAGAGTGCACCTGGTGGAAGAGTCTTTTGAATGT
Source organism: Pezoporus wallicus (assembly GCF_028554395.1). NCBI lineage: Eukaryota > Metazoa > Chordata > Aves > Psittaciformes > Psittacidae > Pezoporus > Pezoporus wallicus. Next base: position 37,522 of record NW_026639532.1, on the reverse strand, counting down.
GTGTCTAATAAGGCGTGTCTACCCTAGTGCACTGCTAATGAATTTAGGGAAGAAATACATATAAAGATAAAAAGCAGTAATTATATAGACATATACTAGAACTGAGCAACAACAGGTTAGATACTAATGCTGTCATAATCAATTACAAAAGATAAATGTAGCAATTATCAGGATTGCCAACAAAGAAGAAAGCAGGGTCTTCTCTTTCAAGGTTAGACTAAAATGCAAGGTTTAATGAATGTATTAATTCTTTCAGTCAAGCACTGGTTTCTCCTTGGCCTTTTCTGAGAGGCTTGCATTCCCAGATACATGGCAAGGGGTAATGAGTTAAAACTTTAACAGGGAGATTTAAGTTAAATATAAGGAAGGAATTCTTTACTGTGAGGGTGGTGAAACACTAGCACATGGTGCCCAAAGAAGCTGTGGCTGCCCCACCCCTGGCAGTGCTCAAGGCCAGGTTGGACAGGGCTTGGAGCAACCTGGTCTTGTGGAAGGTGTCCCTGCCTGTGGCAGGGGGTTGGAACTGGATGAACTTTAAGATCCCTTCCTGATTCTACGACAAGTGTCCTGGCCTTAGTCTGTGGTCCAGCCTACTGATGTGTGGAGTGTTAGCCCTGTTTAAGGGCTAAGCACCCACCCAGCTGCTCACTCACATCCCTGCTTCTGTGAGCAGGAGGAGAAACGAGGATGAGAAAACTGACATGTAGAGATACAGACAGAGATATCGCTTCACAGTTACTGTCACAGTGAAAACAGACTTGACTTGGGGAAAATTACTTTAGCATAGTGGCAATTCAAGAGATGCTGGTAGTGGGAAATAAGAGGACAAACCTTAAACCAACAGATTTCGTTCCTCCCTTTCCAGGCTAAACTTCACTCCATCCCTCCAAACACCTCTACCTCTCTTCCCACACAGGACCAGGAAGGGGAGTGGGCCATATTCAGTACCTGGTGTTTTCTCTCTGCTCCTCCTCCTCCTCACACTTCACACCTTTCCTCTGCTCCAGGTTGGGTTCCTTCAGGAAGAATTTCTACCCAGCCATGGTCTCCCCCATGAGCTGCAGGAGAATCTCTGCTCTGTGATGGAGCACCTCATTCCTTTCTTTCTTCTGTGACCTGCTGTTTCTTGCTCTTTGCCCTTCCCACTCCTCCTCCTCTGCCTATCCAACAGTTTTTTCCCTGTATTAAATACACTTTCACAGAGACACCACCATCTTTGCCCAGTAGTGGGTCCATTGGAGCTGGCTGGAATTGGCTGTGTCCAGCACAGAGCAGCCCCAGCCTCTCCTCAGAGAGGTCACCCTACAGCACCAACCCCTGCCACTATTAAAACTTGCTGATTATGCTTAATACAGGATGTAACTGCTTTTCACCATTTAGAGAGATCCAGGTACCAGCTCATGTTCTTTATTTGAGTTATTTATGGAAATGATGATCTCACCAAGGGGTGAGGAGGCAGACCATACAGGCAAAGAAGAGGTACAAGTGTATTTATACATGCTGGCACTAATGGCCTGTTTTGATTGTTTATCTGGGTACACAGGTAATGAAAACTGAACTTCTTAAACCTTGAAGGCTCACTTACAATATTAATTTCAGCCTTTAGTGCTGAATATAACTTAGGATTTTAGACTAACCAACCTATCACTTCAGAGTGAATCTTCTCTTTCCTGTTCTGCTTGTTCTTGTTTGTGCAGCTGGCCGAGTGCAGCCTGTTCTCCGAGGGAGTTCAAGTCTCCCAAGGCTTTTCTCTCCTGCTGGTTAAGAACAACATCACTGCAAAAGCCCCTGGTGATTTCTCAGTCAGTAAATGACAATGCATCTCTTGTGTGCTGGAAGAATCAGAGCTACTGATGGAAACAAAATATTAATTATCTATCCTCCCTCTGCCAGTGCCTTTCTAATGCGTCTGGTTTTTCAACCCTCCCAAGAAAGAAGGCTTGCTTGTCTTTATACATATAAAAAGCCAGGAAGAATGTTACCTATTTTTGAAGCAGCATCTACATGTCTATCTTACATATTCTGAACTGCTCACATCTATGCAGATTGTACAGACATCCAAGTCAGCATGAGCAAAAGGAATTATATATAAGCTAACTTCCCAGACTTCATTTTTATTTTTGTGTACTTATTTGTTAAGGATGAAAAGGTGCATTATCCAAACCTTCTCTATGCTTCTGTATGCTTCTTCTCTAAAAGAACATATTTACAGGGAAGTTAACAAGGAAACTGCTTTTGGCCTGAGTGTTCACCACTTCTGTGATGCTGAAACTGGTTTGCAGACAGCTGTCCTCCTGTTGTCACTGCTAAAAAAAAAAGAAGTCTCTTCTCTGGTGTTGGAGCTGCCTCATCAGCTTTTTCTAGAGGTACCTGGGTGAGCAGCAGGATGCTTTTTTGCAGTGCTGACAGGTACCGCTGTTGCATTATGTCCCAGATTCTTGCCGTGATGGGAACCTTCCTCAGTGGCATACGGTTGCAGCAAATGTGCCGGTATTCTAGGGCAGTGGAGCACCACATGTCCATATGTTAACTGAATATCATTGCCCTTGTATGGTGTAACACAATTGAACCTCAACATGCTGTAAACGTAGTAGAATACATCAGTCTGTGTCAGGTCATTCTCTGATGAGTTCAAGTGAAAGTTATCAAAGCCTCTGACACATGATTTTCTTTTTGATACATTCAGTTCTTTTTGGAAAATGGTGCAATACAGGATCCGGGAGCCGTATGAACCACTGAGCCTTATGCCATAATTTTTTTCTCCTTGTAAAACTAAAGAGAATATTTCTCATCTACTGGTAAGTTACACTGGTCATGTAAACTGTATTCCTGTAATGACCTTCTTAAAATATACCTCCAAAGAAAGAGTATGAACTATTTCTGTTATAGAAGAGGTTGTGTCTGGTATGCCTTCTGTGAAGAAAGCTCAGTAGTTCCTAACAGCTTACAGCCTTTTTAAAATATGGTTTTTTTTTTGTTTTTTTTTGTTTTTTTTTTAATTTGTTTGTTTCTTTGTTTTCTTTTCTTTTCTTTCTTTTTCCTTAGAGGGACTACAGTAAATCACATATATGCGAACTGTGTAGAAATAGTGCAGATTTCGACCTGAGGTAAATTGGTGTATCTCTGTTGTCATACATAGTAGAGATATATTTGAATTGCATTTCTTTGAGGAATGTGTACCTGGAAAGAAATGAAACGTGGAAGGATCTTGAAAAAGTATATATGGTATGATAATCACCAATTAAAATTTTGTTTCAAAAAAGATAAATTAGAGTTGTAAGGTTGGACTGAGAAATCTGGATACAGCCTTTTTATGCTGCTTAAGGGATGGGAAGACAGCAATACCACAGCTGCTGTCTTGTTTCCTCATCTTTTCAGAATAGAGTTAGCTGCTATTTTCAAAAGAGGTGGAACAGCTCTGCACCATCTCTTATTCAATATTGGAAAGCAATGGAACGATGATCATATATACCGGTGATGCAGCTTCACTTTGTTATACAGGTGTGGTGGATGGGAAGGAGAGAGAAAGAATGAGAACAAGACAGTAAACATTGCTTAATCAAAGGATGTAGGTTGTCTCTGTCTTGCTCTTATCTTGCTATTACCCGTATTATGGCTGGTTTTCTGAAAATATTTGCTGCTGGAGCCAGTTGTTAAACTCAGCAGCGGTATCCATGGTAAGCAGGGAGCTTAGACATTTTGGAATTTAATGTTTGCAGCTGAAGTGAAATTGTGTTGTGGAGAACAAGGATTATTCTTAGTAATATGCTACATCACAAATACCCACATAATGGCTAATTTATTATATATATATATATCCCTCTATAAACAATGCTATTTCATGGTACAAAATGCTACAACATTACATCTACAGTAATGCCACTAGCCTAATGTAGTGATTTAAAAATGTACTAAGGTGTACTGCCATGTTAACTGGGTGGTAGTCATAAGGCCAAGAAACTATCAATATGTATTGAAGAGTGACTGTAGGTAAACCTAATAGTGGTAACTGAGTTTGTCACTTAGTAAGGAAAACATATAGGTTCTTATGACTGATTTAAAGGTATACTTAACCTGTTGCTGAATGTTTTTCTAATTGAACTGATTGATAGAGACTGGATGATTCACAAAAGCAGCAAATATGGGCGATAGAATGCTTAGTACATGAGTATGTGTGGTCTTTGAAAAATGTTATTTCCTAAAATATTGTCTGAACTGTACAATACTCATTGGCACATAAAGAGTGAAAACAAGACTAACCCCTAGTAGCACCGTAAAGAAGAATAGTAAAGAGATTCTGAACATTTTCTGATTTTTTTTTTCCTGACAAAATGCTCTAAGAAAGCAACAGGAAGGGGGTAAGAGGAGAAGTTACCTTCTGAAAAGCTACTGTGTGAATAAATAACTTTATTGGGTAAGTATAGCATGTCAACCCCAGTATAGAGTCCCTCCTAGCTCAGTTCAGTGTGTAGGTCAATGTTCTTGTCCCGCCTCTGCTGATGAGGAGGAAGATTCATCTGGCTTTTAGATAACCACTAAACCTATTCTAATCCCCTCAAATAAGGATAATTTTTTAGTTAGTCATTACTGTGTCTTTACAAGCTACTAATAACATTGAATATATTCAATGATTTAATTTATTCTATTTTTCCAAGATGTGGTATCTGTGTTGCACACCCTTTATGAAAAATACCCAGAATGGTAAGATATGGAAATGGCAAAGGGAAAAAAGTAGAAATAAGGCTTATCCTCTTAGTTTCCATTGTCCTCATCCTTTGAGTCTTTATCAGCTTTTAGCTTATCTCAGCTGCTTAGCTTTAAAGCAGAAGCCTGATCACCAAAAGACATGACATGCTTTTAAGTTTAGCTAGGCACAGTACGTCCTCTGTCAGGAAAGTGCTGAAAAACCAAAGAGGCTCTACAAATGCTTTAGCACATTCTTGAATATAATGGGGATCATATCATCTAGATTGATGAAATACCCAGCTATATGAGCCGTTAGGGGCAATCATTTAATAGATAACAAATTTCTTGGCCCTAAAGTGACAAACTGCATTATTGGATGTTTACATATGCTGTCTTTAATTATTTTACAAACGCACTTGGAACTGAACTGTTTTTGTGTAGAAGTCAGTAAGTGTTCTGCTACCAATTTCAAGGCAACCTAACCCTATAGAACTATCTTGTAACATTGCACTGGGAACTTTGCATTCATCAAGCATTATATTGTATCTATTGTCTAAAAAGCATCTGATTTGGCAGGGATAGATATTTTGTCTTGGCTGTGTTTTCTGTGAATGTGTCATTTAATTGGCTGTTGCAGGTCCAGAGAAACTGAACAGAATTGTTTTCGCTGAGAGAACTTCTTCGAGTTTACAGGCAAATCTCTGTATTAACAGAGCTTTACATCAAAATGATTTAAATTATTGTAAGAAAGCAGTGGAACTGCCAAAGAGACATTTGAAGTGTATCGTATTCAGGATTTCTGGGAATCTTGTTTCTCATTACATGGTTATTTTGAGTGGTTTTCAACAGTCACTGGCAGTGAAGGATTTGTCTGAGGACACTTAGAATGATTTGCAGTGTGGTTTATTGTGGAGCTGTAGCCATTTCTTTATTAATAGAAAGCTATAGAAAGTCTGTAATTTATATGTCTTTAATTCTCTTTATGCTATTAAAGTAGAATTCCTCACACATTTGCACTTTTACTAGTTTTTCTGACAAGAAAATTGTGATACGTAGCTTTTGGCTAGTATGTAGCCTTTGATCCATGGACTGAGATAATACACAGCTAAGATGGTGCTGACATGAAAAAGAAGTACCAGCCTTTGTCCCAGTAAGTTTAAATGTTAAATATGAAGCGGGGAAAAAAAAAAAAAAAAGAAAGAAAAAAAGAAAGTGTAGTTGTAGTTCCGGATACAGTGTATAGATGCACTGGAACAGAAGATGATTATGAAACAGTGTGGGTCAGCCAGCAGTAATCATCACACATGGGCCCACATAAAACATAGCATTAGCCTACAGCTTAATTCTAGTGGGAAAAGTAATTTTGCTGATGACATACAGGAAATGGTACCATAGTGAAAGCCAGTAGTAGTTAAAGGAGAAAGATTTTTCTTTGAAAATACAGAAAAAGTAATGCAAGTTTGCATCAAAGACTAGTGTTTACATGTTAAATTGAAAGCAATGGATGGGTTGTAATGGTGCTGTGAAGGTTTTGAGTATTAGAAATGATGGAATTTAATGATACTTTTACTGCTATTCTGAGCTTTAATTCCCTTATTTTATTCCCCTTATTTAAGAAAAACTGCATAACAACATGAACACTGGTAGGATTTTCAGTTCTTTATAACTTCATGAATGCCTTGCTTGTCTATAAGTAATATAACATGCTGTGTGATATGTTGTGCTTGTCTTTTCATCCACAAAGCTCAGCATGTGAAAGTAACAAGCGGTATTTGACACCTGTACTGTATTGAAGAAAACCAATTTGTAGTAAGTGGTAGAAGCATACTCCAGTATTTATTTTGCTAGAGGAAGGCAGAGCTTTTTCTTAACTATGGTCTCTGTGATTTTTTTTTCCCTTTTTCTTTGCAAACAAACTTATTAAATAATATTTCTATATGTGGACATGAGAAATTATTTTCAGTGTTGTTAATGTGCGTAAGTGTGCCCTTGCAGGCCAGAAAGCCAGCCATGTCCTGAGCTGCATCAAAAGGAGCTCTCATGAACCCCCCCCCCCCTGAAATGCTGCATTCAGCTCTGGGGCAACAACACAAGAGGGACATGGAGCTGTTGGAGTGAGTCCGGGGGAGGTTGCAAAGATGGTCAGAGGGCTGATGCTCTCCCATGGAGACAGGCTGAGAGAGCCAGGCTTGTTCAGCCTGGAGAAAAGCAGGCTCTGGGGAGACCTTCTAACAGTCTTCCACTACCTAAAGGGAGCTTCCAAGAAATCTAGAGGGGGGCTTTTTACAAGAACAAGTAGTGATAGGACAAGGGGGAACAGCTTTAAACTGAAGTAGGAGAGATTCAGGTTAGATATAAGGAAGAAGTTCTTCCCTGTGAGGGTGGTGAAGCCCTGGCACAGGTTATCCAGAGAAGCTGTGGCTGCCCCATCCCTGGTCAGGTTGGACAGAGCTTTGAGCAGCCAGGTCTAGTGAAAGGTTTCCCTGCCCATGGCAAGGTGGAACTGGATGAGCTTTAGTGTCCCTTCCAACACAAACCATTCTATGATTCTATGATAATTCCAAATACAGTTTTGATGAAAAAATACAGAGGTGTGATAGCAAGACTTTGACCTCTACTCAGAATTCATTTTGTAGCCCAAATACCTGCAACTTGATTTTGATAGGAATGAGGAGTATCTGCAAATTGCTATGTTACAAAGAACATCTTTACTTAAAAAATGACACAGAAGCCATTGTGAAGTCACATAAATGTCAAAAACTTTATGTGGGCTGTGGGCACGTTTCACTGAAGATTTTCATCTGGGCTTGTGTCAGTGCTGAGAGAGGGCGCTTGAAATGCAGGCTTTGTGAGAATTTACATCCTTCTGTATAAAAAAGACAAAATTCCACTCAAATGAATGCATTGCTACTGGGGTTAACAATGCAGAATATGGCACAACTTACTCCTTTCTAGGAATGATGGCTCTCATTCTACCAGGTGGGCACCAATAGTGCACTGTGTTAACCTGTAACTGTGTTGTGCACGTGTGGGGCTGCACTCGCGGTGTCTGTGTTACATGCATTTGAAGGCGAATAAATTTTCAAGAATGATCCATTTTTTCTCTGCTCATGCGTTTTTGCACTGTCAGAATATTTTTGTGTTGTGTAAAATCTGAACACACCTTCCTGCACACCTGATATCACCTTCCTGCAATGAAAATACAAGCTTTACTTTTGAGGCATATATTTTCAGTCCCAGCTTACTTTAATTCATCTTTTCTCTCCATCCACTGGTTTTAGAATAACCTTCAGTGACTTCTTCTGTAGTGGGTTTCAAAGCCAGTAGTAGTGATTGAGAGTCAGCTCTTGCCATGATATTTTTGTCTTTTAAATTTAGCACTCTTGAAAAAAAAAAGCTTTTCCTGATGTTACTTTCAAACACCTGGACTGGCAAGCTTTGAGAAGAAGAACTGACAGAGTTTATCACATGTTCAGGTTTCAGGATTCCACTAGAGAGTATTTTTTTGTAATCAAATGCTTGAAATCTGGTGCTGTCTAGTTATACCAGTTAGTTTATTTCCAAGATGCTCCTGTCTGTTGAAGTTTGCTGCCTTCAGCAGTATCGCAGACCATTGTTTCCCTTAAGCTTTGTAGCACCAGCCCTACTAGTCCAGGCATCTGGCCCTGGTCTAGGAGTGATATCAGGAGAAAACTTGAACTTTAATCTGTTCTGCAGATTGTACATACTCTGACACTTAGAGCAAATGAGCTGGAAGAAGTGCCCTCCTTCCCACTGCTGTCATCATGTTTTAGGAAAATGGTCTGACATGTATCAGAGGTGGACTTCTAGACACAGCTTAATGGGAAACAGTCTTATTCCCTCAGGAGCTGCATACATTTGGAAAGCGGTGAAGTCAAGTCATGTACATTAGTGTTTATATTTGGAGGGTCTTGCAAAATAAAATTCTTAAGATAACTGTACACATCTGCTACATGTGGAGCACTGGTGACACAGCTAACGTTTTCTATGATCTTCTATGTATTTACAGCTTTGAGCAAAAGGATTTATTGGCAATTCAATTTTCTGTATAATAGGCAGACAATGCAAAATGCAAAGCAGTAATTCCATATTATGTTAGAAATGCTCTGTCACCAGAGCTAATGACTTTTCACACCTGGCTTGCAGGCATTTGGAGAGAAATAACATGTGCCATATTGTAAAATGTGGACTTAATGAACATGCAAGCATTATATTATACCAAATGTAACAATAGATGTGACGGCAAGCTACTTAAGAACATGTCACAATATTTTGTTAGTAACTGATTTGCCTTTGGCAATGTTATGAGGACAAATGTAGACATTTAATTTCCAGTCTAAGAATAAACAGAAAATGTTCATCATGTGCATGAACATGTGTATATTTTAAACAGCTATGCCAATATTTTTGTTTAAAGACAGTAGTGGTGTTTTCTTTTTTGATTTTGATTTTCTCTACCCCCCAAGATTTTACTAAAGAATTCAGTAGCAGTTCTTAATTTGACTTTGATTTAACTTTTCTGTTATTTTCTGGAGACTTCTGTTGAAGCATTCCTTTCAGATCTCACTCCCACAGTTGTTGCAGAAATGTTGTGCACAAAATAAGAAATAAAAAAACCCATAAGAACTAAAAAAGAAATCCTTCATTAAAGCACAAATGAAATTAGTTAAAGACTTCATATAAGCTTGAAGTGTTGTGGAATTATTATTTAATCCCACATAGTCTTAAGAACATGGGTAATATCACTCACTGGTCATCCAAATTACTGCAGGTTTGATTATTTATCATGGCAATTCCATGGTGAATAAACCAAATGTATTCTGCTTTTGCTAGTGATTCTAGAACAGGGAAAAATGCAGGCTAGGTCACTGGGCCAGTAGCCAGAAGATAATTTTCCCCTCTTTTGATACAGACTTGTTTTAGAATCTGAAAAATGCAGCGAAGTAAAACAAAACAAGTAGCCAATTTTTTGTTTTTCATCTGGTAACAATTTTGTATTGTTGGAAGCAAGCATATTAGTGGAACCCTGTTCTGTAGAAATGTTTCAGAATGTTAGCATTAATCCACTGGAATCCTCTTTCTGTAGGTCCTTAGAGAAAGGTTGTATTCACCTTCTGTCAAAGGAATGTATGTTCTGAAGCTTCTTGTTAGTGGTCACTGTGCATGAGCTATAGAAACCCCTTGAGAATTGGTATGTAACAATGCACAGCCTCTGCCTTTGCTTTGGTGTGCTATGTAAACTATGTAATGGCAAACTAATGCAAGGCCAGGAGGCACAGGTCACTGCTGGTGAAGCGCAAATGATGTGCAAACATTTACAGAGGTGGTGGAACACTGCTAGTATCTTTCTGGTCTGAAGGTGAAGAGCTTGTCATTACTGGAGCTTTTGTAGAAGTACAGTCACAGGTCTTCATCAAAGCCAGTCTTACTCTTAAGCATATGCATCGCTGGGCCAAAGGGCTTTCTTACTTGCCTTCTTTGGAGGGGTATTTCCCTGCTGAAGAAGAGCAAGAATAAAATGCTTTATGCAATTCTTCTTAAACTTTGTGTTAGCCATGTGGACTGCTTATATTCTCTACACCACCATTCAGATCAGCAAGTGCATTTTTATGTGCAGTCACCATCTTTCATTCAGGTCTCTGCTACATAAAAATGTAAGGTCCATAAAGAATCTGATTGAGGGGGGCTAGCATCAAAATATAAATTATTACAATATACATTATCCCAACAAAATGTATAAGCCTATCTCCTGGTCTGCTTAGACTCTTTAGTAAGTCAAGCAGTTCTCTTGAATTACGACAATTCTTAATTCCAAGCACATTTTTGGTATACAATTAAACCACACTTTTTTATAACAGTAGTATAACATGTGTCATCCATAGCAATAGAGCTAAAGAAATCACTGTATTCATAAATCAAATTGACATTTTGAAAGGTTAACACGAGAGCTGCTTTGCTGTCTGTAATCCATAAAAAAAGGATTTCAAGTAATTAAAATCTCTGATGTGGACATTCCTTATTTGGTGCTAGAAAGAATAAAATGGAGTAGGTATAGACAGGAGATAAATATAGATTAAAACAAGCCTTGCTTCTAGGAGTTCTTATCTACAAGTGCTATTATCAGTGCACATGTATTTCTTGGTTCAGACTGTAAATGAATTAAAAACATAGCAAGCATTTCTGAGAATTTGCAAGTCTGCGAAAGAAGAGAAAAAACAAGATACATGCCCATATTTTCATATGAACAATATATGAGAAATAACTGTTCAGTAATACTAGATGTTTTACTTGCCTGATACATAGACGTTTGTTTTTTCAAAAAGATGTAAAATATTCATAGATTCCTGTTATTTATGCTTATAGAATTAGATGAAGTCTCCCTCGTGTTAGATCTTCTTACTGTAAAATAGAAGGGAATAAAAAGAGCATTTGAATACAACCATTAGTTCTTTGGTGAATTTGTTATGAAGTTACACGTTCTTGTAGGTACTGTTAATTACTGATTAATGGTGATAAGTGTTTTGCTATTCATAACCAAACCATGATAGGACAACAACCTGGCTTCAGTTCTTCCTGTAAAAAAAAGTTCTTTCTGTGATTAGTGAAAGGGAGAAGCCTTGTTAAGCAGGTTAAGGAGTGTCATTGATGTAGCTCTCGGAGAAGGAGTAAGGAAGGTTGCCTCAGAAGTCTGTGATCCCTCATTTTTGTAGGTTTTGTATTGGTTTCTTTTCCTTATTAGACGCGTATAAATGTTATAGATGGTAGGACACGTCTGAACTTTTCCATAGGACTGAAAGGACTAGTTTATTGTGTTATGAACTAGGCTTATAAGAATGGGAATGTTGGCAAGCTGAAATCTTTTAAGTTTCTCAAGCCATTTGATTCAGGTCAGTCTTGCTTGAGACATTACTTTCAGAAAAATTAGGATATTGAAGCTTCCTAGACTGAGCACAGATTGAAAATGTTGTCTACTTTTTTTTTTTTCTTTTTTTGGTAGGCAGTGATATATAGTGTTTTCACGCATAACTTTAGCTGAAAAGAATATAGCCAGATCCATATCTAATTGTTTCTGTGTGATTGCCCTGCTCTCATACGTTTGCTCAAATGGTACAGTTGCATAGCTTTGTCTTTGATGATTAATAGTGTAGTTAGCTGGCATGGTGGGCTTTAGACTAAAAAACACTGGGGAGGGAGTGATTCCTCAAAAAGTAGCTAAGGAAGTTGTGGATGGAGCAGGCAAGCCAAGGGGTGATGGGAGCAGAAGGGGTAGAGTAATCAGCAAAACAGAGCTGAAGAGCAGTGTCTTTGAGCATGGGCATGTAAGCCTGTACTGGGGAACTGGCATGATTGGGTGCCTCTCTGAAATGCCTATACACTAATGCATGCTGCATGAGTTAGAAGTATGTGTGCAGTGACAGGGCTATGACCTCACTGGGTTCTAGAAAGTGTGGTGGGACTACACACACAGCTGGAGTGCTGTGATGGATGAATACAGGCTCCTTACGAATGACAAAGCAGGTAGGCAAGGAGGCGGAGCTGCCCTTTCCATGAGAGAGAAGCTGGACTGCACGGAGCTTTGTCTGGGGTTGGGTAAGGAGCCGGATGAGAGCTTGTTGTAAAGAGTAGCAGTCAGACCAGCATGGTTGCGGTTGCAGTGGGCATCTGCTATAGACCTCTTGACAGGGAAGAGGTAGTAGGTGGGACCTTCTTCAGATGACAGGAAGGGGCATCACATTCCCAGACTCTGGTCCTTATGGGGAACTTTAACTGTTACCTGCTTGAGGGACAACACGGAAGCATTCAAGCAATCTCAGAGATTTTCTGGAGTGCTCTGATGACAACTTCCTGACATGAGTGATTGAAGAACCAACAAGAAAGGTGCTCTGCTGGACTTGTTACTTGAAAGCAAGTGATAGATGTGAAAGTCAAGGATGCCCTTGGCTGCACTGTAGTATAGATAGATAGGGTTCATGATCCCATGAAGAGGGAGGAGGACAAAAGCTGTGCTGGGTTTCAGGAGAGCAGACCTTGGCCTCTTCAGGGATCTGTTTGGAAGAATCCCATGGGATACATCTCTGGAGAGGAGAAGATTCCATGAGAGCTGATTGATTTTCAAGGGTCACTTCCTCCAAGCTCAAGAAAGGTTCATCCTGATAAGCAGGCAATGCAGCAAAGGCAGCAGTGAGAAAAGCTAAATAGGGCAGGGGTACTGGTGACAGAAGACATAAAAAAGGATGAGGTACTGAATACCTTCTTTGTCTCAGTCTTCAGTGGTAAGCCTTCTGGAATCTCAGGCCCCTTAGACCAGAGTAAAAATTACTTTCTCTCAATGGAGGAAGTCTGGGGTAGGGAGTATTTAAAGAAACCAGACATACATAAGCCCATGGGGCCTGATGTTTTGGACCCGCAAGAACTGAGAGATGTGTCTGATGTCATTGCAAAGCCATTCTTGATTACATTTGAAAAGCATTAAGGAAAGGCTCGTGAGGACTAGAAGAGAGCAAATATCACTATTGTCTTGAAGAAAGGCAAGAATGACCATCTGGGAAACTACAGGACAGTCAGAGCTTCACCTCCAAAGTCAGTCCATTACCTGCAAGGTGATGGAGAAAAGTGCTTCTTAAATCAGTTGCATGGTGATGATGCTAAGGGAAAGCAAAGGGTATAGTGCTGTAAAGCACCTCTAAACAGCATAATTAGTATGATTATTTTGTTTTCCCCAGGGTCTTACAGGCAATGTCCTTACACATCTTAATATCGCTGTTGTAGGATCCTTTCCAGAATATTCTGGAGATGATGGTATTGCCACTGATTGAAGTGACCTTTTTAACCTTTGCCATCCCTGAAGCATTGCAGCTGCTCATTCCCAGATCAAGGGGAAAATTTTTTGCCTGTGTTCTCAGTACTAAACCTGTATAGTATCCTTCATTTTATATTCTGTTCAGGCTTTTCCATTTTGCACATTTGTCCATCTTACAAAAATTCTCTCCTTCAGCTATTGTTTTTCTTGACTCCTCTGTGCTTCTGGCAGGTAGCGTGTTCTTCCCTGTATGAAAACCAGAACATATTTGTTTTTGGGAACATGGTGGGGAAGAATTGATCTCTTTAGCATGATTCAAATTCAAATAAGCTAAACACGACACGAGATGTGGTTTTGAGTCTGTGGTGACAAGTCCTTCTAATTCCTCCTGCTTTTCTGCTTTTCTGATAGAAGAAACAATGACAGCAGTTACAACTACACTGTGATTTATGGTATTGTTATTTGTCTAAAGAGGATCAGTCCTGAAACTGACCCTTTTGGCTATGATCTTCTCACTGTTGTCATAGGTGCTTTAAAGAGGTGGTGAAAGAATGGAAAGGGACAAAAAATAATGCAGGTGGTATGTTCTTGAACTCTTGACTTCCAGCAGCTGCATTTTAAAATCTGTTGCTCCGCTTTGCTGGTATGTTTGTGAGGCCTCTCCATTATGTGTGCAAACACAATCTTTTTTATAAGCTTGTCTTGTCTGCTTATATTACAGGCATCACCTTCAGATGTGGGGCCACCACAGCCATTAAATCAAGAATATTTAGCTATTATTTGTAATAAATGTCAGCAGGGCTGAATTGAAGCCAGCAGGAAATGTTCAGGGCAGAAAACATACTGACATTCATTCATGCAAATTTGTACCACTAGTAGAATTAATCATAAAGAGGGAGGGTAGAACATAGACTGCATTTATATTACTGGTTTGGCCAATTGTGATTCATCATGAAAATGAGGACTATAATGGGTAAGCAGCAGCCTAGTGACAAAGACCCACATGCAAAAGCTAATTAGGTGAGTATAATTTCCAAGACAAGACATTTAAGAACTTTTTTTAAGTTACAAAGGGTCAGTGTATGAGGGAAATTAGAACTGCAGCTTATCACATTTTAATTGGTAATTCAATCAGAATTAAAAAAGGAATAATTTATTCAGGCAACTTGTGATATTTTTATTTTTTTCTGCCTCTTTCCACAATGTGGAAAGATCTGTTCTCCACACTTTTTGATCAGAAAATGATAGCAGTAGGAAGTTTTCTAAGACAAAATTAATAAATCCTTTCTTTTAACTTCAGTATCATATACTCTATGAGACTTACTAAGTATATCATAATCAGAAGATAGGATGTGAATTATTGTATTTTAAGAGGATCAGGTTCCTTTGACAGGTATTACTGCGGTATGGGAATGTTTTGCTAGATTGTGGCTGGAGATAACCACCATAAAGATTCATCTTGATCAGAAAACAGGAGGATATCTAATGTTAGGAAAGTTAGAGGTCCAGAAGTTGCTGGAAAGCCAGACCACCACCACTTTCACTGATTTTGAACCCTGTAGCCTGTAGAGCTGACATGAATAGAAATGGCTTCAGGAGTCCAGCTGTTTAGTGCTGCTGACACAGACTGGGAGATAAACTCTGGTGACTAGTGGATTCAGCTCTTAATAGCGGAGTTTTGCTCATGGAAAATATAAACAAAGTACTCCCTTCCCCAGCACCATTCTTTGCAAATTCCAAGAGAGAATACACATTTAATTGTAAATATATTTAATACTTACCATTTGAAAAAGGCATGAGGATATGTATTTTTCAGTAATTGCATTCCTTTGAATTCCTATAGAAGGAGACTAATGACAGACTTAGTTGTCACTAGGTCAGAATCTGGTGGATGGCATATTAGAAAATCATTACTTGATAGAATTAAAAAAACATTTAAACCCCATTAAATGTATCTCAGTGCAATATTTGTTGGAGCCTAGAAACCAGAATAATCTGTAGAAAAACTGTAATTACTGTTTTCTTGCACAAGATGCAGTCATTTGCAGCAAGCCCTAAGGAATATTATAATGTGAATCTGTAAGTGATAAAACTCAGAAAAGTATTAATGTTATATTTTATTATTCCTGAAACACGGAAAACCAGAGGATGAAAGTATATATTTTATTACCTCTTTCTAATATCTTGATACAAAAAAAGAAAAGTCTTAAACCTGTTCCTGAAGAGATTAAAAAATAAAACAGCTGAATGGAGCTGACATAAAAATGTTAGGGGAATTTAGAGACAGTGACTATTCTCACAGTTCTTCAGTTGTAGAATTAAAAAAAAATGAGTTAGAGCATGAAGCTGAAATAAATTCATAAAATTAAAATAAAATTTTTTTTTTCATGTGATGTTCTTTCAGCCAAATGTGATTTTCAGAGTTGTGAATTTGCTGAAGTGCCAACAGATCAAATGTAAAACAAATATTCTGAAAAAAATTTCCATTCTCACTGTTTATAATTATTGCACAGAGTGTTATCAAGCAGACTGGGAGGATATGTAAACAAAAACACCTTTCAAAGTGCCAGAAGCCGTCACTGTAAATTGTTTTCTAAGAGCTTTGTTTTTAATTGTGAAGCTGGGGGATTTGGTCAAGGGGAAATGAATAATTCCTGTTAAGTGAAATACAGCTTCTCTTCACATAATTCATGAATTCACAAAGCTGCTTAGCTCACAGTACTCAGTTATCATTAACATGATATGCTAACTGAAATAAATCATAATCAAAGCAATTGTTTTATTTAGGGAAAAAATCCTTTTTTTTTTTCTTTTATGCTGTAAGTCGTATTCTTAAGGTTTTTTCAATCCTGACTACACTGTGTCTTAGGGTCAAAGGGTTTTATTGCAGAAATGCACAGAAACAATAGAGTTCACATGAGAGTTGAAGAGATCTGATTTTTTACCTGTCCCATGTTTTCAGGATGTTCTGCGAGCTTTAGACTTGCAGTTAAATTTTATTGAACATGAGAAATCTGCTGAGCAGGGTTGTTGTATAGGAACGTGATAAGCCCACCGTTGGAGTAATTTAAGCAGTTCTGCTTTCTTCATCTCAAGATGGAAATAATAGAGCTAGACGAACAAGCCAAGGCAGCTGAAATGATCAGTGGGATAGGGAAGCTGCCTTATGGGCAGTGACAATAAAATCAGTGAATATGAGAAGGCTGAGAGAGTATGATCAAGATTTACAGATTCATCAAGGTGTTGCATAAGGTGAATCACATACTGCTGTCCACTAGATAACATTATAAATAGGAGCATGCACTCTAATTAGGAGGAGAATGACTAACTAGTAAGATGGAAGACTAGTAAGATGGAAGTCAGCTAGGCCAAAAAAAAAAAAAAAGGAGAAAATACATTCATAGACAAGAAAGAAGTCCATGAAAAGATTCTGGAGGAACAGGCTGTGAACAGTCCTCCAACACCCATAACATGATGATGACCTTATTTGTTGGGGGAGTATGAGGAAAATGGACTGAAGATAATAGCCAGGTGCTTGTGCTCTTCTTAAATAGCATCTTCTACTCCTGCTGTTGGAGGCAGAGTCCTAGTTTCTGAAACATTTATCTGAATAGGTATGGCATTTCTGATGCTCTTAAATGTTCTGTTTAGAGGATGCCTAAAGAGGATCATATAAAATGCCCCATGAGTTTTTTCCTCCCAATAACACTGAGGCATTCTCCTGAGTTCAGCAGTAGCAGTCATTTTTCTCCTTCTTAGTAGCTGGTGCAGCGCTATGTTTTTGACTTTCAGTCTGGGAGCAGTGCTGATAACACCGATGGTTTTAGTTGCTGGTCAGAATGTTTACTCTGACCAAGGACTTTCTGAGCCTCATGCTCTGCCAGGGAGGAGGGGAAGCCGGGAAGAAGCAGAGACAGGACAGCTGACCCAAACTAGTCAAAAAGGTATTCCATACCACAGCACGTCATGCCCAATATATAAACGGGGCAGTTACCCGGAAGGGCTAGATTGCTGCTCGGTCGGGCTGGGTATTGGTCAGTGGGTGGCGAGCGGTTCTATTCTCTTCCCTTGTTATTTCCTTTACCGTTATTATTATTGGTGGTAGCAGCAGTGGTTTGTGTTATACCTTAGTTACTGGACTGTTCTTATCTCAACTCGTGGGAGTTACATTCTTTCAATTCTCCTCCCTGTCCCTCCAGAACAGGTAGGGGAGGAAGGTGGAGGAGTGAGCTAACAGCTGCGTGGTTTCTGGGTGACAGGCTGGGCTTAAACCAGGACAGGCATAAAGGTCAAGGAGGCAAAAAATGAGTTATCAAAGAAGCTAGCACTTGGTTAAGCATAGGTTACACTGTTTATAAAATGAATTTTCAGGTTAAATTAGGCAGTTCCAGTAATTGAAACCCAAATCCTTGATAAATCTAATGCAGATACTGACATGTCTTAGCTATCTGTGTAAGAATGTGTATATATTTAATTTTCAAAAATTTCTCTTTTGTCTCATTGAATAACAGTGTTTTATACCAGTTCAAAAGCTGCCAGTGTTATTAAAGAAGTGGTGGACAACTCATTAAAAATATTACAAAAAATAATGAGTTGAGTTGTGTGCCCAGTACACTGGCATCTATCTAGGAGTTATAAGCCTAAAAATTAATGTCTTCTTTCTTGTGATGTTATGAATTTATATTTATTAGCTTTTCTTGGAAATCCTGAGAGGTATGAGGTAATCAAAATAAAAAATAAATAAAAGTAAACCTGAAATTGTTGTTGTACAATTCTGATAGATTAACTTCTATAAAAATCTTAGTATAGCATCTCCAGGACTGCAGTCAGTACTGAAGTTTGTTAATGTAATTGGCTTATATCTGGTTTATAATGTCTGGATCCCATCTTTCTTACAATTAAAAAACCCCAGATTTGCTTTCCTGCTTCTGTCTCATTTCCAGGAAAATCAGCTGTAGCATCAGGAGGGTTAGGTAAATGCATACCAGTTATCTCATGGCTCCTTGTGAAGTGGAAAGAAAAATGCACTTCTTACTATACAACTGTGGCTCTCTGAGTGCTTCAGTGTAAAGGATTCTCTGCTGTGAGTGCCAGGTGGCAGTTCAGTGTCTCCCAGCAGATTTCTCCCCTATAACACAAGGTAAAGAAACTTACTTCTGTGTGCCCTGGACTGGATACAGTAAGACCAAATAAATGTATCTGTTATGGTATACAGTGAGTGAGCAGTTGAGCCCCAGCTGGGAAGCAGAGCCTGCTTAATCATTTTGGTTCTTATTTCATTGCTTCAAGGTTGCATTCTGCCTGGGTAAGGAAATACTTAACCTTACTGTCTTGCTTAATGTTAAGCAATCCACTCAGTGGATTTAAGCAAGAGCTTCAGAAATTTGATAAATGGGGCCCAAATAAAACTCTATTTATCTTCTTCTGTTTAGCAGTGCATCACTATTGACCCCTTTCTGATGCGTGTTGTCAGAATGTGGGACTGACAGGGAATTTTCCAGCCAAAGCAGTAGCTGGTACATTATGGCAGACAATAAAATCTGGGTCTTTATGTTTGGTAACTAATATTTTGAATGAGGACTCATTTGTTACTGTTTTCAGAAATTGAAATTTGCAGGAAAATTCTGAAATAACTGCAGTTAACTAACATAAGGAACAATGTCTTCTGAGATGGCTCCTGGTCTTATACTGATGATAAATTGTTCTACTGAGTACATTATGCATCTGTGACTCATTAAATCTTTATAAACAGTAGTAAACAGCTAATAGGGAGAATATATGTCCTCCATTTTAATGATACTTGTGCTGTCACTCTTCAAAAGCGTGGACTACCCATTGTAGTTACTTGGCCAAAAATGTTTTGTATACCTGTTTTACTCTGTGCATTTGCTTAAAGATATACTAATCTATCTGCAGTATGGAGGCGTGCAACAGTTTGCAAGTTTACAATTATTTTGCCTATTATTAGACCCTGGTCAGAAATAGAAGTTACTCTTGTGTAATACAGCTAAATGACAATTAATAAACTGAAATTTAAAAATATTTGTTGAAACAATACTCGTTAGAAACTCATTATTGAAACTGTAACTCATTAGATTTGAATTTTTTTTTTCCCAGAAAATTTGTGTGTGAACACACAAATTTTGGAGTGCTTGTTTGGAACTTTAAAAAGGTTAGAAATGGAAATGTAGTCTATACTCGCATAATCCTGTCGGTTTAAGGTATGTCTTTCTCCCAGCCTTTTATACTGAAATCCTAAAAATGTCTAGGTAATTTTAAATGTTTTGGGTTCTTATTTTGACATTTCAGATGAAGTATTGTATGGGAGGCCCACAGTGAAAAGGAAGGTGCAATGGCTCGGTTGATTTGTGATGCAGAGGATCATATACTTCTCAATGAGTTAATACTGCTTCAAGTACTCTAACTTAGAATTGGGGGGATGCTTTCTGCCTTTTAGCTGAATAATAAAACTGTGTTCATTATAACTTTTAGTCATTGAATATTTTATGGTACATTTTGCAAGAATAGGTGTGAGGATGGAGGCACGGACCCAGAGGTAGAGTGCAAGCTGGATGGTTTATTGAAAAGATTACATGATATTTATATGCTTCCAAGCAATTAGCCAAGCACATCTATGTTTGCCTTGCGGTTACATCAGGTGAAAGGTCAATCTGATTTTCTTATTGACATCCTCTTTCCAGTTCCGATGTCCTTGTTCCTTGCCAGTTCCAACATCTTCCAAGTACCAGTCAGGGGCAGGTCACTCTTAATTGCCTGCTGTAGTTCTTCCTTCTCATGGCCACTCTTAATTGCCAGCTGTAGTTTCTCCTTCCCATGGTCTCTGGCAGCTTTGATACATTCCAACCCCCACAATTTCCCCTTCTTGTTTTTGCAATGCAGTATACACGTCTTTCAAAAGCTTGGGATATCTTTCGCTGCATACATTGTAGTAAGCAAGGCAGAATGCATATAATGGCAAAGACAGCAAGCAAAACGATCATTCCTCCCTTAACCAAAGTCAATAACCACCCAGTTATGCCCCAATCAGAGAAGAGTGATGATAACCAATGTTTATCATCCTCCCTTAACTTCATTACACTGTCTTTTAACTTACGGATACTTTCATGTATGGATTCTGAATGGTCTGACAAATTCATACAACACATTCCTTCCAAAATTTCACACCCATGTCCACGCACTAAGAGGAGAAAATCGATTGCTGCTCTATTTTGCAAAATCGCATGTCTTATAGAGTCAACATCAGTGAGCAATGCAGAGAGAGCAGATGCTGTAGCATTAGTTTGTTTACCAAGCCATTGAATCCTAACTTATTCAATGTTGCCAAAGCTTGAGCGCTAGCTACTCTGGGAGCTAAAAATGAAGCAGCTATTGTTTCACCTGAGTTCCAAAAATTTACTTTGTCGTCGCAGCTCGGTTGAAAAGCGTGCTTTGACCTTTGAGAACGCAATCCTCGTTTATTTATTATCATAGTGTTACTAGCGATAAACATGCCTAAGGTCCCTACTGCACACAGGCCATCCTTTATACGGGATAGCACCCTTTGCCAGGCCCGATCTTGTGGCAACTGAGGCATGGACTCTATTTCTGGCTACAAACAAAATCCCTTATTGAGTGAGCTTACAGGATTTTATAGTATTCTGCTTAGCAGTTAGTAGGGGTTAGTTCCTTTGGTACTTTTCCATCACAAATCAATTTTATTGATCATGCACTCTTTCAGCCAATCACATTACTGTCCACACACGTTTGCTCGAATAATTATTTCTAAACATAGTTCTCTGCTATCACTACTCATTACAATCTCACTTCCACTTCCCCTTGACTACACATTCTTTATCTTGTCTTAATCATCCTCCTGTTTCCAAATGTACAGTCCTCAGAAATTATCTTGATGCTCTTTCTTCGGTTCCACCCGATGTTCTTTCTCCAGTTCTTCCCGACTTACCCCGTTCACTTCTCCCAAGGTTTGTGGCTGGTAAGAGTCCAGATGCCCGGGCTCTCATCCAGGTCTACTGGCGCAGCTTCTTGTGCAGCATTCCCCTCATCTCCCCCTTCTTTATAAACTAACAAAACATTGTTAATAGATTTAGCAAACAAACGATTTACACAAGCAATTAAACAAGGAAGTTTGATTAAAATACATAGAGATTTTTACACAGGTTAATGTGATTTTAATAATGTTTTTCAAGCATGCACCTATGCCCTATTCTGACAGCAAACTTTCTAGCCAATTCCAGCTAGTCTCCACTCGCAACTTCTGAACTCCGTCCTTTAGGTTTTGAATTGCATCATGGACAGACTCAGAATGATTAGACAGGCTCATGTAACACATTCTATCAAAGTCTTTACATCCATGTCCTTGAGCTAATAGCAAAAAATCTATGGCAGCTCTATTTTGAAGGGTAGCGTGTTTGGCTGAATCTTTATCTGATGTTAAGAGACCACTGCTGTGGGTGAAAGACCTGCGGGGCAGAGGCTGGGTTTCTTCCCGCCTCTCACCGGGAGAAGTGGACCCCCCGCCGTCCAGCAGCGCGCATCTTGGCTGGCGCAGCGCGTCCCCGCGCCTACCGGAGCACGCAAAGGCGAGGAGCGGGCGAGTATCACAGCCCTCTGCCCGCGGGCAGGCAATGGGGGAGCCCGCCGGAGCCTGCTGCTGCCGTCGCCGGGCGAGTGAGTGAGGTCACGCAACGGGGAGGTGGAGGCGGCGCGCCCGTGCTCCGCAGCTCCTTATCCCACCGCTGCCACCAGGCGAGGCCCCTCGGTCGGAGGGGAGCCCCCGCCGCAGCCTCCGCTCGGCTCCCGCCGGAGCGCCGTTTTCCTCCCCGCCGTCCAGCCCGCGGTTCGCCTCGTGACGGACGGGATGTGGAGCATTCAGGTTGTGGGGCTGGTTCACAGCACCTTGATTTTCCGCTTGTTTTTTAATGTTTTTCCACATATCATGCGGGTCAGGGCGGTAGAGGTGGGGTTCTCTGTCAGGGTCGATTGGTCCGGGATCAAAAGAGTCATCTTTGCCTGTCTCGTTTGCTGTTGCAGCCTGCCGGCGGACATCTTCCCACAGATCGATAAGCGCGGGAGGGTGTGTGAGCACCGCCAAGGCTTGTGTCGCATGACAGTCAATGCCAGGATCAGGCGGGAATAGATCTGGCTCAGTTTCTGGGACTACTGGCCCCGGGTGTAGAGGATCCGGAGTGTTCTCATAGACTGAGTGCCATATGGCCAGCAATTTGGGTGCTGCCGCATCATCTCTTGTGGCTGCGTCCCAAAGGTAGACCCCAATCTTGCCCCATATTCCCTTCTGATAAATATTAGTTGATGTCACCTCTGGGGCATGGGCTGAGGCCCATAAGTCTTTCAGTTTATCTTCATTTACAGTAACCCCCTTCTTCACTAGGAATTTTACTAGTACTCTGTACATCGATTTGTGCTCGGGGGATACTGAGTTTCCCATGTTCCCGTTCCCAGCTGCTTACCTCAGTCAGAGGTATCGGTTAATTGCTGCAGCCTTTCGGAGTTCGGCTGGGCTCCTCACTGGTAGCCAAGGCACGGCTCTGTCTTGTCCCTGTTCGGGCACTATTTGTGAGGATGGAGGCACGGACCCAGAGGTAGAGTGCAAGCTGGATCTTTTATTGAAAAGATTATATGATATTTATATGCTTCCAAGCAATTAGCCAAGCACATCTGTGTTTGCCTTGCGGTTACATCAGGTGAAAGGTCTACATGATTTTCTTATCAACGTCCTCTTTCCAGTTCCGATGTCCTTGTTCCTTGCCAGTTCCAACATCTTCCAAGTACCAGTCAGGGGCAGGTCACTCTTAATTGCCTGCTGTAGTTCTTCCTTCTCATGGCCACTCTTAATTGCCAGCTGTAATTTCTCCTTCCCATGGTCTCTGACAGCTTTGATACATTCCAACCCCCACAAATAGGTTTATTCTATTGTCCTTGGCTAGAATTCAATTCTAATAATTCTATTCTGCCTTTCTAAAGTCATTTTTAAAGAAGTATCAAGTATAGCTTTCCTTTGTTTTCCTGAGGTGGAATCAAAAGAGCTCTGTAATTGTTTGGGTTGTTTTTTTAAATTTTATTTTGGGTGTTAGGGGGTGTGCTTGGGAGAGTGAGAGAATCTGCTTTTAAAATCTTTGACATGTCAGTGTATTGAATGAAAGTAACATTGACTGATGGCTGAGCATATCTGATGTAATGGTGTTGTGAACACGTGTATCTTACAGAACATGGGCAACTGTCTCAGTTAAGAGTCTATACCTAAGTGGTAAACAACAGCAGTTGCTAGGTTTCGCTATAAGAGAGTATTACTTACAGGCAAGTGGCCTTAGGAAGGATGCTGGAAAATGTCCACAGAGTAGTGCTGTGACGCAGAGAAGGCATCTTCTGGTACATGACTAGTCCAGCCCAGGTCTGCCTTTAAGCACATTCTTTGGGCAAGAAATGTGGTAGTAAGTTTTGTCCTTCAGTCTGACATTGAGACTGTTTTTTCATAGCAGGGTAAGAACAGCACCTGAGCAGTTAATGTCATAAATCTAGAGAAATGAGAGGTACCTGAAGAGGAGGCCAATCCCTCCTATATACATACAACTAATAATGTTCTTTTTTAAGGTTTTTAAGAAAACTTTGCCTCTGTATCACCCTTTAGGGTTTCTTTTTTTGTACTTGACAGCACAGAACACTGTTACAGAATTATACTGGGTCACTGTAATGCATTTATTTTACCTGTGAAGTTTGCGTGTTCATCATACACCTTTCCAAAGGTGTCCTTAATAGTGCAGAATGAAGGATGTGCTAAAATGGATATGTGGGCATTATAAGTTTCCCAATAAGTTGGTCCATCGATGTACACTAGCATAGAAGGACTACCTGAGTGAGCATGTCTATGCTGTACTTAATTCTGGTGGTTACTTCAGTACCAAATGATGGATATATGGATAATTTTAAAGCGCAGTGTGGTACAGAGACATCCAAACTACTGCTGACAAAATCAGTATGCGTCATCATACAGTATAACATTAGACAGGGATGTAGTTTTGGACCTCAAAGGTACTTTTTTTTATAGACTGGTACTTTTTTTATAGACTTTTGAGTTTGTATCCAGCACTATTATACTGCTTCCACATGTGGAATTAAAGTCATTGCTAACTTAGGGTTTTTACATTTTAGCCTTGCATTCCATTGTACAACATGGACTAAATTACTTATGCCCATAGAACAGTGCAACATTCTAAAAAAATACAGTTCTCCTACAGACTTTTACATACATGTTTTTTTTGTTTGTTGAAGGATTACGATGTCATCTTCTGTAGTTGGATGGAAATCATAAGCTCTGTGTAAGACTGAGTTGATCTGTAAACATTTGCATTAATGCTGATGGATGCTGTAGTTGGTGATTATGAGGCCATGTGTATCATGCCTTTTTGTGTTTTTTTATCATTATGATGTGTTCTAAGTGCTGCAAAGTTCTTGAAATGTGCAAGTCTCTCTGATCATAATCTGCGTAATTTCCCATTCTTTCTTGTGCACAGCTAAGGCATAGCAGCCATAAATGAGAACAGAAGTAGAAGAGATAATTTTATGAAATTTAGGAAATTTTCATACTGCATTATGAATCCTTTTAAGCTGAGTAAAGGTTATGAGGTATTTTGAGAATTAAATAATGTGGCACTTCTGCCATTTTAATGCTTCAGCAAGTTTTAGCACTTGTGGTTTTATGTGCATGAGTGCTCAGCTAGCTGAGGTCTAAAGTGGTTTACTGCTACAATCATAATCATGTGAAGAGTGCAGTAGGTTCTAGAGCTACCTATAATTGCCAGGTACCCCAGGATCTGCTATTTCTGTAGGTGTCTCAGGGTGTCCAGTAGGTTCCCAGATGTTTTGCACACTTGTGGGACTTTTAAATTCAAAGTAGTTCCTCCAAGGACTTGCTAACCCACAACCTCATGCTGAACATGTTATCTGGCAACTGGCTTTATGATATAGAATCATAGTATCATAGAATCATAAAATAGTTAGGGTTGGAAAGGACCATCAAGTTCCAACCCCCCTGCCACGGGCAGGGACACTTCACACTAAACCATGTCACCCAAAGCTCTGTCCAACCTGGCCTTGAACACTGCCAAGGACGGAGCATTCACAGCTTCAGTGGGCAACCCTTCCAGTGCCTCACCACCCTCACAGTAAAGAACTTCTGCCTTATATCCAATCTAAACCTCCCCTGTTTAAGTTTTAACCCATTACCCCTTGTGCTATTACTACAGTCCCTAATGAATAGCCCATCCCCAGCATTCTTATAGGCCCCCTTCAGATACTGGAAGGCTGCTATGAGGTCTCCACGCAGCCTTCTCTTCTCCAGGCTGAACTGTCTCAGCCCTAACTTTCTCAGCCTGTCTTCATATGGGAGGTGCTCCAGTCCCCTGATCATCCTCGTGGCATCCTCTGTACTTGCTTCAATAGCTCTATGTCCTTTTTATGTTGAGGACACAAGAACTGCATACAATACTCCAAGTGAGGTCTCACGAGAGCAAAGAAGGGGCAGGATCACCTCCTTCAACCTGCTGGTCACACTCCTTTTGATGCAGCCCAGGATACGGTTGGCTTTCTGGGCTGCAAATGCATGCTGAAGCCAGCTCATGTTCATTTTCTCATCAACCAACACCCCCAAGTCCATCTCTGCAGGGTTGCTCTGAACCTCTTCTCCACCCAGCCTCTAGGTGTGCCTGGGATTGCTCCAACCCAGGTGTTGAGATAACTTCCTATGGAATATCCTACCTTTTGCCTCTATATACCTGGCTCATTCATACATGCTAACATACCATATGAAACAACATTAATTGCACCCATTAGCCTATAAATAATAAAAGAGTTATGAACAATAATAGATGTCTGCGCTAAGCTCAAATGCCCCAGTGGCAAAAAACCATAGACAGTGGGGCAGATACTGGTGTTCATGATGCTATTCATTCTGACTCTTCATACAGTTCCTTCATAGCACTGCACTACAGGTACGTGAAAATTACCCCTTTTCGTGTGTTTTCTCTCCTTATTTCATTAAACTTATATCTCTTGCTGTTACAGAAAACTGGCTAGAATTTTGCCCACAAAAAGCACATGAATTCCTAACCTTGCTGTTTTCTCTTCAAACTATACTTACCTGTACCTCTGCTAGTAACAAGACCATACTGAAAAAGGACTTCTAATAACCTTCTGAGCCACAATCTGTTTCCTCCAGTAACAGTTAATACCTTTACATCTAAAAATATCAGTTAAAGGTGAATTAACAGAAATAGCTATGGAGATTCAAAAATAGGAAGCAAAAGGAGGTGTTTGTCACAGTCATACACATGACCTCCCTTTATGATTAAGGTATTGTAAAATAGTTGTAAACACTTGAAATCTTCGAGACTAAATTATGAAATATAGGGGATTAAAAAGCCACATTGATGGATCAGTATCTTAGAAGCTATTCTCTGTCTGCAGGAAGCTGGAAGGGAAGTTTTGATGGAAAATGTTTCAACAAAGGAGTGCTTTCAAAGAAACCACTGCACTTAGATTTCAAATCGAGACTGACAAAACTATTATAGTTTTGGCAGGCATCTATCTCTAAAGAGGATTAAACAGGGACCAAAAGGACTACTATACCTTCTGATGGCTACTTATCTTGTAAAAATGTGCAAGTATTCAGTTGATTTATTATTTTTTAATATGTAGGTAGCAGAAATTAATTAAGGTTTTTTCATATTTTTGAATTGTGATGATGCCTTCTGCCCTGCTTATTTTCTGAAAGTTATGGAAGTATGGGGTTCTGGTCTTTGTGGAGTAGTTTTAAAATCCCAGCTGCAAAGATTATTATATTACAATTCATAGCCCATGGTATTTGGTTGCAGTGCTTGATTTTACTAACAGTTATGCACATGAGTACTTATGATGGCCAGTAGTTCTACCAAATCTTTTTTGTCCATCAAGTTATCAAGTTTTTTTTTTCTTTCAGTTTTAGAATATGATATTTCTGCATACATGAGTACAAGTAAGTTGGTGTTAGGTCCCACCTGCTCAGTTGTAGGAGTGAGTTCATGGACCTGGTGTTCCTGTTGAGAATGCTCTGTTGCTAAAAGACAAAATCATCTCTTGGAGAAATTTGTACTTCAGTCTGGAGGCTAAAATTTGTTTTTTGAAATGAAAATTGATGGCCATAGTGCTAAAGGAAAGAGCACAAATTAGAAGTTTTTGAAGACGTAAGTGCTTCAGAACTTTGAAGATAAATGTAAGGCCTTTAATTTGACTTCTAAGTGACTGATAAGCCAATGGAGAGTAGAAGTACTTGTGTATTATGGACTTTCAATATTAACTTTACCAAAATGCTGTCATTTACGAATGATATATGATTCATCAAAAAAAACAAGATGTAAGTGGTGTATCTGTCCTTTGTGTGTAATGCAAAGAGAACAGAAGTCATATGGCCTATGAGGAATTTATTTAGTGGTGAGTATAAGGAAGGCAGGAAGAAATCCAAGAAAAATATTTTCATAGGCTTGGTCTTAATGTGTTATAAATGCTTACAGAAAACTAGTCAAATAACATCTTTTAACCTATTGGAGTCCTTCAAGTTTTAGTTCTTGTCTTCTTACCTTTATCATTGTGTATTTGTGACATTGATCCACTCTTCTAAAATGCAAAGTTTCACCTCTGTGGGAGTGACACAATTATTTATAGTCAAATAAATATTTATCTGGCCTTTTGTATAACCTCCCATGCGATTTTGATGAATTACAAGATTGTGATAAATTGGCTAGTGTTGTTTTAATTCAGGCACAGAAAGCTTGGAAGTTTGGTGTAAATCTCAGTCTGAAATCTCTTGATTTTGCCCTGCATGGTTCCTTTTTGATGGATCCTTTTATTTTTTTTTTCCCGTTTAAACCAACTTCAGATATAGTTAGCTTATCTGTTAAAACCTATCCTTGTACAGAAGACAGAGTCAGCAGAATGTGTTTATAGCTAGGATTATTTTCTGTAAGTGGACCTTGTTTTAATTTTGCAATCAAGGTAAAAGTTTTACAGAGTATTTTATTGGACCTTATAGACTATTTTAGGCTGAAATGTGGTAAAGACTAACAGACTAGTAAGCTTCTGTTCTTGTAATTTACATTTTTTACCTGCAGAGGTATAGAACAGGATAGAAATGGTCTTAATTGCTACTAAACAAAAAGAGTTTCTGCTATAAAAGGAGACAGAAGAACAGTATACTCTTTTCTTAAAATTTCAATGCCCATACTTAGGTTCTAAATGCAATCTATTTTCTAACCTGAACAACAGTTCAGATTGAGCCTACTACTACTAACATCCACAAGTTAAGTCTGAAGAAGTGAGCAAGACAGTACTTAGTTGTGCCAGAGTGATTTTGTAGAATGTCAAGGATCATCATAACAGAAATTATTCCTAGTGTTCCTAGTGTGCAAAAAATATGAGCTTCCTTTTACTTGCATGAATATGTCCCTAAAACTGAAGTTTAATACTCTTTGGAAATGCATACTTCTTTTTCATTGCCTTCATGTGTAAAAATAAGTGTTTACTTATTATACAAGACACTGTTGTCAAAGACTGTAGGAAGAGTTTTTTTAGTCTAGGAAAAAAGCAGACAATTCAGGGCCATATTTCTGACTTGTGCTTGCTGAAACAGAGAAAGATCAACTTTACAGAATCGGTTTGGTGCTCTGGTTCTTACAGCTTCCTTAATGCCAGGGTATTACGGCTTTCAAATTTCGTCCCTTTGAAACTGGCCCTCTACACGCCTCGTGTCAGTGGCAATTGTATCTTTGATAACTCTTGTACCTGTTCTGCCTCCTTGCCATTCTGCAATATGTATCTTACTCCTTGGGAGAAGCAAGGCGAGTGCTAGCAGATGATTTAGCTTCAGACTGCTTCTGCCATCTGTGTAAAAGAAGCACTCTTTCAAACGTTAAACAGTCTGACCATAGCTACAGGTACTCTTGCACTTCAGCTGCTGGAATCCTAGGGAAACATCTGCATTATTTTTTGTCTGCTGAACAAAAAATTTTTGGATGGAGCAGGTAGATATTTAGTGTAAACTGTTAGGCAATAGCCTGAATTTAGGCATGAATAGCTGACAACTTCAGGGCCACTGGCAGTAATTTTTTAGCTGACCAGTATCTAAGACACATAAAATACTCTGATTAATTCCCTTTGTACATGTACCACAATTACCTGACAAATCCAGGTTTTGAGTATTTAATGATGGTTGTATTCTACAGGTTAATTGACAATGGTTTTATAAAGCTTTGGTCAAAAGAACAACTTTATCAGTGAGATGATGTTCTGTGACTGGTTACAGTGCTTATCTTTTGTTATTTACAAAAGAGTGGTACAGGTAAATTGAAGTGATATTATTCAGACAAACAAAACTAGCCTTCTGAAAATAAGAGGCCAACTCTGTCAAATAATTTCTTTTTCCTACAAATTAGTTTTGCAAAATGATTAGTGTTAATAAAAAGATATAACATTGAAGAGTCTTAACATTGTATATCCACAGTATATAAAACTAGTACAAGTGCAATTGTTTGTTTCTTGCAGTATTTTGAAAAGTTAATAAAATAAGAAATAAAAGTGATGCAATGGCAATGATTTACTTGTTTTCAAAACTGGTTTTGATACATTTCCTCAGAAATAATAAAAGTGTTAAGTATGAAAGCCCTGAAACATGGGGTGAAATTGGAGCAGCAAAAGAATGAGTAGTGAAGACAGCAGGATACCTTATTCTTTGGGTCAATTATTTTTGTGTGATTTATAGGAGAAACTGGATAGTAAATTAGTGTTTGCCTTATGACGTTAAGCTATCTTTTTTTTTTTTTTTAAGCTAAAATCATAGCAGATTGTGAGAACTGACACGTTTAAATTGTGTTATGGAACTTCTGTGCAGACCTGCTAAAATTCTTTGAATATCTTATACATTGAAATTGTAGTGCATTGTAGAATTAACTGAAAAAAATCCTGATTTTACTCCTCTTTGTGGTTAATTTTTGTAATATTACTGGAAAGGTATCTTAGAAATGTGCCCTCAGAAGACACCAAAGAAATAGTTTTGAAATGTGCCACGCTAAATGGGAGCCATTTGGCATTTGGTACACGTAAATTGGAAAGAAAAAAGTTAGTGGGAAACTAACTGATGTATTCAGGCTATTAGATATTTTCTGCTTTATTGAGCAATAAAAGGAGAAATCCAATTGTTGCTCACTAAGAAATCCAGTGAAACTCAGAGCTTTATTCTAAGAACAAATAAAAGAAAAAAAATGTATCTTTGTTGAAAGCATTTTGTTCAAACTTTGCTTCTTTTGGTTAATATCATTTCACAAGTGTCCTGCCTGGCATGAAAGCTAATATTTGTTTTACGAATAGACTTGGTATATTTTAGCATTGAAATAGAAATCACCTGTAGCATTACTCTGTATTCTCAAGGAACTGTAAAAATGACTGGTTACGCCAGACAGAACTAGTAAGACAAAGTACCAAGAGCACTCCCTTTTCAATTTTTAAGCATGCTACTGTCCTGGCATTTAGCCATCTTTTTGTTTCAATAGGATGCAGGATGCAAAATACTTGCTAAGTTCTGTTGGACTTGTCCTGTTTAGCGTCTAATAACATGGGTCTGTTTCTTCTAATTCATAATGACAAGACATAATTCACTATTTAGGAGTGTGTGAAAGTTTCGGTGATATGATATGAACAAATTGCGTAATGAAATTGGAAAGCTATGTTCTTCCTTGTCGTGGTTTAAACCCAGTCAGGTAATTCGTTCGCTCACTTCCCCCCCTTTCTTGCCCTCCCCCTGCTCTCGGAGGGACGGAGAGGAGAATCAAAAGAATGCAACTCCCACGGGTTGAGATAAGAACAGTTTAGTAACTAAGGTATAACACAAATCACTACTGCTACCACCAATGATAATAATGATAAAGGAAATAACAAGGGAACAGAATACAACACCTCAGCACCAGCTGACCGATAACTCGCCCCCCAAGCCCGACCAAGCTCCGACTGATACCTCCTCCAACCCTGCAGTCTCTCAGCCCTTCCGGCTAACTCCCAGTTACATCCTGGGCATGACGTGCTGTGGTATGGAATAGCTCTTTGGTCAGTTTGGGTCAGGTGTCCTGTCTCTGCTTCCTCCCAGCTTCCCCTCCTCCCTGGCAGAGCATGAGGCTCACAAAGTCCTTGGCCAAACCAAAACATCTCTATAAGCTCTGTTCCCGAGCCGAAAGTCAAAACACTGCACTGCACCAGCTACCAAGGAGGAGAAACATGACTGCTACTGCTGAACCCAGGACATTCCTATATTCAGTATTTATTTCCACTGCCTTTTCCCTTCCACTCCGCTTTCTCTTCCTCTCTCCTTTTTGCACAGTAAACTCCAACTTCTTGCCTATATGCGAAATTCTTCTGGGTTTACAATACTTACAAAAGTTAGAAATAGCTAACGATTTTATCTCATCTAAGCTATCATTCTGCAGTGTAGCTTGCTCCTTACAGCACATTTTCTTGTGTATTGTTCAACCTACTTTCACAAGTCCCAGGAAATGAGGGTTCTACCAGTTTGTCTGGGAGACTATTCCCCAATTTAATAGCTTTCATTGTCAGCAAGAGTGAGATCTGTCCACAAGAGATTAAAATGACCACAAATCTTACTACCTTCCAGACTAAATGTCACCCCCAACTGTCTACTTTCTTTCAATAACTTTCGTTCAATAACTAAAAAGAGCACTGAAATCAATAGATGAGTATCACAATGAAAAAGAAATCTACATGCATAGGAAAGAATGCACTGAAAGACAAAATATCAACTGTATTCAAGCTAGTGCTGATTTGATTGGATGCAGGATCGCTTGTTTGTGGTTTTTTTTTGGGAGGGGTTGTTTTCCTCTTTGTCAAGCTTTTTGACACCATGGTGACATCGTAGTTAAAACAGCTAGTTAGATGAGAGAGAGAGACAGAGGCAGGAATTCATAATAATGAAACTGGTTTCTATAACAACAGATGGAGTATCAGCTATGAATGGATCCAAGGCAGGTTGCTTTCAGAAAAATCCCGATTTTCACCTTTTTGAATTGTTACTGCATTACATGTCAGTAGGTGCTAAGTGGAAATGAGACTTGATAGAGAAGTAGAAATAAAGATTAATTCTTTACAAGACAGTGATTTTTGTAGCTCTTAACACACAAGGCTGGTTTACTGTGTTATATTCTTGATGTAGTGCTACTACAGAGATACAGCTATACTGGTTATTGTACAAATGCAGAGAAAAGGATGTTCACTGTGCTCTAAAAAAAGGGCATGGATTGGTGATAGAGACTCTCTCAAGATACAAACAGATGAGAGTGATAGTAGGTCCCATTTTTTTGCTTCCAGATTACTGTCTTTGTGTATGATGGAACAGAGAAGAACTGTGAAAATGTGAGAGAGATGTAAACTTATAGATTTATGTTATTCACATGCATGCAGATTTTATACATTATTCATTAATGTGGACAATTTCTGTTATTCTGATACTGATTTTGAGAAAGAATTTAGCAGTGATCTTTAAAAATGTCTTTGAAAATTTGTTTTTAACTTTTGCCAAGTTCTTAAACTCACATAAACCTTTTGATAAAGATATCAAAGTATATTTGATACATAAAAAAAAAAAAAAATTGAAGTTGTTACTGAAGATGGTTACTGCAGTTTGTATCTTTTTTAACTGAACTTCAGAGCTTGGGAAACCTCAACAGAGAGTTGCCTACTGAAGGAAAAAGGAAAAGAGGATTTGTGCGCATCACTTATATTTGCATTAAACTTTGAGACTATGCAGACATACACCACAAAAATAATACTCAGAATTAGTGAAATATCACAGATTTAAATTTTAAATTTTGAAGTTTATATTGTAGTCTAACTCCTTGTGTTTTCCTCTCATTCGAAATCTGCTTTGACTACTTGATGTAGTCAATGTAGTCAATGTAGTGATGAGAAAAAAAAAACTAAAGGGAGACAAAATAGCCTTTCCCTGTTTACTACACTGATACAGATTATTATAATCACGTGTATAAAAAGTGTCTGCAAAATTTATTAATGTTGTCTAAAATGGGACAACTGATAATTCTAGCTACAGCTTTGAAACTGTCAAAGACTGGAAATGCCAAGAGCTCTAATTCTCTGCTGAAATAGTGCTTCAATACCCACCTTGAGGGAGGATGTAGGCAAAAGAAGTGTACATTTTTTTATACTCTATTTTGCAGATTACAGTTAGTTTTGACAGATCTTGTACAAGACAAGAGCAAGAAAGCAGAAACTTTCCCACTCTACCTTGTGTAGATTGATCAGTTACAATCTTATTCATCTTACTGCTCAGACTTCTCAACGTTTTTCAACCTTACTACTCTCCTTGCCTTTTGTCAGAAACTAGACAGAGACCATATTTTCTTCCTTGCACAGCGAGATTCTTACTACACACTTGGGAACTGTAGCCTGAAACAAAGGAGAAATTAATCGTGTTTGCAGACCAGTGTAACAAGCTGGAATGGTGAAAATAAAAAAACACCTTGTACAAAGGAAGGTGGATCAAAGAACTCCCTGGGTTCTCATTTGGAGTCTTATGCTTAGAAAGTTCTGAGATAAATGCAAAAAGAGATGAAGAGTTAAAATTGTACATTGCTATGCCAGTTTAACTAAATAAATGTCAGTAATTGCTAGAAAAGATTGAAGTATTTTGGCTGAGTTTTTAAGGATTCTCAAGAAAAATTCACTTAGCCATTGTGGACAAGTGATCCCAAACAGCAAGTGATCCCAGGCAGAACAGTATAACACAATCTCTGGAGGCAAAAAAAAATTACATTAAAGTGACAGAAAAACTTTTTTTTTATTCTTTTCAATTCTATGACAAGGACAATCTATCCACTGGAGGTCAATAGATTTAAGAATTGTGTTAGAAATTTTTTTAGTAGCAGTTTAAATATCTTTATCTATTCTCTTGGTGTTTAAATACCTATTATATTTCTAAAGATTGGTGGTACCCTTAAATTCCAAACATCCCTTTAGGGTTATTTTAATAACAGCTTAAAATATAAAATTAATTTAAACAAGACCAGGTTGGATGAGGCCTTGGGTGATATGATTTAGCGTAAAGTGTCCCTGCCCACAGCAGGGGGGTTGGAACTAGATGATCTTAAGGTCCTTTCCAACCCCAATTATTCTATGATTCTATGATAATAGACTTGCGGGCTGATAAAGGAATGCATGTGCAGAAATATATGACATGATAATTTGTAAAGGTTTGAACCTGTCAGCAAAAAGAACAATTTTTCATTTCCAAGATGTATTGTTTTGTCTTTGTCTCTCACTCCATTACTGCTTCTCTCTGCTACATTAACACTGGGCAAATTGTAAATTAAATAATGTGAAGGGAAGACAGGAGGAAAAGACTGGCAGTTTGGCTTCTTAATAACTTACCGAGTCTTATCTGCCACTGTTAGATCTCTACAGGTGTGCTCTTTTTTTGTCCTGAAGGAGCTGGCGAATGAAGTTGCTAAGAAACCATCCATCATATTTGAAAAGTCATGGCAGTCAGGTGAAGTTCCCAATGACTGGAAAAAGGGAAATATAACCCCCATCTTCAAAAAGGTGAAAATGGCTGACCCGGGGAATTACAGACCAGTCAGTCTCACCTCTATGCCTGGCAAAATCTTGCAGCAGATTCTTCTGGAAGGCGTGCTAAGGCACATGAAAAACAACAAGGTGCTTGGTGCAAAGCATTCAACACTGTCCTGCATGATATTCTTGTCTCTAAATTGGAGAGGCATCAATTAAATAGGCGGACCACTTGTCAGATAAAGAACTGGTTGGAGGCCGCATGCAAGGAGTTGTGGTCAATGGCTCAATGTCCAGCTGGAGACCAGTAATGAGTGGTGTCCCTCAGGGATCAGTGTTGGGACCAGTCTTGTTGAACATCTTTGTTGGTGACTTGGACAGTGGGATTGAGTGTGCCCTCAGCAAGTTTGCTGATGACACCAAGCTGTGTGGTTCGGTTGATACGCTGGAGGGAAGGAATGCCATCCAGAGGGACCTTGACACGCTTGTGAGGTGGGCTGATGCCAACCTCATGAAGTTTAACCATGCCAAGTACAAGGTCCTACACCTGGGTCAGAGCAATCCCAGGCACAGCTACAGATTGGGCAGAGAAGAGATTCAGAGCAGCCCTATGGAGAAGGACTTGGGTGTGTTGTTCGGTGAGAAAATGGACATGAGCCAGCTTCAGTGTGCGCTCGCAGCCCAGAAAGCCAACAGTATCCTGGGCTGCATCAAAAGGAGCGTGACCAGCAGGTCGAAGGAGGTGATCTTGCCCCTCTACTCTGCTCTCGTGAGACCTCACTTGGAGTATTGTGTGCAGTTCTTGTGTCCTCAGCATAAAAAGGACATAGAGCTATTGAAGAAAGTACAGAGGATGCCATGAGGATGATCAGGGGACTGGAGCACCTCCCGTATGAAGATAGGCTGAGAAAGTTGGGGCTGTTCAGCCTGGAGAAGAGAAGGCTGCGTGGAGACCTCATAGCAGCCTTCCAGTATCTGAAGGGGGCCTATAAGAATGTTGGGGAGGGGCTCTTCATTAGGGACTGTAGTAATAGCACAAGGGGTAATGGGTTAAAACTTAAACAGGGGAGGTTTAGATTGGATATAAGGCAGAAGTTTTTTACTGTGAGGGTGGTGAGGCACTGGAAGGGTTGCCCACTGAAGCTGTGAATGCTCCGTCCTTGGCAGTGTTCAAGGCCAGGTTGGACAGAGCTTTGGGTGACATGATTTAATGTGAGGTTTCCCTGCCGATGGCGGGGGGGTTTGAACTAGATGATCTTAAGGTCCTTTCCAACCGTAACTATTCTATGATTCTATGCTTCTATGATTTTTAAGACCTTTGCAGTTGTTGATGGTCAGCTGGTAATAGTCTGAAAGTCCATGCCATTGCATTGCTGATCTCCTTGCTTCAAGCATGCATAATCTTTGAAGAGCAAAATAATCCCATTTCTCTTTGAAGTAAACGCTTTCACTGACAAATGAGAAAGAAAGAGTCCAGGCATGCTCTAAGTAAGAGAGCAGTCAAATAGTTTTCTCTTGTTTGCATTTACCACTACTTTCTTTGACATCTTCTCTCTATTAAGAGGAAGAATTGAATTTAAACACAATAAAGTAAGTACCAGAATAAGAAACACAATAAAATCCAATACAGACAAACAATTAAAAGTGAACTTAAAAGCAACTGATATTTATACAGTGTGGAGATAATGAGAAGGAAAAGATGCAAGGGCCAAAGGTTTATAGCTACATTAGAAAAAGTTCTGCAAAATGATTTCCTAACCTGCAGTTTGTCATGTTGAATCCCAGCATTCAATTTTCATCTCACTGGCACAGTGATTGGAGGAAAAAGATGTCAAATTACCTGCAAGGTTATACTGTCCTGTTTAACTGTTAACATGTGAAAATAAGTGAAATAGTCCCACTGTCTTGCAAATGGGTATTTGTGTGTGTATATACACACATGTATATATCTCTCTACATATGTTTATCTCAATACAGGGAATTAGAAATGACCCTGATGGTGATGTTTAGGACAAATCATGACACACTGAAACTAAAGTTTCAGTTTCACACACTGAAACTAAAATTCTACTAGATTAATTCTTTAATAATGTACTTAGTGGTAGTGGTCAATTCTTACACAATCATCACTCCATATCTAAGGCTGCTGGTCTTTTGTAGTCATATTCTGAAAGATCTGTGGGTATACAACAGCACAAATCAGTTGCAATGTCGGTAGCACTGATGACTATGGTGTGTAGTAGTTCTTAGTTGCAGATGTCAAATTAATCATCCCTGACAGGGCTTTGATGAGACAAGGAGGCTTATAAACTTCTGTGGATTTAATTCCTAGCTTGTGTCTGATATCCTTATGTGGTTACCCCATTC